>NW_027362771.1:658122022-658722022 GCF_046119375.1 Phyllobates terribilis
GACTCTTCTTCTTCCTCCTCCTCCTCCGGGGTCTTGGACTCTTCTTCCTCCTCCTCCTCCTCCGGGGGTCTTGGACTCTTCTTCCTCCTCCGGGGTCTTGGACTCTTCTTCCTCCTCCGGGGTCTTGGACTCTTCTTCCTCCTCCGGGGTCTTGGACTCTTCTTCCTCCTCCGGGGTCTTGGACTCTTCTTCCTCCTCCTCCTCCGGGGTCTTGGACTCCTCCTCCTCCCTCCTCCTCCTCCGGGGTCTTGGACTCCTCCTCCTCCGGGGTCTTGGCCTCTTCCTCCTCCTCCTCCTCCCTCCTCCGGGGTCTTGGCCTCTTCCTCCTCCTCCGGGGTCTTGGACTCTTCTTCCTCCTCCTCCGGGGTCTTGGACTCCTCCTCCTCCTCCTCCTCCTCCGGGGTCTTGGACTCTTCTTCCTCCTCCTCCGGGGTCTTGGACTCTTCTTCCTCCTCCTCCTCCGGGGTCTTGGACTCTTCTTCCTCCTCCTCCTCCGGGGTCTTGGACTCTTCTTCCTCCTCCTCCGGGGTCTTGGACTCTTCTTCCTCCTCCTCCTCCGGGGTCTTGGACTCTTCTTCTTCCTCCTCCTCCTCCGGGGTCTTGGACTCTTCTTCCTCCTCCGGGGTCTTGGACTCTTCTTCCTCCTCCGGGGTCTTGGACTCTTCTTCCTCCTCCTCCTCCGGGGTCTTGGACTCTTCTTCCTCCTCCTCCTCCGGGGTCTTGGACTCTTCTTCCTCCTCCTCCTCTGGGGTCTTGGACTCCTCCTCCTCCCTCCTCCTCCTCCGGGGTCTTGGACTCCTCCTCCTCCGGGGTCTTGGCCTCTTCCTCCTCCTCCTCCTCCCTCCTCCGGGGTCTTGGCCTCTTCCTCCTCCTCCGGGGTCTTGGACTCTTCTTCCTCCTCCTCCGGGGTCTTGGACTCCTCCTCCTCCTCCTCCTCCTCCGGGGTCTTGGACTCCTCCTCCTCCGGGGTCTTGGCCTCTTCCTCCTCCTCCTCCTCCCTCCTCCGGGGTCTTGGCCTCTTCCTCCTCCTCCGGGGTCTTGGACTCTTCTTCTTCCTCCTCCTCCTCCTCCGGGGTCTTGGACTCCTCTTCTTCCTCCTCCTCCTCCTCCGGGGTCTTGGACTCTTCTTCTTCCTCCTCCTCCTCCGGGGTCTTGGACTCTTCTTCTTCCTCCTCCTCCTCCGGGGTCTTGGACTCTTCTTCTTCCTCCTCCTCCTCCGGGGTCTTGGACTCTTCTTCTTCCTCCTCCTCCTCCTCCTCCGGGGTCTTGGACTCTTCTTCTTCCTCCTCCTCCTCCTCCTCCGGGGTCTTGGACTCTTCTTCCTCCTCCTCCGGGGTCTTGGACTCTTCTTCCTCCTCCTCCGGGGTCTTGGACTCTTCTTCCTCCTCCTCCGGGGTCTTGGACTCTTCTTCCTCCTCCTCCGGGGTCTTGGACTCTTCTTCCTCCTCCTCCGGGGTCTTGGACTCTTCCTCCTCCTCCTCCTCCTCCGGGGTCTTGGACTCTTCTTCCTCCTCCTCCGGGGTCTTGGACTCTTCCTCCTCCTCCTCCTCCTCCGGGGGCTTGGACTCTTCTTCCTCCTCCTCCGGGGGCTTGGACTCTTCCTCCTCCTCCTCCTCTTCTTCCGGGGTCTTGGACTCTTCTTCCTCCTCCTCCGGGGTCTTGGACTCTTCTTCCTCCTCCTCCTGGGTCTTGGACTCTTCCTCCTCCTCCTCCTCCTCCTCCTCCTCCTCCTCCTCCTCCTCCTCCTCCTCCTCCTCCTCCTCCTCCTCCGGGGTCTTGGACTCTTCTTCCTCCTCCTCCTCCTCCGGGGTCTTGGACTCTTCTTCCTCCTCCTCCGGGGTCTTGGACTCTTCTTCCTCCTCCTCCTCCTCCGGCGTCTTGGACTCTTCTTCTTCCTCCTCCTCCTCCGGGGTCTTGGACTCTTCTTCCTCCTCCTCCGGGGTCTTGGACTCTTCCTCCTCCTCCTCCGGGGTCTTGGACTCTTCCTCCTCCTCCTCCTCCGGGGTCTTGGACTCTTCCTCCTCCTCCTCCTCCTGGGTCTTGGACTCTTCTTCCTCCTCCTCCGGGGTCTTGGACTCTTCATCCTCCTCCGGGGTCTTGGACTCTTCTTCCTCCTCCTCCTCCTCCTCCTCCTCCGGGGTCTTGGACTCTTCCTCCTCCTCCGGGGTCTTGGACTCTTCCTCCTCCTCCGGGGTCTTGGACTCTTCCTCCTCCTCCGGGGTCTTGGACTCTTCCTCCTCCTCCGGGGTCTTGGACTCTTCCTCCTCCTCCGGGGTCTTGGACTCTTCCTCCTCCTCCGGGGTCTTGGACTCTTCCTCCTCCTCCGGGGTCTTGGACTCTTCCTCCTCCTCCGGGGTCTTGGACTCTTCCTCCTCCTCCTCCTCCTCCGGGGTCTTGGACTCTTCCTCCTCCTCCGGGGTCTTGGACTCTTCCTCCTCCTCCTCCTCCTCCGGGGTCTTGGACTCTTCCTCCTCCTCCGGGGTCTTGGACTCTTCCTCCTCCTCCGGGGTCTTGGACTCTTCCTCCTCCTCCGGGGTCTTGGACTCTTCCTCCTCCTCCTCCGGGGTCTTGGACTCTTCCTCCTCCTCCTCCGGGGTCTTGGACTCTTCCTCCTCCTCCGGGGTCTTGGACTCTTCCTCCTCCTCCGGGGTCTTGGACTCTTCCTCCTCCTCCTCCGGGGTCTTGGACTCTTCCTCCTCCTCCTCCTCCTCCTCCTCCTCCTCCGGGGTCTTGGACTCTTCCTCCTCCTCCTCCTCCTCCTCCTCCTCCGGGGTCTTGGACTCTTCCTCCTCCTCCTCCGGGGTCTTGGACTCTTCCTCCTCCTCCTCCGGGGTCTTGGACTCTTCTTCCTCCTCCTCCGGGGTCTTGGACTCTTCCTCCTCCTCCTCCGGGGTCTTGGACTCTTCTTCCTCCTCCTCCGGGGTCTTGGACTCTTCCTCCTCCTCCTCCGGGGTCTTGGACTCTTCCTCCTCCTCCTCCGGGGTCTTGGACTCTTCCTCCTCCTCCTCCTCCTCCGGGGTCTTGGACTCTTCCTCCTCCTCCGGGGTCTTGGACTCTTCCTCCTCCTCCGGGGTCTTGGACTCTTCCTCCTCCTCCGGGGTCTTGGACTCTTCCTCCTCCTCCGGGGTCTTGGACTCTTCCTCCTCCTCCTCCGGGGTCTTGGACTCTTCCTCCTCCTCCTCCTCCTCCTCCTCCGGGGTCTTGGACTCTTCCTCCTCCTCCTCCTCCTCCTCCTCCTCCTCCTCCTCCTCCGGGGTCTTGGACTCTTCCTCCTCCTCCTCCGGGGTCTTGGACTCTTCCTCCTCCTCCTCCGGGGTCTTGGACTCTTCCTCCTCCTCCTCCGGGGTCTTGGACTCTTCTTCCTCCTCCTCCGGGGTCTTGGACTCTTCCTCCTCCTCCTCCGGGGTCTTGGACTCTTCTTCCTCCTCCTCCGGGGTCTTGGACTCTTCCTCCTCCTCCTCCGGGGTCTTGGACTCTTCTTCCTCCTCCTCCGGGGTCTTGGACTCTTCTTCCTCCTCCTCCGGGGTCTTGGACTCTTCCTCCTCCTCCGGGGTCTTGGACTCTTCCTCCTCCTCCGGGGTCTTGGACTCTTCCTCCTCCTCCGGGGTCTTGGACTCTTCCTCCTCCTCCGGGGTCTTGGACTCTTCCTCCTCCTCCGGGGTCTTGGACTCTTCCTCCTCCTCCGGGGTCTTGGACTCTTCCTCCTCCTCCTCCGGGGTCTTGGACTCTTCCTCCTCCTCCTCCGGGGTCTTGGACTCTTCCTCCTCCTCCGGGGTCTTGGACTCTTCCTCCTCCTCCTCCGGGGTCTTGGACTCTTCCTCCTCCTCCTCCGGGGTCTTGGACTCTTCCTCCTCCTCCTCCGGGGTCTTGGACTCTTCCTCCTCCTCCGGGGTCTTGGACTCTTCCTCCTCCTCCTCCGGGGTCTTGGACTCTTCCTCCTCCTCCTCCGGGGTCTTGGACTCTTCCTCCTCCTCCTCCGGGGTCTTGGACTCTTCCTCCTCCTCCTCCGGGGTCTTGGACTCTTCCTCCTCCTCCTCCTCCTCCTCCTCCTCCTCCTCCTCCTCCTCCTCCCTCCTCCTCCTCCTCCTCCTCCTCTGGGGTCTTGGACTCTTCCTCCTCCTCTGGGGTCTTGGACTCTTCCTCCTCCTCTGGGGTCTTGGACTCTTCCTCCTCCTCCGGGGTCTTGGACTCTTCCTCCTCCTCCGGGGTCTTGGACTCTTCTTCCTCCTCCTCCTCCTCCTCCTCCTCCTCCTCCTCCTCCGGGGTCTTGGACTCTTCCTCCTCCTCCTCCTCCGGGGTCTTGGACTCTTCCTCCTCCTCCTCCTCTGGGGTCTTGGACTCTTCCTCCTCCTCTGGGGTCTTGGACTCTTCCTCCTCCTCCGGGGTCTTGGACTCTTCCTCCTCCTCCGGGGTCTTGGACTCTTCCTCCTCCTCCGGGGTCTTGGACTCTTCCTCCTCCTCCTCCTCCTCCGGGGGTCTTGGACTCTTCCTCCTCCTCTGGGGTCTTGGACTCTTCCTCCTCCTCTGGGGTCTTGGACTCTTCCTCCTCCTCTGGGGTCTTGGACTCTTCCTCCTCCTCCGGGGTCTTGGACTCTTCCTCCTCCTCCGGGGTCTTGGACTCTTCCTCCTCCTCCTGGGTCTTGGACTCTTCCTCCTCCTCCTCCTCCGGGGTCTTGGACTCTTCCTCCTCCTCCTCCTCCGGGGTCTTGGACTCTTCCTCCTCCTCCTCCTCCTCCGGGGTCTTGGACTCTTCCTCCTCCTCCTCCTCCTCCGGGGTCTTGGACTCTTCCTCCTCCTCCTCCTCCTCCGGGGTCTTGGACTCTTCCTCCTCCTCCTCCTCCTCCGGGGTCTTGGACTCTTCCTCCTCCTCCTCCTCCTCCGGGGTCTTGGACTCTTCCTCCTCCTCCTCCTCCGGGGTCTTGGACTCTTCCTCCTCCTCCGGGGTCTTGGACTCTTCCTCCTCCTCCGGGGTCTTGGACTCTTCCTCCTCCTCCTGGGTCTTGGACTCTTCCTCCTCCTCCTCCTCCGGGGTCTTGGACTCTTCCTCCTCCTCCTCCTCCGGGGTCTTGGACTCTTCCTCCTCCTCCTCCTCCTCCGGGGTCTTGGACTCTTCCTCCTCCTCCTCCTCCTCCGGGGTCTTGGACTCTTCCTCCTCCTCCTCCTCCTCCGGGGTCTTGGACTCTTCCTCCTCCTCCTCCTCCTCCGGGGTCTTGGACTCTTCCTCCTCCTCCTCTCCTCCGGGGTCTTGGACTCTTCCTCCTCCTCCTCCTCCTCCGGGGTCTTGGACTCTTCCTCCTCCTCCTCCTCCTCCGGGGTCTTGGACTCTTCCTCCTCCTCCTCCTCCTCCGGGGTCTTGGACTCTTCCTCCTCCTCCTCCTCCGGGGTCTTGGACTCTTCCTCCTCCTCCTCCTCCGGGGTCTTGGACTCTTCCTCCTCCTCCTCCTCCGGGGTCTTGGACTCTTCCTCCTCCTCCTCCTCCGGGGTCTTGGACTCTTCCTCCTCCTCCTCCTCCGGGGTCTTGGACTCTTCCTCCTCCGGGGTCTTGGACTCTTCCTCCTCCGGGGTCTTGAACTCTTCCTCCTCCTCCTCCGGGGTCTTGGACTCTTCCTCCTCCTCCTCCGGGGTCTTGGACTCTTCCTCCTCCGGGGTCTTGGACTCTTCCTCCTCCTCCTCCGGGGTCTTGGACTCTTCCTCCTCCTCCTCCGGGGTCTTGGACTCTTCCTCCTCCTCCTCCGGGGTCTTGGACTCTTCCTCCTCCTCCTCCTCCTCCTCCTCCTCCTCCTCCTCCTCCTCCTCCTCCGTCTTGGATCCTCCTCCTCCTCCTCCTCCGGGGTCTTGGACTCTTCCTCCTCCTCTGGGGTCTTGGACTCTTCCTCCTCCTCTGGGGTCTTGGACTCTTCCTCCTCCTCTGGGGTCTTGGACTCTTCCTCCTCCTCTGGGGTCTTGGACTCTTCCTCCTCCTCTGGGGTCTTGGACTCTTCCTCCTCCTCTGGGGTCTTGGACTCTTCCTCCTCCTCTGGGGTCTTGGACTCTTCCTCCTCCTCTGGGGTCTTGGACTCTTCCTCCTCCTCTGGGGTCTTGGACTCTTCCTCCTCCTCCGGGGTCTTGGACTCTTCCTCCTCCTCCGGGGTCTTGGACTCTTCCTCCTCCTCCTCCTCCTCCGGGTCTTGGACTCTTCCTCCTCCTCCTCCTCCGGGGTCTTGGACTCTTCCTCCTCCTCCTCCGGGGTCTTGGACTCTTCCTCCTCCTCCTCCTCCGGGGTCTTGGACTCTTCCTCCTCCGGGGTCTTGGACTCTTCCTCCTCCGGGGTCTTGAACTCTTCCTCCTCCTCCTCCGGGGTCTTGGACTCTTCCTCCTCCTCCTCCGGGGTCTTGGACTCTTCCTCCTCCGGGGTCTTGGACTCTTCCTCCTCCTCCTCCGGGGTCTTGGACTCTTCCTCCTCCTCCTCCGGGGTCTTGGACTCTTCCTCCTCCTCCTCCGGGGTCTTGGACTCTTCCTCCTCCTCCTCCTCCTCCTCCTCCTCCTCCTCCTCCTCCTCCTCCTCCTCCTCCTCCTCCTCCTCCTCCGGGGTCTTGGACTCTTCCTCCTCCTCTGGGGTCTTGGACTCTTCCTCCTCCTCTGGGGTCTTGGACTCTTCCTCCTCCTCTGGGGTCTTGGACTCTTCCTCCTCCTCTGGGGTCTTGGACTCTTCCTCCTCCTCTGGGGTCTTGGACTCTTCCTCCTCCTCTGGGGTCTTGGACTCTTCCTCCTCCTCTGGGGTCTTGGACTCTTCCTCCTCCTCTGGGGTCTTGGACTCTTCCTCCTCCTCTGGGGTCTTGGACTCTTCCTCCTCCTCCGGGGTCTTGGACTCTTCCTCCTCCTCCGGGGTCTTGGACTCTTCCTCCTCCTCCTCCGGGGTCTTGGACTCTTCCTCCTCCTCCGGGGTCTTGGACTCTTCCTCCTCCTCTGGGGTCTTGGACTCTTCCTCCTCCTCTGGGGTCTTGGACTCTTCCTCCTCCTCCTCCTCCTCCTCCTCCGGGGTCTTGGACTCTTCCTCCTCCTCCTCCGGGGTCTTGGACTCTTCCTCCTCCTCCTCCTCCGGGGTCTTGGACTCTTCCTCCTCCTCCGGGGTCTTGGACTCTTCTTCTTCCTCCTCCTCCTCCTCCTCCTCTTCCTCTTCCTCTTCCTCTTCCTCTTCCTCCTCCTCCAGGGTCTTGGACTCTTCTTCCTCCTCCTCCGGGGTCTTGGACTCTTCTTCCTCCTCCTCCGGGGTCTTGGACTCTTCTTCTTCCTCCTCCTCCTCCTCCTCCTCCTCCTCCTCCTCCTCCTCCTCCTCCTCCTCCTCCGGGGTCTTGGACTCTTCCTCCTCCTCCTCCTCCGGGGTCTTGGACTCTTCTTCCTCCTCCTCCTCCGGGGTCTTGGACTCTTCTTCCTCCTCCTCCTCCTCCTCCTCCTCCTCCTCCTCCTCCTCCGGGGTCTTGGACTCTTCTTCCTCCTCCTCCTCCGGGGTCTTGGACTCTTCTTCCTCCTCCTCCTCCTCCTCCTCCGGGGTCTTGGACTCTTCTTCTTCCTCCTCCTCCTCCTCCTCCGGGGTCTTGGACTCTTCTTCTTCCTCCTCCTCCTCCGGGGTCTTGGACTCTTCTTCTTCCTCCTCCTCCTCCTCCTCCGGGGTCTTGGACTCTTCTTCTTCCTCCTCCTCCTCCGGGGTCTTGGACTCTTCTTCTTCCTCCTCCTCCTCCTCCTCCGGGGTCTTGGACTCTTCTTCTTCCTCCTCCTCCTCCGGGGTCTTGGACTCTTCTTCTTCCTCCTCCTCCTCCTCCTCCGGGGTCTTGGACTCTTCTTCCTCCTCCGGGGTCTTGGACTCTTCCTCCTCCTCCTCCGGGGTCTTGGACTCTTCTTCTTCCTCCTCCTCCTCCTCCTCCTCCTCCTCCTCCTCCGGGGTCTTGGACTCTTCTTCTTCCTCCTCCTCCTCCTCCTCCTCCTCCGGGGTCTTGGACTCTTCTTCCTCCTCCTCCTCCTCCTCCTCCTCCTCCTCCTCCTCCTCCTCCTCCTCCTCCGGGGTCTTGGACTCTTCTTCCTCCTCCTCCGGGGTCTTGGACTCTTCTTCCTCCTCCTCCGGGGTCTTGGACTCTTCTTCCTCCTCCTCCGGGGTCTTGGACTCCTCCTCTTCCTCTTCCTCCTCCTCCGGGGTCTTGGACTCCTCCTCTTCCTCTTCCTCCGGGGTCTTGGACTCTTCTTCCTCCTCCTCCGGGGTCTTGGACTCTTCTTCCTCCTCCTCCGGGGTCTTGGACTCCTCCTCCTCCTCCTCCTCCTCCGGGGTCTTGGACTCCTCCTCCTCCTCCGGGGTCTTGGACTCCTCCTCCTCCTCCTCCGGGGTCTTGGACTCCTCCTCCTCCTCCTCCGGGGTCTTGGACTCTTCTTCCTCCTCCGGGGTCTTGGACTCTTCTTCCTCCTCCTCCTCCGGGGTCTTGGACTCTTCTTCCTCCTCCTCCTCCTCCTCCTCCTCCTCCTCCTCCTCCTCCTCCTCCTCCTCCTCCGGGGTCTTGGACTCTTCTTCCTCCTCCTCCTCCTCCGGGGTCTTGGACTCTTCTTCCTCCTCCTCCTCCGGGGTCTTGGACTCTTCTTCCTCCTCCTCCTCCTCCTCCTCCTCCTCCTCCTCCTCCTCTCCTCCTCCTCCTCCTCCTCCTCCTCCTCCTCCGGGGTCTTGGACTCTTCTTCCTCCTCCTCCTCCTCCGGGGTCTTGGACTCTTCTTCCTCCTCCTCCTCTCCGGGGTCTTGGACTCTTCTTCCTCCTCCTCCTCCTCCGGGGTCTTGGACTCTTCTTCCTCCTCCGGGGTCTTGGACTCTTCTTCCTCCTCCTCCTCCGGGGTCTTGGACTCTTCTTCCTCCTCCTCCTCCGGGGTCTTGGACTCTTCTTCCTCCTCCTCCTCCTCCTCCGGGGTCTTGGACTCTTCTTCCTCCTCCTCCTCCTCCTCCTCCGGGGTCTTGGACTCTTCTTCCTCCTCCTCCTCCTCCTCCTCCGGGGTCTTGGACTCTTCTTCCTCCTCCTCCTCCTCCTCCTCCGGGGTCTTGGACTCTTCTTCCTCCTCCTCCTCCTCTGGGGTCTTGGACTCTTCTTCCTCCTCCTCCGGGGTCTTGGACTCCTCCTCCTCCTCCTCCTCCTCCTCCGGGGTCTTGGACTCTTCTTCCTCCTCCTCCTCCTCCGGGGTCTTGGACTCTTCTTCCTCCTCCTCCTCCTCCTCCTCCTCCTCCTCCTCCTCCGGGGTCTTGGACTCTTCTTCCTCCTCCTCTCTCCCGGGGTCTTGGACTCTTCTTCCTCCTCCTCCTCCTCCGGGGTCTTGGACTCTTCTTCTTCCTCCTCCTCCTCCGGGGTCTTGGACTCTTCTTCTTCCTCCTCCTCCTCCGGGGTCTTGGACTCTTCTTCCTCCTCCTCCTCCTCCGGGGTCTTGGACTCTTCTTCCTCCTCCTCCTCCTCCGGGGTCTTGGACTCTTCTTCCTCCTCCTCCTCCGGGGTCTTGGACTCTTCTTCCTCCTCCTCCTCCGGGGTCTTGGACTCTTCCTCCTCCTCCTCCTCCTCCGGGGTCTTGGACTCTTCTTCTTCCTCCTCCTCCTCCTCCTCCGGGGTCTTGGACTCTTCCTCCTCCTCCTCCTCCTCCTCCTCCTCCTCCTCCTCCTCCTCCTCCTCCTCCTCCTCCTCCTCCTCCTCCTCCTCCTCCTCCTCTGGGGTCTTGGACTCTTCTTCCTCCTCCTCCGGGGTCTTGGACTCTTCTTCCTCCTCCTCCTCCTCCTCCGGGGTCTTGGACTCTTCTTCCTCTTCCTCCTCCTCCGGGGTCTTGGACTCTTCTTCCTCTTCCTCCTCCTCCGGGGTCTTGGACTCTTCTTCCTCTTCCTCCTCCTCCGGGGTCTTGGACTCTTCTTCCTCTTCCTCCTCCTCCGGGGTCTTGGACTCTTCTTCTTCCTCCTCCTCCTCCGGGGTCTTGGACTCTTCTTCTTCCTCCTCCTCCTCCGGGGTCTTGGACTCTTCTTCTTCCTCCTCCTCCTCCGGGGTCTTGGACTCTTCTTCTTCCTCCTCCTCCTCCGGGGTCTTGGACTCTTCTTCTTCCTCCTCCTCCTCCGGGGTCTTGGACTCTTCTTCTTCCTCCTCCTCCTCCGGGGTCTTGGACTCTTCTTCTTCCTCCTCCGGGGTCTTGGACTCTTCTTCTTCCTCCTCCGGGGTCTTGGACTCTTCTTCTTCCTCCTCCTCCTCCGGGGTCTTGGACTCTTCTTCTTCCTCCTCCTCCTCCGGGGTCTTGGACTCTTCTTCTTCCTCCTCCTCCTCCGGGGTCTTGGACTCTTCTTCTTCCTCCTCCTCCTCCGGGGTCTTGGACTCTTCCTTCTTACAATCGTCTCCAGGTCTCATATGTGGAGACGTCTTCTCACAGCAGCAATTGTAGGATCTCTGCACAGGTGATCAGTGGGATTTACATCTGGACTCATTGCTGCCACTTCAACACTAAACCAAAGAGAAATTCCTCTAAAACAAATAATCCTTAGACTACCAAAATATAGGTAAACACTCCCTATTAAAAATAAAATGGCGTAACACACTGATTGGTAGAACAGCAGGGTTTACAGGATCAGGTGTTGCAAATTAAATGTCCCATATTTTGGCAAACTGCAGTCTGGCTTTTCTGTCAGCAGTGGGGTCCTCCGGGGTCTCCTGCCATAGCGTTTAATTTCATTCACGTGGATAGATAGTTCACGCTGACCCTGATGCACCTCAGCCTGAAGGACAACTTGAAATTCTTGGGAACTTGATTGGGGCTTAGCCACCATCCGGACCATCCTGCGTTGTCCTTTATCAAATTTTCTCTGCCATCCACGTCCAGGGAGATCAGCTACAGTGCCATGGGTTGTGAACTTCTTGGTGATGTTGTGCACTGTGGACAAAGGAACATCAAGATCTCTAGAGATGAACTTGTAACCTTGAGATTGATATTCAACATTGTTGGTTCTCAAGTCCTCACAGTTCTCTTCTCCTTTTTCTGTTCTCCATGCTTAGTGTGGCACACAGGGCTGTGGAGTTGGTAGGCCAAACCTCCGACCCCCTCATACACGGCTCATGTGTAAGTGATAAATTTACTGCAGCAGATTCATCTCAGCTATAGGTCCAGACCCTGAGATCAGGAGTAGGACGGACATTTATAGGACATCTCACTACTTTCCCAAATTCTTATGGAAAAATATTCCCCACAAACTGCATTGAACGACTGCACCCAATATATTATATATTTTAGGAGTTGGTCCATTTTATACCGACTCCACAGCGCTGCAATGCAGAGACTGAGGTAACTTCTCCACTTCTTATCTGGTTTCAGGGGTGATTTTCATGTTGCCCACTCCTGTTCCTTGCCACTAGTGAGAGTGAACGAGCCTCACATGCTTGATACAAGTTGTTTACCCACCATTTTGGAAAGGTGCCAACACTTTTGTCCAGCCTAGTTTTTCTTGTGTGATATGTCCAATTTGCCTCTTTCTTTTTGTGGTGGTCTAATACACACAAAGGAAATGGACTTGTTGTTGTTCACCTGTTTAATTGCAATAATGTTCTGTTAGAAATACTTCAGGTTCTGGAACGAGTTTCATGGGTGCCAATTCTTTCACCCATGAGTGTATGCCCCCTATATACCTGGGGTCCTCGGCGTTCTGTGACTCACCCTGGTGGTCTCGGCCTTTGTGGCGCTCATTCACTGGTTCAGATTCTGTGATTTTTTTTTCTATTTTTTCAGCGACCCAGGTTCAGGGGACGGTGAAATGGTTTAATGTCCGCAATGGTTACGGATTCATCAACCGGTATGTGATTGTGCAGGGTGTCCTGTGCCCACCGCCTTACAGCTGGTACTGACCCACTTCTCTCCACAGGAACGACACCAAGGATGATGTGTTTGTCCACCAGGTAAACTGGGGCTGTGGTTCAGAAGATGTGATGAATGGGGGATTTGAGGATGACACCAGCGGGGTCTGGGTTAGTGGGGGATGTTTGGGGGGGATATAATTGACACAGGTGCTGTCTTAGTGTATGGGGTGATAGGCTGACGCCAGTGGGGTGTAGTGGGTTATTGAGCCATGAATGGATATGAGGATGATACCAATGGGGTGTGTTGTCTTAGTGGATGATACTAACTGGGTGTAGTGGGTTATTGGCTGATGGGGAGAAATGAGGATGACATCGATGTGGTGGGTTAGTGGGTGGTGATTGGAGAAATGAGGATGACACCAGTGGGATGTGATGGGTTATTGGGTGATGAATGGGAGATTGGATGATGACACCAGGGGTTAGTGGGTGGTGATTGGGGAGATGAGGATGACACCAGTGGGATGTGATGGGTTATTGGGTGATGAATGGGAGGTTGGATGATGACACCAGGGGTGAGTGGCTGGTGATTGGGGAGATGAGGATGACGCCAGTGGAGTGTGATGGGTTATTGGGTGATGAATGGGAGATTGGATGATGACACCAGGGGTTAGTGGCTGGTGATTGGGGAGATGAGGATGACGCCAGTGGAGTGTGATGGGTTATTGGGTGATGAATGGGAGATTGGATGATGACACCAGGGGTGAGTGGCTGGTGATTGGGGAGATGAGGATGACACCAGTGGGATGTGATGGGTTATTGGGTGATGAATGGGAGATTGGATGATGACACCAGGGGTTAGTGGGTGGTGATTGGGGAGATGAGGATGACACCAGTGGGATGTGATGGGTTATTGGGTGATGAATGGGAGATTGGATGATGACACCAGGGGTTAGTGGGTGGTGATTGGGGAGATGAGGATGACACCAGTGGGGTGTGATGGGTTATTGGGTGATGAATGGGAGGTTGGATGATGACACCAGGGGTTAGTGGGTGGTGATTGGGGAGATGAGGATGACACCAGTGGGATGTGATGGGTTATTGGGTGATGAATGGGAGGTTGGATGATGACACCAGGGGTGAGTGGGTGGTGATTGGGGAGATGAGGATGACACCAGTGGGATGTGATGGGTTATAGGGTGATGAATGGGAGATTGGATGATGACACCAGGGGTTAGTGGGTGGTGATTGGGGAGATGAGGATGACACCAGTGGGGTGTGATGGGTTATTGGGTGATGAATGGGAGGTTGGATGATGACACCAGGGGTGAGTGGGTGGTGATTGGGGAGATGAGGATGACACCAGTGGGATGTGATGGGTTATAGGGTGATGAATGGGAGATTGGATGATGACACCAGGGGTGAGTGGGTGGTGATTGGGGAGATGAGGATGACACCAGTGGGGTGTGATGGGTTATTGGGTGATGAATGGGAGATTGGATGATGACACCAGGGGTGAGTGGGTGGTGATTGGGGAGATGAGGATGACACCAGTGGGGTGTGATGGGTTATTGGGTGATGACACCAGGGGTGAGTGGGTGGTGATTGGAGAGATGAGGATGACACCAGTGGGATGTGATGGGTTATTGGGTGATGACACCAGGGGTGAGTGGGTGGTGATTGGAGAGATGAGGATGACGCCAGTGGGATGTGATGGGTTATTGGGTGATGAATGGGAGATTGGATGAGGACACCAGGGGTGAGTGGCTGGTGATTGGGGAGATGAGGATGACACCAGTGGGGTGTGATGGGTTATTGGATGATGACATCAGGGGTGAGTGGGTGGTGATTGGAGAGATGAGGATGACACCAGTGGGGTGTGATGGGTTATTGGGTGATGAATGGGAGATTGGATGAGGACACCAGGGGTGAGTGGCTGGTGATTGGGGAGATGAGGATGACACCAGTGGGGTGTGATGGGTTATTGGATGATGAATGGGAGATTGGATGATGACACCAGGGGTGAGTGGCTGGTGGTTGGGGAGATGAGGATGACACCAGTGGGATGTGATGGGTTATTGGGTGATGAATGGGAGATTGGATGATGACACCAGGGGTTAGTGGGTGGTGATTGGGGAGATGAGGATGACACCAGTGGGATATGATGGGTTATTGGGTGATGAATGGGAGATTGGATGTTGACACCAGGGGTGAGTGGCTAGTGATTGGGGAGATGAGGATGACGCCAGTGGGGTGTGATGGGTTATTGGATGATGACACCAGGGGTTAGTGGGTGGTGATTGGGGAGATGAGGATGACACCAGTGGGATGTGATGGGTTATTGGGTGATGAATGGGAGATTGGATGATGACACCAGGGGTGAGTGGCTGGTGATTGGGGAGATGAGGATGACACCAGTGGGATGTGATGGGTTATTGGGTGATGAATGGGAGATTGGATGATGACACCAGGGGTGAGTGGCTGGTGATTGGGGAGATGAGGATGACACCAGTGGGGTGTGATGGGTTATTGGGTGATGAATGGGAGATTGGATGATGACACCAGGGGTGAGTGGGTGGTGATTGGGGAGATGTGGATGACACCAGTGGGGTGTGATGGGTTAGTGGGTGATGAATGGGAGATTGGATGATGACACCAGGGGTGAGTGGCTAGTGATTGGGGAGATGTGGATGACTCCAGTGGGCTGTGATGGGTTATTGGGTGATGACACCAGGGGTGAGTGGCTGGTGGTTGGGGAGATGAGGATGACACCAGTGGGGTGTGATGGGTTAGTGGGTGATGAATGGGAGGTTGGATGATGACACCAGGGGTGAGTGGGTGGTGATTGGGGAGAGGAGGATGACACCAGTGGGATGTGATGGGTTATTGGGTGATGAATGGGAGATTGGATGATGACACCAGGGGTGAGTGGCTAGTGATTGGGGAGATGAGGATGACACCAGTGGGGTGTGATGGGTTATTGGATGATGACACCAGGGGTTAGTGGTTGGTGATTGGGGAGATGAGGATGACACCAGTGGGGTGTGATGGGTTATTGGGTGATGAATGGGAGATTGGATGATGACACCAGGGGTGAGTGGGTGGTGATTGGGGAGATGAGGATGACACCAGTGGGGTGTGATGGGTTAGTGGGTGATGAATGGGAGATTGGATGATGACACCAGGGGTGAGTGGGTGGTGATTGGGGAGAGGAGGATGACACCAGTGGGATGTGATGGGTTAGTGGCTGATGAATGGGAGATTGGATGATGACACCAGGGGTGAGTGGCTAGTGATTGGGGAGATGAGGATGACACCAGTGGGGTGTGATGGGTTATTGGATGATGACACCAGGGGTTAGTGGTTGGTGATTGGGGAGATGAGGATGACACCAGTGGGGTGTGATGGGTTATTGGGTGATGAATGGGAGGTTGGATGATGACACCAGGGGTTAGTGGGTGGTGATTGGGGAGATGAGGATGACACCAGTGGGGTGTGATGGGTTAGTGGGTGATGAATGGGAGATTGGATGATGACACCAGGGGTGAGTGGCTGGTGATTGGGGAGATGAGGATGACACCAGTGGGATGTGATGGGTTATTGGGTGATGAATGGGAGATTGGATGATGACACCAGGGGTGAGTGGCTGGTGATTGGGGAGATGAGGATGACACCAGTGGGGTGTGATGGGTTATTGGGTGATGAATGGGAGATTGGATGATGACACCAGGGGTGAGTGGGTGGTGATTGGGGAGAGGAGGATGACACCAGTGGGATGTGATGGGTTATTGGGTGATGGCACCAGGGGTGAGTGGGTGGTGATTGGGGAGAGGAGGATGACACCAGTGGGGTGTGATGGGTTATTGGATGATGGCACCAGGGGTTACTGGGTGGTGATTGGGGAGATGAGGATGACACCAGTGGGGTGTGATGGGTTATTGGGTGATGAATGGGAGGTTGGATGATGACACCAGGGGTGAGTGGCTGGTGGTTGGGGAGATGAGGATGACACCAGTGGGGTGTGATGGGTTATTGGATGATGACACCAGGGGTGAGTGGGTGGTGATTGGGGAGAGGAGGATGACACCAGTGGGGTGTGATGGGTTATTGGATGATGGCACCAGGGGTGAGTGGGTGGTGATTGGGGAGAGGAGGATGACACCAGTGGGGTGTGATGGGTTATTGGATGATGGCACCAGGGGTTACTGGGTGGTGATTGGGGAGATGAGGATGACACCAGTGGGGTGTGATGGGTTATTGGGTGATGAATGGGAGGTTGGATGATGACACCAGGGGTGAGTGGCTGGTGGTTGGGGAGATGAGGATGACACCAGTGGGGTTTGATGGGTTATTGGGTGATGACACCAGGGGTTAGTGGTTGGGGAGATGAGGATGACACCAGTGGGGTGTGATGGGTTATTGGGTGATGACACCAGGGGTTAGTGGTTGGGGAGATGAGGATGACACCAGTGGGGTGTGATGGGTTATTGGGTGATGACACCAGGGGTTAGTGGTTGGGGAGATGAGGATGACACCAGTGGGGTGTGATGGGTTATTGGGTGATGACACCAGGGGTTAGTGGTTGGTGGTTGGGGAGATGAGGATGACACCAGTGGGGTGTGATGGGTTATTGGGTGATGACACCAGGGGTTAGTGGCTGGTGGTTGGGGAGATGAGGATGACACCAGTGGGGTGTGATGGGTTATTGGGTGATGACACCAGGGGTTAGTGGCTAGTGATTGGGGAGATGTGGATGACACTAGTGGGGTGTTTTGGGTTAGTGGGTGTATGGGGAATGTGGACTCCAGTGATGGCTTAGTGGGTGGTGAGGGAGTTGGCAGAGTGGATGGAGGGGTCAGGGTCTTGTACTGCTTAAGGGGCCGCACCCAGCATCTGCAGGACTCCTGCAGTCTACCCTGTAATCACATCAGGTGGTCCCTCTGGGGGGGCTTGTGTCAGCGACTGGATGTTTCTCTTTTCAGACCGCCATAAAGAGGAACAATCCACGGAAGTTTCTGCGCAGCGTTGGCGATGGTGAGACCGTGGAATTTGACGTAGTGGAAGGTGAAAAGGTTTGTGAGATTGGTGTCTGTCATCAGGTGCGTGGACCCCATGTTCTCCCCTATGATCTCAGGGGTCACCTCTTATCCAGAGCACTGTCCCCAGAGATTGTCCTGGCTGAGAACATGGTGTCCTGCAGCTTGGGGACAGGTGTCCAATCTGCCTGTGTTTGTAGGGTGCGGAGGCTGCCAACGTCACCGGTCCTGGTGGTGTTCCCGTTAAAGGAAGCAGATTTGCCCCCAATAGACGTCGTTTTCGTCGGCGATACTACCGGCCAAGGGGAGATAACACTACGGAGTCTAGTGGAGACGGTGTGAGCCCCGAGCAAGTGAGTGAAGGTGAACGAGAAGATGACGGCTCCCCCCAGCAGAGACCCCCACAGCGCCGACGACCTCCTCCATTCTTCTACAGGCGGCGTTTTGGAAGGGCTCCAACACCACCAGCTCAGCGGGACCCAGGGGCGCCGGTGAGTTGGGGGCCTGATTCTCCACGGCTTGTCTTGCGGGGATGTGGACTTTTGCTACGTGAAGGACTTCAGTTTGTCTTGACCAGAAGGGTGCCCACCAGACAAGCTGTTACATTTTGGGGGCTTAATCAGCCACTATTTCTGTATGAGATGACCCCTTTATCAGTGTCTCATTGGTAATGACTATGGGTCACTTATCAAAACCTTCTACTACAAAGCCATCACCGTGCTGGTGGGCTACACTGGACGGGAGAGCATAGGTTACTTGTGGGGTAGGGGGGCTCCTGGCTCCGATGCACCAGCTCATCTTCCTGCCGCTATCTTTGGAGTCATGTCTTCTGCTCGGTGTAATATTCATGGTTCTGTTCTAGAATAACGAGGCCAAAGACCCAACATCGGACTCCCCCCAGGATGGAGATGAGCAGCAGAGAGCCCCTCCTCAAAGGTTCCGGCCCAGATATCGCAGGTGAGACCTGTTGGGTCAGAAGCCTTGTCTGACATCCACAGAGAAGCCGGTTTGCATTGCACGTTTTCATGGGACCTGAGACCACCATCGTCCCAGCCTGCGCTTCGTCCATGTTCTCCCCTCTTAGCTATTTCAGTGTTCGTTATGGATTGCTGAGAAGGTTGCTCTAGGTTCCAGTCTACGGAATGAGATCTGCAGACATAAGTTTGCATCCTGATCCAGCTGATCGTCCCTCCCTGTAATACATGCTGGATGTGAGCGGTATCCCAGAGGCTGCAGGCTTCATTAGCTCATCTCTGCTCTCCCCTCCATATGCTTTCCACCATACCTGCAGCCTAATCTCTGCCCTCCCTGAGAACACTGCTTTCCCCACTCTCCACCATCCATGTAGCAGGAGGTGAGTGCAGCCAGAGTTGTCGGCAGTGTAGAAGCTTGTCATTGCGTCGGTATTGGAGCGGCCAGTGTGGTCACGGACTTTTGTGCCATCAGATTGGCTGCAGTCCCCCAGTCAATGATGGCCTCAATAGCGCCTATAAGTTAATGGGAGTATTTAATCAGGTCAGCCAAAATAGAAAGCTCCCACACACGAAAAAATAGAATAAAAATAATATAGGACAGATTGATAAAATGTATAAAGTTTATTGAACGTATATTTAAAAATGACATTAAAACCAAATACAGAAGGAGAATCTACTGCCAGTGACCACGGAAAGGGTAAAAACCACTATTGTGTAAGAATATTTAGTAGAATAGATGAGAGCATATAACCGTCTACATGGAGAGATGTAGTACAGCTACTATACAAAACTAGATTATTGCAGCATTTCCCAAACAAAAATAGTGACTCGTGCATACAAATGGTTAAATTCAGACATGTATAGCATGGTATAGCTTCATAGTCATTACCCCCATCTAGTGGACTGATGTGGTATGATCGCCAGAGTTCAGAGCACACTCGGGATACTCAATTCCCATGCAGACCAAGGTAAAATCAAGGCTGACAATACTGACTCCGTCAAGGGATGGCTGGATCCACAGTATATCCATATATTACACGTTAGACCAAGTGGCTATTGTATAGGATGAGCAGTAATGGATACCCATTAGACCAATATAGGTAATAAAGGTTGCACCAAGTAGACTATCACATGATCATTAGCCAGACTTGCTTCCCCCTAACGCGCGTTTGTTTCGTGTGGTCGCTTCTTCACCCTGTCTGAAGATTTATACATTTTATCAGTTTGTCCTCTATTTTTCTATTTTTTTGTGTATGGGAGTTTTCTTTTTTGGCTGTCCCCAATGTCTGATGTAAGTGTTTGGTGGTAAATGTGATGGGCGCTGTCTGTCCCGTGACATCGGCAGCAGTGTATGCCACAGTCATGGTAAAGCAGCCTGTCTCTGCAGACCCTACCGCCCACGACCTCCACCACAGACCACCACCGAGGGAGGCGATGGTGAAACCAGAGCAGCATCTGAGGAAGCTCCACGTCCAGAGCCGCAGCGACAGCGCAGTCGTCCGTACTTCCAGCGCCGCAGACAGCCCGGAGCAGGCCCTGGGCAACCGGCTGCGCAGGTGAGGTCTAACTTCAGCGAGGAGGGACCTGCCTGCTGGAATGGCAGTGCCGTGACATGTCCTTTACTCTGGTAGGGGGATGGTAAACATCCGGCTGAGCTCTCTCAAGGGTCCACAGCAGACGTCGCGTCCAGCAAATCACCAGACGTCGCATCCAGCAAATCGCCAGACGCTCCTGCCGAGGCCGGTGAAGCTCGCACTCCGGTAAGGGTCAGGTGTCCCGACAGGTGAGCTAGTGTCGGGCCTGGGCAGGTTACGCTATGGTCTGCCCCTCTGGATGAAGAGCAGGGCAGTGAAATGGCTGCCAGACACATGTACTGGCACAGACGTCTGTCATATGGCAGCCACCAGAGCGTGCTTATACAGGTCCAGTACTGACCACGGAGGAGGCTGGCTGATGGCCTGAAGCCTTCTGTATTCATTCTCTTCCAGGTGTCTGCTCAGAGTTCTGCTCTGAAGGAAGCCCCCGCTCTGGAGTGACGCTGCCTCAGGTATCTTCCAGGAGCCATGTCTGGGGTGAGGGTTGGGCCGATGTGGCCCCGGGGTGTGCGGGGCACACTTATGGCTGCTTCTCTTGTCCTTTACTGACCAGTCTTTGTCCTGCAGGTACCTGGATACTTCCATCTTACAGCGACATGGACACTGGGCTCACGGTGACACGGCGTGACATTGAGGCTGACTCGGCCCCCTCACAGCGTTTGGGACTTATTTTCACTTGTTTGGGTTTTGTTTTGTTGCACTGACTTGTGTGCTAGTAAAGATGGAAGAGCTAATCCCTTGTGTCCTGTGGTTCTGTGGTCCTAGATGGGGTGATACTGGGTCCACGTGGTCTCCTGCCCCTGGTGACGGGCATCGGGCACTTATCTGCCAGTCACTCCACCAAGCAGCGCCCCCTTGTGTTCTGATGTAGTGTGCTGTCCGCACACAGCTGTGAAAGTATTTGCCTCCTTCAGTGGAGTCTTTTTTTGTACGATTCTCAAGCTTTGGTTGATGATGGTACATACTAGCAGACATGCAGGCAGCCCTTCCTGCGTCTGATGGTTGAGTAGCTCACCAGGCAAGAAGGTCTCGTAATAGGGCCGGTTACAACACTGGTACTGGGGTATAATCTGGAAAGGGTGATGAAGCCATCACTAAGGCTGCGGCCACCAGTCAGCCAGCGACCATAGATGATGAAAAGCTTTCCTCTAATGCCTGGTGGACCAAACCATCCCTACAAGCAGACTAGTCACCTTGGAGGTTACAGCACCCCAGAAAACCATCTGAATTGCAATATAACGTGCACCACCAATGGGGACTGGTGTCGCACAGCCTGGTATCCTATTGTATTGTTGCCTTGCTATGCTAGAAGGTTTGCCTATTATAAGTTTGTCCTCCTTCTCGCCCTGTCTCCTCTGATGTCAGTAACCCCTCACTTCATCTGCAGTCTCACGGTCAGCCGTCTCAAGAGGTTCCTGCGTTCCTCCTACAGTCGAGTTAGAGAACCTGTCAGCAGGACTTTGTGAAGTGCACCGCCATATTGGCGCTGGGATACGGATCATGCCTGCGGTGAAGTCTGAGCTTCTCACTAGATGTCTGTTGCATCGGGGCGGCCGGTGGGCAGGGTCTTATCTTGGTGCTCTGATCCATCAGTCGTGCCGGCACTGTAATTGCTGTGATCTCTATTTAAAAACATTGTCCCCATCAAAATGGCGCCTGCGGCACCTGTGCAGTTGCATCTCCAAGTTATCCACCTTGTTCTTAAACTGCACATGAGCTGCCCAAGGCCTTCACTAGCGCAATGTCTGCTGCTTATCCCTGGTATATCTGATACTGCTATCCAGCTTTTCCAATGTCTCCTTTCCTCTGCTGCTTATCCCTGGTATATCTGATACTGCTATCCAGCTTTTCCAAGGTCTCCTTGTCTCTGCTGCTTATCCCTGGTATATCTGATACTGCTATCCAGCTTTTCCAATGTCTCCTTTCCTCTGCTGCTTATCCCTGGTATATCTGATACTGCTATCCAGCCTTTCCAATGTCTCCTTTCCTCTGCTGCTTATCCCTGGTATATCTGATACTGCTATCCAGCTTTTCCAAGGTCTCCTTTCCTCTGCTGCTTATCCCTGGTATATCTGATACTGCTATCCAGCTTTTCCAATGTCTCCTTTCCTCTGCTGCTGATCCCTGGTATATCTGATACTGCTATCCAGCTTTTCCAATGTCTCCTTGCCTCTGCTGCTTATCCCTGGTATATCTGATACTGCTATCCAGCTTTTCCAATGTCTCCTTGCCTCTGCTGCTTATCCCTGGTATATCTGATACTGCTATCCAGCTTTTCCAATGTCTCCTTTCCTCTGCTGCTTATCCCTGGTATATCTGATACTGCTATCCAGCCTTTCCAATGTCTCCTTTCCTCTGCTGCTTATCCCTGGTATATCTGATACTGCTATCCAGCTTTTCCAATGTCTCCTTTCCTCTGCTGCTTATCCCTGGTATATCTGATACTGCTATCCAGCTTTTCCAATGTCTCCTTGCCTCTGCTGCTTATCCCTGGTATATCTGATACTGCTATCCAGCTTTTCCAAGGTCTCCTTGTCTCTGCTGCTTATCCCTGGTATATCTGATACTGCTATCCAGCTTTTCCAACGTCTCCTTGTCTCTGCTGCTTATCCCTGGTATATCTGATACTGCTATCCAGCTTTTCCAATGTCTCCTTGCCTCTGCTGCTTATCCCTGGTATATCTGATACTGCTATCCAGCTTTTCCAAGGTCTCCTTGTCTCTGCTGCTTATCCCTGGTATATCTGATACTGCTATCCAGCTTTTCCAAGGTCTCCTTGTCTCTGCTGCTTATCCCTGGTATATCTGATACTGCTATCCAGCTTTTCCAATGTCTCCTTGCCTCTGCTGCTTATCCCTGGTATATCTGATACTGCTATCCAGCTTTTCCAAGGTCTCCTTGCCTCTGCTGCTTATCTCTGGTATATCTGATACTGCTATCCAGCTTTTCCAAGGTCTCCTTGCCTCTGCTGCTTATCCCTGGTATATCTGATACTGCTATCCAGCTTTTCCAAGGTCTCCTTGCCTCTGCTGCTTATCCCTGGTATATCTGATACTGCTATCCAGCTTTTCCAAGGTCTCCTTGCCTCTGCTGCTTATCCCTGGTATATCTGATACTGCTATCCAGCTTTTCCAAGGTCTCCTTGCCTCTGCTGCTTATCCCTGGTATATCTGATACTGCTATCCAGCTTTTCCAATGTCTCCTTTCCTCTGCTGCTTATCCCTGGTATATCTGATACTGCTATCCAGCTTTTCCAATGTCTCCTTTCCTCTGCTGCTTATCCCTGGTATATCTGATACTGCTATCCAGCTTTTCCAATGTCTCCTTGCCTCTGCTGCTTATCCCTGGTATATCTGATACTGCTATCCAGCTTTTCCAAGGTCTCCTTGTCTCTGCTGCTTATCCCTGGTATATCTGATAGTGCTATCCAGCTTTTCCAATGTCTCCTTGTCTCTGCTGCTTATCCCTGGTATATCTGATACTGCTATCCAGCTTTTCCAATGTCTCCTTGCCTCTGCTGCTTATCCCTGGTATATCTGATACTGCTATCCAGCTTTTCCAAGGTCTCCTTTCCTCTGCTGCTTATCCCTGGTATATCTGATAGTGCTATCCAGCTTTTCCAATGTCTCCTTGTCTCTGCTGCTTATCCCTGGTATATCTGATACTGCTATCCGGCTTTTCCAATGTCTTTGTCTCTGCTGCTTATCCCTGGTATATCTGATACTGCTATCCAGCTTTTCCAAGGTCTCCTTGTCTCTGCTGCTTATCCCTGATATATCTGATACTGCTATCCAGCTTTTCCAACGTCTCCTTGTCTCTGCTGCTTATCCCTGGTATATCTGATACTGCTATCCAGCTTTTCCAACGTCTCCTTGCCTCTGCTGCTTATCTCTGGTATGTCTGATACTGCTATCCAGCTTTTCCAATGTCTCCTTGCCTCTGCTGCTTATCCCTGGTATATCTGATACTGCTATCCAGCTTTTCCAACGTCTCCTTGCCTCTGCTGCTTATCCCTGGTATATCTGATACTGCTATCCAGCTTTTCCAATGTCTCCTTGTCTCTGCTGCTTATCCCTGGTATATCTGATACTGCTATCCAGCTTTTCCAAGGTCTCCTTGTCTCTGCTGCTTATCCCTGGTATATCTGATACTGCTATCCAGCTTTTCCAATGTCTCCTTTCCTCTGCTGCTTATCCCTGGTATATCTGATACTGCTATCCAGCTTTTCCAACGTCTCCTTGCCTCTGCTGCTTATCCCTGGTATATCTGATACTGCTATCCAGCTTTTCCAACGTCTCCTTTCCTCTGCTGCTTATCCCTGGTATATCTGATACTGCTATCCAGCTTTTCCAAGGTCTCCTTGCCTCTGCTGCTTATCCCTGGTATATCTGATACTGCTATCCAGCTTTTCCAATGTCTCCTTGTCTCTGCTGCTTATCCCTGGTATATCTGATACTGCTATCCGGCTTTTCCAAGGTCTCCTTGTCTCTGCTGCTTATCCCTGGTATATCTGATACTGCTATCCAGCTTTTCCAAGGTCTCCTTGCCTCTGCTGCTTATCTCTGGTATATCTGATACTGCTATCCAGCTTTTCCAATGTCTCCTTTCCTCTGCTGCTTATCCCTGGTATATCTGATACTGCTATCCAGCTTTTCCAAGGTCTCCTTGCCTCTGCTGCTTATCCCTGGTATATCTGATACTGCTATCCAGCTTTTCCAAGGTCTCCTTGTCTCTGCTGCTTATCCCTGGTATATCTGATACTGCTATCCGGCTTTTCCAATGTCTTTGTCTCTGCTGCTTATCCCTGGTATATCGGATACTGCTATCCAGCTTTTCCAATGTCTCCTTTCCTCTGCTGCTTATCCCTGGTATATCTGATACTGCTATCCAGCTTTTCCAAGGTCTCCTTGCCTCTGCTGCTTATCCCTGGTATATCTGATACTGCTATCCAGCTTTTCCAAGGTCTCCTTGTCTCTGCTGCTTATCCCTGGTATATCTGATACTGCTATCCGGCTTTTCCAAGGTCTCCTTGTCTCTGCTGCTTATCCCTGGTATATCTGATACTGCTATCCAGCTTTTCCAACGTCTCCTTGTCTCTGCTGCTTATCCCTGGTATATCTGATACTGCTATCCGGCTTTTCCAAGGTCTCCTTGCCTCTGCTGCTTATCCCTGGTATATCTGATACTGCTATCCGGCTTTTCCAAGGTCTCCTTGCTCTGCTGCTTATCTCTGGTATATCTGATACTGCTATCCAGCTTTTCCAAGGTCTCCTTGCCTCTGCTGCTTATCCCTGGTATATCTGATACTGCTATCCAGCTTTTCCAATGTCTCCTTGCCTCTGCTGCTTATCCCTGGTATATCTGATACTGCTATCCAGCTTTTCCAATGTCTCCTTGTCTCTGCTGCTTATCCCTGGTATATCTGATACTGCTATCCAGCTTTTCCAAGGTCTCCTTGTCTCTGCTGCTTATCCCTGGTATATCTGATACTGCTATCCGGCTTTTCCAATGTCTTTGTCTCTGCTGCTTATCCCTGGTATATCGGATACTGCTATCCAGCTTTTCCAAGGTCTCCTTGCCTCTGCTGCTTATCCCTGGTATATCTGATACTGCTATCCAGCTTTTCCAAGGTCTCCTTGTCTCTGCTGCTTATCCCTGGTATATCTGATACTGCTATCCGGCTTTTCCAATGTCTTTGTCTCTGCTGCTTATCCCTGGTATATCGGATACTGCTATCCAGCTTTTCCAATGTCTCCTTTCCTCTGCTGCTTATCCCTGGTATATCTGATACTGCTATCCAGCTTTTCCAAGGTCTCCTTGCCTCTGCTGCTTATCCCTGGTATATCTGATACTGCTATCCAGCTTTTCCAAGGTCTCCTTGTCTCTGCTGCTTATCCCTGGTATATCTGATACTGCTATCCGGCTTTTCCAAGGTCTCCTTGTCTCTGCTGCTTATCCCTGGTATATCTGATACTGCTATCCAGCTTTTCCAACGTCTCCTTGTCTCTGCTGCTTATCCCTGGTATATCTGATACTGCTATCCGGCTTTTCCAAGGTCTCCTTGCCTCTGCTGCTTATCCCTGGTATATCTGATACTGCTATCCGGCTTTTCCAAGGTCTCCTTGCTCTGCTGCTTATCTCTGGTATATCTGATACTGCTATCCAGCTTTTCCAAGGTCTCCTTTCCTCTGCTGCTTATCCCTGGTATATCTGATACTGCTATCCAGCTTTTCCAATGTCTCCTTGCCTCTGCTGCTTATCCCTGGTATATCTGATACTGCTATCCAGCTTTTCCAATGTCTCCTTGTCTCTGCTGCTTATCCCTGGTATATCTGATACTGCTATCCAGCTTTTCCAATGTCTCCTTGTCTCTGCTGCTTATCCCTGGTATATCTGATACTGCTATCCAGCTTTTCCAATGTCTCCTTTCCTCTGCTGCTTATCCCTGGTATATCTGATACTGCTATCCAGCTTTTCCAACGTCTCCTTGCCTCTGCTGCTTATCCCTGGTATATCTGATACTGCTATCCAGCTTTTCCAATGTCTCCTTGTCTCTGCTGCTTATCCCTGGTATATCTGATACTGCTATCCGGCTTTTCCAATGTCTTTGTCTCTGCTGCTTATCCCTGGTATATCTGATACTGCTATCCAGCTTTTCCAACGTCTCCTTGCCTCTGCTGCTTATCCCTGGTATATCTGATACTGCTATCCAGCTTTTCCAATGTCTCCTTGTCTCTGCTGCTTATCCCTGGTATATCTGATACTGCTATCCGGCTTTTCCAATGTCTTTGTCTCTGCTGCTTATCCCTGGTATATCTGATACTGCTATCCAGCTTTTCCAAGGTCTCCTTGTCTCTGCTGCTTATCCCTGGTATATCTGATACTGCTATCCAGCTTTTCCAACGTCTCCTTGTCTCTGCTGCTTATCCCTGGTATATCTGATACTGCTATCCGGCTTTTCCAAGGTCTCCTTGCTCTGCTGCTTATCCCTGGTATATCTGATACTGCTATCCAGCTTTTCCAATGTCTCCTTGCCTCTGCTGCTTATCCCTGGTATATCTGATACTGCTATCCAGCTTTTCCAACGTCTCCTTGTCTCTGCTGCTTATCCCTGGTATATCTGATACTGCTATCCGGCTTTTCCAATGTCTCCTTTCCTCTGCTGCTTATCCCTGATATATCTGATACTGCTATCCAGCTTTTCCAACGTCTCCTTGTCTCTGCTGCTTATCCCTGGTATATCTGATACTGCTATCCGGCTTTTCCAATGTCTCCTTTCCTCTGCTGCTTATCCCTGGTATATCTGATACTGCTATCCAGCTTTTCCAATGTCTCCTTGCCTCTGCTGCTTATCCCTGGTATATCTGATACTGCTATCCAGCTTTTCCAATGTCTCCTTGTCTCTGCTGCTTATCCCTGGTATATCTGATACTGCTATCCAGCTTTTCCAATGTCTCCTTTCCTCTGCTGCTTATCCCTGGTATATCTGATACTGCTATCCAGCTTTTCCAACGTCTCCTTGCCTCTTCTGCTTATCCCTGGTATATCTGATACTGCTATCCAGCTTTTCCAATGTCTCCTTTCTCTGCTGCTTATCCCTGGTATATCTGATACTGCTATCCGGCTTTTCCAATGTCTCCTTGTCTCTGCTGCTTATCCCTGGTATATCTGATACTGCTATCCAGCTTTTCCAATGTCTCCTTTCCTCTGCTGCTTATCCCTGGTATATCTGATACTGCTATCCGGCTTTTCCAATGTCTCCTTTCCTCTGCTGCTTATCCCTGGTATATCTGATACTGCTATCCAGCTTTTCCAAGGTCTCCTTGTCTCTGCTGCTTATCCCTGGTATATCTGATACTGCTATCCAGCTTTTCCAAGGTCTTTGTCTCTGCTGCTTATCCCTGGTATATCTGATACTGCTATCCAGCTTTTCCAAGGTCTCCTTTCCTCTGCTGCTTATCCCTGGTATATCTGATACTGCTATCCAGCTTTTCCAATGTCTCCTTGCCTCTGCTGCTTATCCCTGATGTGTGATCCTGCTGCTGCACTACCTCATCCCCACTTTTCTTTACAACCTGCCCTTTTACTCTGCCTACAATACCCTGCAGCTGGCACAGCTTTCATTAACTGGAGTCCAGGCCCCTTCCCTTTCACACCTGAATGCATTTCTAAGCACATGTATTGTGAGCAACAAGTCTGCGTAGATGGCAGTCTGCGTAGATGGCAGTCTGCGTAGATGGCAGTCTGCGTAGATGGCAGTCTGCGTAGATGGCAGTCTGCGTAGATGGCAGTCTGCGTAGATGGCAGTCTGCGTAGATGGCAGTCTGCGTAATGCATCATAAGTGTACTGCAATGAATTATACCAAAGGGAACTGGATAGATAGTAGAAACAAACATTGTTTACAGTGCTGATCACCCCCATAGTCCTCCACTTCCTACTAACCCCCCTAATCCCTACACCTAGCATTGAACTGGCCATCTCTCCCTCCATCCTACCCATCCATCTCACCACCTCCTCAGATGTGTTCCTCCAAACACACAGCCACCTCTCCTCCTGCTCCCACCTACTCTGCTCCTCCTGACTGCCGGTGATATCTTGCCAAATCCCTGTCCTCAACACATCCCCACAGTCCTTTCTACCTCCCATCCACGATCATGTTTTTCTGCAACCTTTCTAACCTTGTACTCAATTGCCCAGCCCTCGCTTTCCCAGTCCCTCTAACAGGAGCCCTATGGAACGCTTGCTGTGTCTGCAACAAACTCTTACATCCTTCATCTTTTCATCACTAAAACTTTCCTTCCTCTACATCAGTCACTTGGCTCACCCCCTCTGACACGGCCTCTCCAGCTGCACGCTTATGGTGGATTCCATCTTTCTCACACCCCTGCCACAGTCACAAGCATGGTAGAGGAGTTGGGTTTTTTCCTGTCAGATAAATGTACCTTCACCCCAATTCCTCTGTTAAACTCCCTCCTTTTGAGGTGCACTCTGTCTGCACCTACTCCCCCCTCCAATTGGCTGTCATTTACCACCCCACCCTTCCGTGGTCAGCCACTACCTTTTTCAACCACTTCACCACCTGGCTAGTTCATTTCCTCGCTGCTGACATCCCCACTATCATCATGGGTGACTTCAATATCCCCATTGACCCTCTCCCACTTGGCCGTCTCCAAGCTTCTAACGCTCCCTTCCTCTTTCAGTCTTGCTCAATGGTCCTCTGCAGCCACAGTAAGCCCCATCTTCACCTACCTCTGTTCCCTATCTAACCTCTCTAACTTGTCTCTTCCTCTGTCTGACCGCAACCTACTTGCATTCCCTTTCCTCTCATCTTGATGTGCATAAACCCAACTCCACAAACTTGCCCACCCTTGCAGAAATCTCAAACACCTTGATTTCCACGGAGTCCCTTCTCCCTCTGGCAGACATGGGTTTCTTGCACAATGCAGATGCTGCCCGTGTGTATGCCGCTGCCGTGCTCAAATCTGTTGCCCTACTCACACATACCAACGCTTGCACAAACAGGTGACCCTGGCACTCCAGCCTGACTAAAGAACTGAGGTGGTCTTCCAGGGTTGTCGAGCGGAGAACAAACAGTCCCTCACCAACTTCAAGTCCACACTCACTGCAGCAAAACAAACCTACTTCTCAGCTCTCATATAACCCGTCTCCCTTTCCATCTCTCTCCACAGTCCCCACTCGTAACTACTCTGCCCTCTTCCAAAACCAGTTTCTGTCATTGACAGAAGATGAGCTTTCCTCTCTACTCTCCAGATCACATCTCACCACCTGTGCGCTTGTCCTAATCCTGTCCCACCTCGTCACAAATCTCATCAGTCTTCATCACGGCCCTAACCCAGCTCTTCAACATATCACTAAAAACTGGAGTCTTTTCCTCATGCTTTAAACATGCCTCGATCACACCATCCTCTGTCTAGCTATTGTGAGGGTCGTGATGACATTCCACTCATCCTCCAGTCACTCCAAATTCAAACTATGAGCATGGGTCAACCATTCAAAGAATGAGTCAGACAACAAGCTGGTTCAAACTCAGAGCACGCTCAGAAGACTACTACAGACAACGTTCTCAGCAATGTTCTGTTTATTCCTACATACACAAACCTAAATACACTACATAATGGGGAGGGGAAAGGGGTTGTCCGGGGTGGGGTAAGCCATGAAAGTCCAGTGTCTGGCCACTCCTGATTGGTCCACATCTCCTTATCTCAGTCTCTGGGCAGATATTGCAGCCGTCAGCTTATAATCTTGTTTCGTTTCTCTGAAATAAGTCTTGGCAACACTGGAACTGTCTTAGTTTAAGTTTCGATTTGAGTAATACGTAGCAAGGAAAGCTTATTGTTATAAGACACAAAATGGTGGTTAGTACATTAGCAAAAAAGCGTATAAAAGTTACAAAAGTATAAAAGTTACAAAAATATATATTCTCTTTTACCCCGACATTCCCCCCTAAACACTAAGCTTTCCCTTGCTTCGGGGCCTTTGAGACTGTCCATGTGTGGGGAGAGGGGAGGTGGATTTCTTCACCCAATCATCTTAGAAGCTGCCCCCTTATGGGACGCCCCCAGACAATCGAGCCCTATCCTGGGTGACACATGGAGTTCTCCCAACTGTCCCTAAACTAAATCTCTCAATTGGACTTTGTCATGGGGGGGCTGGTCAGGCTTGTTCAAAGGAGTGTATTTCTCCATATCTTCTCTTGATTCAGAAAGGTCCCGGAGGTTGGGACAGCATTGGTTATAGCTTTCCTGTATAAGGGGACTATACAGCACAGGACCACCAGGCCCAATACTAATAGACCTCCCATTACTAGACAAACTTGTTGGAGGAATCCCTTGAGCCCTCCCAACCAACCTGAAAAGAAGGAGATATCTACCCCTGTGTGGTAGCTGTCCACCCTGGGACAGACAGTAAGCATATGGAAAGGATATAGAAGAAGGTAGTCATCTTTTATAGACTCGTTCTGTCTCTCTTGCAGTGGGAGGCGTGAATCCAGGTGCTCTTGCCCTCAAGCTTCAGAGCCGTCGGGGTGGTGAGAAGCACAGTGTACGGTCCCTCGAACTGCGGCTGGAGGCAGTCTTTCCGGACCAACTTCTTCACATACACTAGATCTCCTGGGATGAAATCATGTACTGCATCACCTGTAGATTCTGGGAGAGAAGCAGATACTGGAGAGCGGGTGTTAGTCAATTCTCTAGACAAGGCAATCACAAATTTTACCACTCTATCATGTGTTTCATACAACTCTTGGGGCCTAATCTCTCCTATCTTGGGTGGGGTCCCAAACAAAATTTTATAGGGAGTCAGCCCATGTTTGGCCTGAGGAGTGTGTGTGATATGATGCAATACTATGGGGAGTAGGTCGGGCCAGGGGAGGGGATGATCTTAGGTCATTTTCAAGAGCTGGGTCTTGAGTGTGGAATTCATTCTCTCCACTTTGCCTGAACTGGCAGGATGGTATGGAGTGTGGAGGCCCAAATCTGTTCCCAACATGTTCCAGAGTTCTTCGTAGATATTTGCTGTGAAAGCTGGTCCTTGATCCGATTCTATGACTTGGGGAACTCCAAATCTGTAGGCAATTTCGGTGATCAGTTTCTTGGCTGTGACTTTAGCAGTCATGTTGACAACCGGGTAGGCCTCGGGCCAGGCTGAGAACATATCCACGGCTACCAAAACATACTCCTATTTTCCTGCTTTAGGCATTTGGATATGGTCGACTTGTATTCTCTTCCAAGGGTAGTCTGGTTTAACCAGGTGTTGGAGAGGGACCCGTGCCGTACACGTTGGGTTGCAGGTAGCGCAGACAGAGCAGGATTTTGAGTACGCAGTCACAGTGGAAGAGATTCCGGGTGCAAAATACAGTTTCTTGATACATGCCAAGGCTTGATTCTTTCCTCTGTGTGTAGGCCCGTGAGCCCATGCTGCCACAGCTGAGTACATGCGTCCAGGCATGCAAGGCTTCCCATCCACTTGGTAAAGAGTCGAGTTGACCTTTGAATCTTTGCGACCTGCCAGCACAGCTCCTGCCGCTTTCCATTGCTTGACTTCTTCAGTGGGGGGTCTTCCTTTGTTCCTCACACAATTTTTCTTCAGGCATCCTGACCCCCCTGGATTCCACTCATGTCTCCGCTGGACTTGTATGATCTTCCGCCGGCTGTTCTTTGGCTCTTGCTCTAGTGAGCGCCACAGCTACGGTTTGCAGGGTCTCCCCCATCTCTTCTTCCTTTTCCTGCCACTTTGATGACACATTCTCCACTGCTGCAGTCTTGGCTGCTTGGTCAGCTAGGTGGTTGCCCCTGGCTTCTCTGGATTCTAGTCTTCCATGAGCCTTGACCTTGATAACAGCAACCTGAATGGGTAGTTCCAGGGCCTTCATTAGGGCCTTAATCCATGAGACATGTTTCACTGGTGTACCTGCAGCTGTGATGAATCCTCTAGACTTCCACAAGAGTCCAGAATCATTGCAAATTCCATGTCCATACCTGGAATCGGTATATATATATATTCGCCTTTGTTCCTGCTGCCAGGTGGCAGGCCTCTGTGAGAGCCACAAGTTCAGCTTCTTGTGCAGACATGTATGGTGGTAGAGCTTCAGCCTTGAGGACTGTTAGGTCCGTTGTGACAGCATATCCCGTGTGGAACTTCCCTTGAGGGTCTGCGAGCGGATGTGCCACCATATTCTCTGGAGCAGAAGTCTCTTCCTGCAAAATTTTTATACAATCATGAGGTTCCACCAATGGACCTTCACCCTCTTCACCTTCCCCCCTAGAAGGTGGAAGCAAAGTGGCAGGATTGATAGTCAGACATCTGGTAAATGTTATATTGGAGGGCAACAATAGGGAACACTGCAGCCGCAGGTGTCTTTGGTTGGTTAGATATTTCGGAGATGTTTGTTGCAGAACAGCTGAGAGATCATGGCCGGCCTGTATAACTAGATCATGTCCAAGGACGATATCAGCTGACTTGTCAAGGAGGATGTGAGCAGCGTGGACCGCCTTAAGGCATGTGGGGGCAGTTCGGGCGACAGGGTCCAGGCGGGCTGAGTAGTAGCCCAAAGGCCGATACTTATGATCATAGCGTTGTGCTAGAACTCCAGAGGCATGACCTTCCGATTCCGAGACAAAAAGGTGAAATGGCTGAGTATAGTCTGGTAAGCCCAAGGCCGGGGCAGAGACAACAGCCTGTTTAAGGCGGTCAAAACATAGTCTGTGTTGATGAGAAACACGTGGATCTTCAGCATGAAGCCAAACTGAGCCTTCATCCTTGAGACAGTCGTACAGAGGTTGCATGAGCTTTGAGGCATCAGGGATCCATTGCCTGCAGTAAGTGATGAGGCCAAGGAAAGTCTGCATAGCGGAATAGGTGGTTGGGAAGGTGATATCCATGATGGCTTGTTTTCTTTCTTCAGTCAGATGTCTAGCACCTTGTGATATACAATGTCCGAGGAAAATGACCTTGGGCAGACACCATTGGACTTTGCCTTTCGAGACTTTACAGTTAGCTGAGTGAAGAAACCAGAGAAGGGATACTGACATCTCTGGCAAATTTTCTTCAGTGCCACAGAGTAAAAGATCATCCACATACTGTAGAAGGGTACCTGAGGGTTCTCTTGAACCCATGGCTCCAGAATAGACTTCATAGAATGAGTGAATTGGTTAGGAGAGTTCTGGGCTCTTTGCGGAGTCCTGGTCCATGTAAGCTGTGCTCCTTGAAAGGTGAAGGCAGAAAGAAACCACGAATCTTCATGTAAGGGTATACTGAAGAAGGCGTTGGCCAGATCTAACACCGTAAACAAGGTGGCCGTTGGAGGCAGCTGAGACAAGAGGGTGTTTGGGTTAGGTACCACTGGAGTTTCTAAAATGGTAGCTGCATTGACGGCTCTGAGATCCTGAACCAACTGGTATCTTGGAGACTCTCCCGGAACGGTTTTCTTTTTTACAGGAAAGAGGGGTGTATTGCATGGAGATACACATCTGACAAGGACTCCTGATTCCAGGAGGGAAGCGATTTGGGTACCCAAGCTTTGTTCTTGTGCAGCCTTGAGGGGGTATTGTGGCAACCGTGGGTACCTGTGTCCAGGCTTGAGGTGTACTCGGACCGGGGGAACCTGCAGGAGGCCGACGTCCTCTGGCCCACTGGACCACAGAGAGTGAGGGAACTGTGAGATATCAAGAAGAGTGTGAGGTTGTATGGTCATCATCATGAGAGGGAAGGCTTTAAGAACACAGCGGTCTTCAGTCCCTTGTTCGGAATGAGGGTCCCGCAAAAGAAGCTCCATACCATGGTTTCCGAAGGTAATTGTTGCCTTCATCCGCTCTAAGAGATCGGCTCCCAACAGATTGACAGGGCAAGTTTCAGAGACCAAGAATCTTGTGAGTACTCCGGTGAACGGTCCTGCAGACACAGGGACTGTGAGTGGAGAGGAAATATGTTGGCCTTCCACCCCAACACAGGTGAGGGTATCCGGTGATAGGGATACAGAAGGAGGGAGCTGTGCAGAGGAAATGACAGATGTGGCCGCCCCAGTGTCCACCAGGAACTCCAGTGGTTGATGGTCCACCTGTAAAGTGACAGTCCCACAGGCAGCCGTGAGATGCGTAGCCGGGAAAGTGGACACTGGTTGACCGAGCCGTCATTGGCGTGGATGAGATGGTTCACGGGAAGGTCCATGGTTGTGTGGACCGTCACGGAACGACCGGTCATGGTACTGTCTGCGGGTTGGACAGTCTCTGAGGATGTGGTCAAGGCTACCACACTCCCAACACAACATTCGTCCTTCAGAATCACGAGATTGTCTTCTGTTTCTAGATGGTCCCTTGTCATCTCTTCTGTCTTGTTTTCTATATGTGGGAGGAGTATCATCACCTGTGCCTTTAACCATTACCCACTTGATTCCATGTTGGTTGCCAAGGGGTGGGTAGCTTTCTTGAGCTTGATATACCATGGCAGGAGCGGTTTTCTTCTTTGGCTTAGTATCCTTTTCCATTTTTAGCATTGATTTTTGGAAAGCTTTAACGATGTCCACCGCGTCGTTGAAAGAAGAAGAACGAATCTCGGGCCGTACTCTCAGGACTTCATCTCTGAGAGTGTCTTGTAGGCCATCTACTAGGGCCTGAACCAACAGGGCGGCCTGCGTCTTGACGTGAGGACTGTATCCGAGATCCTCAAAATGCATGCTGAGTCTTGCAGCATATCTTTCCACAGATTCATCAGGGTCTTGTTGAACATCTTGTACAGACCCAGCTTGATCTGACAAGCGATCCTGAGCCCAGGCCTTTAACTGTTTCATGTATTCTAGGCCGGATTCATACGTACTAAGAGATCCTGCTTTTGTGGAATCCATGGCCTTTTCGATAGTAGGCAACAAATATTCCTTGGCCTTCACAGATGTGATACCTGCCAAATCAGCCCAGGTTGCTCCATAAATGGCTCTGGTTGTGTCCAAGCGTCTAGCATACTGCATGGGAGATTTATCGGGATCAGGAAGCTTTGAGACCAGAGTGTCTACTTGTACTGGGGTAAAGGGTTGATATTTAATCATCCCTAAAGGTCCAGGAACTTGTTGAGGACCGGGCAGCGTCGCTTGTTCCTTGGTGGTGTTTGGGGTGGCCGCTAGGGAGGATTCTTCAGGCAACAGAACCGCATTGGGAATCGGTGTCGGGGAGGAGGTTGCCACTAGTAGCTCAAGGGCCAAAGGCATAGCAACATGAACTGCTGGACTACGGACACAGACAATGCGTATCGAGTCCAATCCATGAGGGAGGGTCTCTATGCCTTCCTTGAGGGCCAGTACGTGTTCCTCCATGCACGGCCCGAGTGGGTAGCCGAAAATTCCAGAAGATATGAGTGGTATCGCTAAAGTGCGTCTGGGCATATCCTGATGACTCAATTTTCCTGCATGAAGGAGTACTGAACGGATGGTAGATGCGAGAGTGGAACGTGACTCTTCAGGGTTCCGGGAGTCATAAATAAGACCCACTGCATGTATGATGACATCAGCGGGCAGTCTACCCGCACGGGTGACTAAGGTCTGGCCTTGTGAAAGTTCTCCGTTTTCGGCTAAGTGAGCCTGGCATTCTGTAGCCAGAGTAGAACCAGCAGCAAGGGAAATTTTGCGAGCCAATCCTCCAACATGGCTCATACAGGTGTTTGCAGGGTTGACTATGGCCCCCACCCGATGTGTAAGGATGTCACCATAGCCTATTGACAGAGTGACAGGGCGTCCTGATGGGTCTACTAGATTACGGGAGCGGCAGGGGTCCCAAACTTCTGAGAGGCTGGGGGGTGGTGTTCTTTCAGCAGTTGCTTGGAGCAAGGGCCGGAGTACGGGTAATGGATGTGGGGTGAAGGATGCCATAGGAGACGTATGGGGTAAAGGAGGGGGGGGGCTGGAGTATCTTGAGCCCATCCCTCATCTGGCTCCGTATCGTCTTGAGTAACAGTATGTTGGCGGAGGGAGAGCAGTCTGGCCTGAAATTCTGGGGAGTTGAGGAGGATATCCCCAGGGTTGTGGGTGACTCCCATAGGAAACAGGGGAAGCGTTGTCACATTAGTTTCAGATGGGTGCTCTGGGACTGTGGGCTTTTCCACCTGTGCTGGTGGCTGGTAATATGCACCGGACGGATCTAGTAGTGGATATAGGCCGGAGTGGGGCTTTTCACAACAAGTAAGAGGTGTAGCAAGATGGCCGTGGGAGGGAGGAGTTAGAGTGGAAGTGGGATTGTTCTTGGAGGCAGGAAAAGGTGTAGTAAGATGGCCGTTGGAGGCAGGAGGTGGAGTGGAAGTGGGATTGTTCTTGGAGGCAGGCTGGGCATCGTGCCATGGGCGGCCCGCCCCACAGACACAGCAGAACTCCGCCCAGGGTGGGTTTTGCTCTCCACACACCCGACACGTCCACCCCTCCGGTGATTTGTTGTTGGTACCATTATAGGGCGGTGGCTGAGGGCTTGGTGTAGTGACAGGCATCAAAGGTGCAATGGCCATTTTGGGGGCACGTAACAAATCACAGTCTGCAGCTTTCATGTATCCGAACAAAGGCTCGGCATTCTCTGTCCCCCCCACACCATCTACTTCTTTCCAGCCTTCAGACTTCAAATCACTCGCTACTCTAAGATGTGCTTGAGCCTGGTGCAGAAGTCCTCACCCAGCTTTCCCAATTTCTGTGTAACACATTCTTTCTACACTGAAAACTAAAGCCTGCCTGTACTGGATAAGCTTATCATGTTATACAAATTCCTAACATTCTTCTTGCCTTCCCGTAACTCCACTAATTGGCTTAACTCCCACAGCAGCATTCCGCAATTTACGAGATCTTTCAAATTTGAATATGCGCAACATTTTCTTATAGAATGCAATGATCTGTCGCGACTCAGATCACTGGTGCAGTCCACAGGTCGCCACTCCTCAGTGTAGAGCACACCTCAATACACTGATGAGATAGAGAGACACCTCAATCTAACTCCTTTCCTAGCCTTGAATGGCGACTTTACAGTGCGACTCACCACGGCACCCTGACTACAGGTCACCACCCGTCAGTGTAGAGACACCTCAATACACAGATTGAGGTGTCTCTATCTCATCAATCTCCTTTCCTACCACGGCACCACCCGACAGTGTAGAGACACCTCAATACACTGATGAGATAGAGAGACACCTCAATCTATCTCCTTTCCTACCACGGCACCACCCGACAGTGTAGAGACACCTCAATACACTGATGAGATAGAGACACCTCAATCTATCTCCTTTCCTACCACGGCACCACCAGACAGTGTAGAGACACCTCAATACACTGATGAGATAGAGAGACACCTCAATCTATCTCCTTTCCTACCACGGCACCACCCGACAGTGTAGAGACACCTCAATACACTGATGAGATAGAGAGACACCTCAATCTATCTCCTTTCCTACCACGGCACCACCCGACAGTGTAGAGACACCTCAATACACTGATGAGATAGAGAGACACCTCAATCTATCTCCTTTCCTACCACGGCACCACCCGACAGTGTAGAGACACCTCAATACACTGTTTCCTAACCTTGACTTTACAGCAGTCTCTGTGTTAGACGAAGAGCACTCCTCAATTCGTCACAGATTCTGACAGCACAACACCTCCTTATGAGGTTTCTCTGTATAAGATGAAGAGTACACCTCAATTCGTCACAGATTCTTTCTCCCTTACACTACAATTCAGGAATGCTTTGAAACCTCGACTATCAGTTACGGGAGGCAGCTATCTAAAGAGAGTTCAGTGACCGGAGGAGGAGGAGATGGTGTTCACACGAGCACGCGCAGGCATGCGACGTCACTCGTTTTAACACTTGCTGGTTCAGGACGTGGTGCGGGACGCCTGAGGTCTCACCACTCGACCGATCACCCACCCAGATCCAACCTGACAACCCAACAGGAACCGCTGCGGCTGACACACAGGCAAGTGAGACATATAAAATACATCTCAACTTACCGTGTTCGATGGAGGTTGATCAGGCCTCAAATTCAGCCACCGCGGTCACCACCAGGGAAATCGGCGATATGGGTTCGGGAGGGCGGCGTACCGCTAGCCACGCCGCACGTTGAGCGCCATTTGTGAGGGTCGTGATGACATTCCACTCGTCCTCCAGTCACTCCAAATTCAAACTATGAGCATGGGTCAACCATTCAAAGAATGAGTCAGACAACAAGCTGGTTCAAACTCAGAGCACGCTCAAAAGACTACTACAGACAACGTTCTCAGCAATGTTCTGTGTTTATTCCTACATACACAAACCTAAATACACTACATAATGGGGAGGGGAAAGGGGTTGTCCGGGGCGGGGTAAGCCATGAAAGTCCAGTGTCTGGCCACTCCTGATTGGTCCACATCTCCTTATCTCAGTCTCTGGGCAGATATTGCAGCCGTCAGCTTATAATCTTGTTTCGTTTCTCTGAAATAAGTCTTGGCAACAATGGAACTGTCTTAGTTTAAGTTTCGATTTGAGTAATACGTAGCAAGGAAAGCTTATTGTTATAAGACACAAAATGGTGGTTAGTACATTAGCAAAAAAGCGTATAAAAGTTACAAAAGTATAAAAGTTACAAAAATATATATTCTCTTTTACCCCGACACTATCGCCCCATATCACGTCTCCCCCACGCCTCAAAACTACTTGAACAGCACGCCATCTTGAACTGTCCTCCCACCTCTCCTCCTGATCCCTTTCATCGGTTACAATTTGGCTTCTGACTGCAACATTCAATCGAAACTGTCCTAACTAAAGTCACCAAAGCCAAGTGACACTACTGTCCTCCTCCTGCACCTTTCCTCTGCCTTTGACACAGTAGACATTCCCTCTTACTACAGATTTGCTAATCTCTTGACATCAGACTTGTTTTTCCCCACTGAGAGCCAAGATAATCTTGTTATATGAGCAATCTTTTTTTTTTCCACTGGCTAACATGGTACCAAACCTTTTTTCTTTTAACCGACTTGGCCCTATCTTGGATCTCCTCATACCTAACAGACCAGGCAGCGTCTCACTCACACCACCTCCTCATCTCGCCCCCTATCTGTCGGTGTCCCCCAAGGTTCAGTTCTAGGACCTCCGCTCTTCTCCATCTACACCCTAGGCCTGGGACAGCTCATAGTCTCATGGCTTTCATTATCACCTTTATGCTGATGACACACAGATCTACCTTTCTCGACCCGATATCTCCTCCTTACTAACCAGAATCCCACACTGCCTGTCCGCTATTTCATCCTTCTTCTCTGCTAGATTCCTAAAACTTAACATGGACAAAACAGAATTCATCATCTTTCCGCCATCTCATTCAACCCCCCCAACTGACCTATCCATCATAGTCAATGGCTGCCCACTCTCACCAGTCCCTCAGGCTCGCTTCCTCGGGGTAACCCTGGACTCTGATATCTCCTACAAACCTCATATCCAAGCCCTTTCCACTTCCTGCCGACTCCAACTCAAAAATATAGGCACCAAAACGAATAGGGGAGTTGCCAATGACTGCGAAGGGTTAAAGTTTTGGGAAAGGAAGAGTGCGGGTTTTTTCCAAAGTTGAAAAGTAGAGACATGATTGGTTAACAAGGAAGAGGGAGGGGTATATAAAATAGAAGGGTGGGGGAAAAGCCCCTCTTTATTCCTATCTCAGCCTGAGGAGCATCGCCCCCTCCTTATTGGTGGTTTTTGGAATGTGTTTTAACCTTGTCACTGCTGGAAGGAATAGTGTTGGCCCTGGGGATTACATGCTCACGGCCTTGTGCATGCTGCAATGTGTTGAAGCAGGGCTAATCAGCATTTTTTATATGGATAATTTAAACAACAAAGCTGTGGCCACTTGTTTCACCTAACCCAATGGTTTTGCGTATTTGTCTGTTTTATGTTGTAAGCAAATTATCCTTAAGGTTTAATAAGTAGAAGCAGTTTGTAAAAACACTAGTGCATGCCCTCATCATCTCCCACCTCTACTACTGCAACCTCCTGCTCTGTGGCCTCCTTTTCAATACTCTCACGCCCCTCCAATCTATCCTAAACTCTGCTGCCCGACTAATCCACCTGCCCCCCGTCCGTCCGTCCGTCCCCAGCCTCTCCTCTGTCAATCCCTCCACTGGCTCCCCATTGCCCAGAGACTCCAGTCCAAAACCTTAACTATGACATACAAAGCCATCCACAACCTGTCTTCTCCATACATCTGTGACCTAGTCTCCCGCTACATACCCGCACGCAACCTCCGATCCTCACAAGATCTTCTTCTCCCCTCTAATCTCCTCCTCCCACAATCGCATAAAAGATTTCTCCCGTGCTTCCCCTCTTCTCTGGAACTCTCTACCCCAACACATCAGACTCTTGCCTACCATGGAAGCTTCAAAAGAAACCTGAAGACCCACCTCTTCCGACAAGCCTACAACCTGCAGTAACCCTCGCTCCACCACACCGCTGCATGACCAGCTCTACCCTCACCTACTGTATCCTCACCCATCCCTTGTAGACTGTGAGCCCTCGCGGGCAGGGTCCTCTCCCCACCATACCGCTACACGACCAGCTCTACCCTCACCTGCTGTATCCTCATCCATCCCTTGTAGACTGTGAGCCCTCGCGGGCAGGGTCCTCTCCCCACCATACCGCTACACGACCAGCTCTATCCTCACCTACTGTATCCTCATCCATCCCTTGTAGACTGTGAGCCCTCGCGGGCAGGGTCCTCTCTCCACCATACCGCTACACGACCAGCTCTACCCTCACCTACTGTATCCTCACCCATCCCTTGTAGACTGTGAGCCCTCGCGGGCAGGGTCCTCGCTCCACCATACCGCTGCACGACCAGCTCTACCCTCACCTACTGTATCCTCACCCATCCCTTGTAGATTGAGCACTGGCAGGCAGGGTCCTCTTTCCTAGACAAGACGCTGGCTTATATTGTTTAATGATTATTGTACTTGTTTTTATTATGTATAACCTTTTCACATGTAAAGAGCCATAAAATTGATGGTGCTATAATATTGCCGCTACTCAAAACATCTTACTACTGCAGACAGTGGAGTGAGCATGCACAGACTAAAAACTAGGGAAATAACGTGGAGATGCAACTGCGCATGTGCAACCAGCACCGGTTTGTTGGGGACAACGTTTTTAATACAGACCACAGCAATTACCGTGCCATATTTAAAAGAGGAGGCAGGTGCATGATGGAGTAGTCATTAAAACTGGAAAATGAATAAAAGAGTAGAGCACCATAAGACTCTACCCACAGGCTGCCCCGATGCTCCAAGATAAGACTCTACCTGCAGGCTGCCCCGATATACCAAGATAAGACTCTACCCACAGGCTGCCCCGATGCTCCAAGATAAGACTCTACCTGCAGGCTGCCCCGATATACCAAGATAAGACTCTACCCACAGACTGCCCCGATGCTCCAAGATAAGACTCTACCTGCAGGCTGCCCCGATATACCAAGATAAGACTCTACACACAGGCTGCCCCGATGCTCCAAGATAAGACTCTACCCACAGGCTGCCCTGATGCACCAAGATAAGACTCTACCCACAGGCTGCCCCGATGCTCCAAGACAAGACTATACTCACAGACTGCCCCGATGCTCCAAGATGAGACTCTACCCACAGGCTGCCCCGATGTACCAAGATAAGACTCTACCCACAGGCTGCCCCGATGTACCAAGATAAGACTCTACCCACAGACTGCCCCGATGCTCCAAGATAAGACTCTACCCACACACTGCCCCGATGCTCCAAGATAAGACTCTATCCACAGACTGCCCCGATGTACCAAGATAAGACTCTACCCACAGGCTGCCCCGATGTACCAAGATAAGACTCTACCCACAGGCTGCCCCGATGTACCAAGATAAGACTCTACCCACAGGCTGCCCCGATGCTCCAAGATAAGACTCTACCCACAGGCTGCCCCGATGCTCCAAGATAAGACTCTACCCACAGGCTGCCCCGATGCTCCAAGATAAGACTCTACCCACAGGCTGCCCCGATGCACCAAGATAAGACTCTACCCACAGGCTGCCCTGATGCACCAAGATAAGACTCTACCCACAGGCTGCCCCGATGCTCCAAGACAAGACTATACTCACAGACTGTCCCGATGCTCCAAGATGAGACTCTACCCACAGACTGCCCCGATGCACCAAGATAACACTCTACCCACAGGCTGCCCCGATGCTCCAAGATAAAACTCTACCCACAGGCTGCCCCGAAGCATCAAGATAAGACTACCCACAGGCTGCCCCGATGTACCAAGATAAGACTCTACCCACAGGCTGCCCCGATGTACCAAGATAAGACTCTACCCACAGGCTGCCCCGATGTACCAAGATAAGACTCTACCCACAGACTGCCCCGATGCTCCAAGATAAGACTATACTCACAGAGTGCCCCGATGCTCCAAGATGAGACTCTACCCACAGGCTGCCCCGATGCTCCAAGACGAGACTATTCTCACAGACTGCCCCGATGCTCCAAGATAAGACTCTACCCACAGGCTGCCCCGATGTACCAAGATAAGACTCTACACACAGGCTGCCCCGATGCTCCAAGATAAGACTCTACCCACAGGCTGCCCCGATGCTCCAAGATAAGACTCTACCCACAGGCTGCCCTGATGCACCAAGATAAGACTCTACCCACAGGCTGCCCCGATGCTCCAAGACAAGACTATACTCACAGACTGCCCCGATGCTCCAAGATGAGACTCTACCCACAGGCTGGCCCGATGTACCAAGATAAGACTCTACCCACAGGCTGCCCCGATGCTCCAAGATAAGACTCTACCCACAGGCTGCCCCGATGCTCCAAGATAAGACTCTACCCACAGGCTGCCCCGATGCATCAAGATAAGACTACCCACAGGCTGCCCCGATGTACCAAGATAAGACTCTACCCACACGCTGCCGCGATGTACCAAGATAAGACTCTACCCACAGACTGCCCTGATGCTCCAAGATAAGACTTTACCCACAGGCTGCCCCGATGCTCCAAGATAAGACTCTACCCACAGGCTGCCCCTATGCTCCAAGATAAGACTCTACCCACAGGCTGCCCCGATGTTCCAAGATAAGACTCTACCCACAGGCTGCCCTGATGCACCAAGATAAGACTCTACCCACAGGCTGCCCCGATACTCCAAGACAAGACTATACTCACAGACTGCCCCGATGCTCCAAGATGAGACTCTACCCACAGGCTGCCCCGATGCTCCAAGACAAGACTATTCTCACAGACTGCCCCGATGCTCCAAGATAAGACTCTACCCACAGGCTGCCCCGATGTACCAAGATAAGACTCTACACACAGGCTGCCCCGATGCTCCAAGATAAGACTCTACACACAGGCTGCCCCGATGCTCCAAGATAAGACTCTACCCACAGGCTGCCCTGATGCACCAAGATAAGACTCTACACACAGGCTGCCCCGATGCTCCAAGACAAGACTATACTCACAGACTGCCCCGATGCTCCAAGATGAGACTCTACCCACAGGCTGCCCCGATGTACCAAGATAAGACTCTACCCACAGGCTGCCCCGATGTACCAAGATAAGACTCTACCCACAGACTGCCCCGATGCTCCAAGATAAGACTCTACCCACAGACTGCCCCGATGCTCCAAGATAAGACTCTATCCACAGACTGCCCCGATGTACCAAGATAAGACTCTACCCACAGGCTGCCCCGATGTACCAAGATAAGACTCTACCCACAGGCTTCTCCGATGCTCCAAGATAAGACTCTACCCACAGGCTGCCCCGATGCTCCAAGATAAGACTCTACACACAGGCTGCCCCGATGCTCCAAGATAAGACTCTACCCACAGGCTGCCCTGATGCACCAAGATAAGACTCTACCCACAGGCTGCCCCGATGCTCCAAGACAAGACTGTACCCACAGGCTGCCCTGATGCACCAAGATAAGACTCTACCCACAGGCTGCCCTGATGCACCAAGATAAGACTCTACCCACAGACTGTCCCGATGCTCCAAGATAAGACTCTACCCACAGGCTGCCCTGATGCACCAAGATAAGACTCTACCCACAGGCTGCCCTGATGCACCAAGATAAGACTCTACTCACAGACTGTCCCGATGCTCCAAGATGAGACTCTACCCACAGACTGCCCCGATGCACCAAGATAACACTCTACACACAGGCTGCCCCGATGCTCCAAGATTAAACTCTACCCACAGGCTGCCCTGAGTCATCAAGATAAGACTACCCACAGGCTGCCCCGATGTACCAAGATAAGACTCTACCCACAGGCTGCCCCGATGTACCAAGATAAGACTCTACCCACAGGCTGCCCCGATGTACCAAGATAAGACTCTACCCACAGACTGCCCCGATGCTCCAAGATAAGACTCTACCCACAGGCTGCCCCGATGCACCAAGATAAGACTCTACCCACAGCTGCCCCGATATACCAAGATAAGACTCTACCCACAGGCTGCCCCGATGTACCAAGATAAGACTCTACACACCGGCTGCCCCCATGCTCCAAGATAAGACTCTACACACAGGCTGCCCCGATGCTCCAAGATAAGACTCTACCCACAGGCTGCCCTGATGCACCAAGATAAGACTCTACCCACAGGCTGCCCCGATGCTCCAAGACAAGACTATACTCACAGACTGCCCCGATGCTCCAAGATGAGACTCTACCCACAGGCTGCCCCGATGTACCAAGATAAGACTCTACCCACAGGCTGCCCCGATGTACCAAGATAAGACTCTACCCACAGACTGCCCCGATGCTCCAAGATAAGACTCTACCCACACACTGCCCCGATGCTCCAAGATAAGACTCTATCCACAGACTGCCCCGATGTACCAAGATAAGACTCTACCCACAGGCTGCCCCGATGTACCAAGATAAGACTCTACCCACAGGCTGCCCCGATGTACCAAGATAAGACTCTACCCACAGGCTGCCCCGATGCTCCAAGATAAGACTCTACCCACAGGCTGCCCCGATGCTCCAAGATAAGACTCTACACACAGGCTGCCCCGATGCTCCAAGATAAGACTCTACCCACAGGCTGCCCCGATGCACCAAGATAAGACTCTACCCACAGGCTGCCCTGATGCACCAAGATAAGACTCTACCCACAGGCTGCCCCGATGCTCCAAGACAAGACTATACTCACAGACTGTCCCGATGCTCCAAGATGAGACTCTACCCACAGACTGCCCCGATGTACCAAGATAACACTCTACCCACAGGCTGCCCCGATGCTCCAAGATAAAACTCTACCCACAGGCTGCCCCGAAGCATCAAGATAAGACTACCCACAGGCTTCCCCGATGTACCAAGATAAGACTCTACCCACAGGCTGCCCCGATGTACCAAGATAAGACTCTACCCACAGGCTGCCCCGATGTACCAAGATAAGACTCTACCCACAGACTGCCCCGATGCTCCAAGATAAGACTATACTCACAGAGTGCCCCGATGCTCCAAGATGAGACTCTACCCACAGGCTGCCCCGATGCTCCAAGACGAGACTATTCTCACAGACTGCCCCGATGCTCCAAGATAAGACTCTACCCACAGGCTGCCCCGATGTACCAAGATAAGACTCTACACACAGGCTGCCCCGATGCTCCAAGATAAGACTCTACCCACAGGCTGCCCCGATGCTCCAAGATAAGACTCTAACCACAGGCTGCCCTGATGCACCAAGATAAGACTCTACCCACAGGCTGCCCCGATGCTCCAAGACAAGACTATACTCACAGACTGCCCCGATGCTCCAAGATGAGACTCTACCCACAGGCTGGCCCGATGTACCAAGATAAGACTCTACCCACAGGCTGCCCCGATGCTCCAAGATAAGACTCTACCCACAGGCTGCCCCGATGCATCAAGATAAGACTACCCACAGGCTGCCCCGATGTACCAAGATAAGACTCTACCCACAGGCTGCCCCGATGTACCAAGATAAGACTCTACCCACAGACTGCCCTGATGCTCCAAGATAAGACTTTACCCACAGGCTGCCCCGATGCTCCAAGATAAGACTCTACCCACAGGCTGCCCCTATGCTCCAAGATAAGACTCCACCCACATACTGCCCCGATGTACAAAGATAAGACTCTACCCACAGACTGCCCCGATGCTCCAAGATAAGACTGTACCCACAGACTGCCCCGATGCTCCAAGGTGAGACTCTACCCACAGGCTGCCCCGATGCACCAAGATAAGACTCTACCCACAGGCTGCCCCCATGCTCCAAGATAAGACTCTACTCACAGACTGCCCCGATGCTCCAAGATGAGACTCTACCCACAGGCTGCCCCGATGTACCAAGATAAGACTCTACCCACAGGCTGCCCCGATGCTCCAAGATAAGACTCTACCCACAGGCTGCCCCGATGCATCAAGATAAGACTACCCACAGGCTGCCCCAATGTACCAAGATAAGACTCTACCCACAGGCTGCCCCGATGCTCCAAGATAAGACTCTACACACAGGCTGCCCCGATGCTCCAAGATAAGACTCTACACACAGGCTGCCCCGATGCTCCAAGATAAGACTCTACCCACAGGCTGCCCCGATGCATCAAGATAAGACTCTACCCACAGGCTGCCCCGATGCATCAAGATAAGACTCTACCCACAGGCTACCTCGATGTACCAAGATAAGACTCTACTCACAGACTGCCCCGATGTACCAAGATAAGACTCTACCCACAGGCTGCCCCGATGCACCAAGAAAAGACTCTACCCACAGGCTGACCCGAAGCATCAAGATAAGACTCTACCCACAGACGGCCCCGATGCTCCAAGATAAGACTCTACCCACAGACTGCCCCGATGCTCCAAGATGAGACTCTACCCACAGGGTGCCACGATGTACCAAGATAAGACTCTACCCACAGGCTGCCCCGATGCTCCAAGATAAGACTCTACACACAGGCTGCCCCGATGCTCCAAGATGAGACTCTACCCACAGGCTGCCCCGATGCACCAAGATAAGACTCTACCCACAGGCTGCCCCGATGCTCCAAGACAAGACTATACTCACAGACTGCCCCGATGCTCCAAGATGAGACTCTACCCACAGGCTGCCCCGATGTACCAAGATAAGACTCTACCCATAGGCTGCCCCGATGCTCCAAGATAAGACTCTACCCACAGGCTGCCCCGAAGCATCAAGATAAGACTACCCACAGGCTGCCCCGATGTACCAAGATAAGACTCTACCCACAGGCTGCCCCGATGTACCAAGATAAGACTCTACCCACAGGCTGCCCCGATGTACCAGGATAAGACTCTACCCACAGACTGCCCCGATGCTCCAAGATAAGACTCTACCCACAGGCTGCCCCGATGTACCAAGATAAGACTCTACCCACAGGCTGCCCCGATGCTCCAAGATAAGACTCTACACACAGGCTGCCCCGATGTTCCAAGATAAGACTCTACCCACAGGCTGCCCTGATGCACCAAGATAAGACTCTACCCACAGGCTGCCCCGATGCTCCAAGACAAGACTATACTCACAGACTGCCCCGATGCTCCAAGATGAGACTCTACCCACAGGCTGCCCCGATGCTCCAAGACAAGACTATTCTCACAGACTGCCCCGATGCTCCAAGATAAGACTCTACCCACAGGCTGCCCCGATGTACCAAGATAAGACTCTACACACAGGCTGCCCCGATGCTCCAAGATAAGACTCTACACACAGGCTGCCCCGATGCTCCAAGATAAGACTCTACCCACAGGCTGCCCTGATGCACCAAGATAAGACTCTACACACAGGCTGCCCCGATGCTCCAAGACAAGACTATACTCACAGACTGCCCCGATGCTCCAAGATGAGACTCTACCCACAGGCTGCCCCGATGTACCAAGATAAGACTCTACCCACAGGCTGCCCCGATGTACCAAGATAAGACTCTACCCACAGACTGCCCCGATGGTCCAAGATAAGACTCTACCCACAGACTGCCCCGATGCTCCAAGATAAGACTCTATCCACAGACTGCCCCGATGTACCAAGATAAGACTCTACCCACAGGCTGCCCCGATGTACCAAGATAAGACTCTACCCACAGGCTTCCCCGATGCTCCATGATAAGACTCTACCCACAGGCTGCCCCGATGCTCCAAGATAAGACTCTACACACAGGCTGCCCCGATGCTCCAAGATAAGACTCTACCCACAGGCTGCCCTGATGCACCAAGATAAGACTCTACCCACAGGCTGCCCCGATGCTCCAAGACAAGACTATACTCACAGACTGTCCCGATGCTCCAAGATGAGACTCTACCCACAGACTGCCCCGATGCACCAAGATAACACTCTACCCACAGGCTGTCCCGATGCTCCAAGATAAAACTCTACCCACAGGCTGCCCCGAAGCATCAAGATAAGACTACCCACAGGCTGCCCCGATGTACCAAGATAAGACTCTACCCACAGGCTGCCCCGATGTACCAAGATAAGACTCTACCCACAGGCTGCCCCGATGTACCAAGATAAGACTCTACCCACAGACTGCCCCGATGCTCCAAGATAAGACTCTACCCACAGGCTGCCCCGATGCACCAAGATAAGACTCTACCCACAGCTGCCCCGATATACCAAGATAAGACTCTACCCACAGGCTTCCCCGATGTACCAAGATAAGACTGTACACACAGGCTGCCCCAATGCTCCAAGATAAGACTCTACCCACAGACTGCCCCAATGCTCCAAGGTAAGACTCTACACACAGGCTGCCCCGATGTACCAAGATAAGACTCTACCCACAGGCTGGCCCAATGCTCCAAGATAAGACTCTACCCACAGGCTGCCCCAATGCTCCAAGATAAGACTCTACCCACAGGCTGCCCCAATGCTCCAAGATAAGACTCTACCCACAGACTGCCCCGATGCTCCAAGATAAGACTCTATCCACAGGCTGCCCCGATCCTCCAAGATAAGACTCTACCCACAGCCTGCCCCGATGCACCTAGATAAGACTCTACCCACTGACTGCCCCGATGTACCAAGATAAGACTCTACCCACAGGCTGCCCCGATGTACCAAGATAAGACTCTATCCACAGGCTGCCCCGATGCACCTAGATAAGACTCTACCCACAGCCTGCCCCGATGTACCAAGAAAAGACTCTACCCACAGACTGCCCCGATGCACCAAGATAAGACTCTACCCACAGACTTCCCCGATGCTCCAAGATAAGACTCTACCCACAGACTGCCACGATGCACCAAGATAAAACTCTACCCACAGGCTTCTCCGATGTACCAAGATAAGACTCTACCCACAGGCTGCCCCGATGTACCAAGATAAGACTCTACCCACAGACTGCCCCGATGCTCCAAGATAAGGCTCTACCCACAGACTGCCCCGATGCACGAAGATAAGTCTCTACACACAGGCTGCCCCGATGCTCCAAGATAAGACTCTACCCACAGACTGCCCTGATGCTCCAACATAAAACTTTACCCACAGGCTGCCCCGATGCTCCAAGATAAGACTCTACCCACAAGCTGCCCCGATGCATCAAGATAAGACTCTACCCACAGACTCCCCTGATGTACCAAGATAAGACTCTACCCACAGGCTGCCCTGATGTACCAAGATAAGACTCTACACACAGGCTGCCCCGATGCATCAAGATAAGACTCTACCCACAGGCTGCCCCGATGCTCCAAGATAAGACTCTACCCACAGACTGCCCCGATGCTCCAAGATAAGACTCTACCCACAGACTGCCCCGATATACCAAGATAAGACTCTACCCACAGGCTGCTCCGATGTACCAAGATAAGACTGTACCCATAGGCTGCCCCAATGCTCCAAGATAAGACTCTACCCATAGACTACCCCAATGCTCCAAGGTAAGACTCTACACACAGGCTGCCCCGATATACCAAGATAAGACTCTACCCACAGGCTGCCCCAATGCTCCAAGATAAGACTCTACCCACAGACTGCCCCGATGCTCCAAGATAAGACTCTATCCACAGGCTGCCCCGATGCTCCAAGATAAGACTCTACCCACAGCCTGCCCCGATGTACCAAGATAAGACTCTACCCACAGACTGCCCCAATGCTCCAAGATAAGACTCTACCCACAGGCTGCCCCGATGTACCAAGATAAGACTCTATCCACAGGCTGCCCCGATGCACCTAGATAAGACTCTACCCACAGACTGCCCCGATGTACCAAGATAAGACTCTATCCACAGGCTGCCCCGATGCACCTAGATAAGACTCTACCGACAGCCTGCCCTGATGTACCAAGATAAGACTCTACCCACAGCCTGCCCCGATGTACCAAGATAAGACTCTACCCACAGACTGCCCCAATGCTCCAAGATAAGACTCTACCCACAGTCTGCCACGATGCACCAAGATAAAACTCTACCCACAGGCTTCTCCGATGTACCAAGATAAGACTCTACCCACAGACTGCCCCGATGCTCCAAGATAAGACTCTATCCACAGACTGCCCCGATGCACCAAGATAAGACTCTACACACAGGCTGCCCCGATGCTCCAAGATAAGACTCTACCCACAGACTGCCCTGATGCTCCAACATAAAACTTTACCCACAGGCTGCCCCGATGCTCCAAGATAAGACTCTACCCACAGGCTGCCTCGATGCATCAAGATAAGACTCTACCCACAGACTCCCCCGATGTACAAAGATAAGACTCTACCCACAGGCTGCCCTGATGTACCAAGATAAAACTCTACACACAGGCTGCCCCGATGCATCAAGATAAGACTCTACCCACAGGCTGCCCCGATGCTCCAACATAAAACTTTACCCACAGGCTGCCCCGATGCTCCAAGATAAGACTCTACCCACAGGCTGCCCTGATGCACCAAGATAAGACTCTACCCACAGGCTGCCCTGATGCACCAAGATAAGACTCTACTCACAGACTGTCCCGATGCTCCAAGATGAGACTCTACCCACAGACTGCCCCGATGCACCAAGATAACACTCTACACACAGGCTGCCCCGATGCTCCAAGATTAAACTCTACCCACAGGCTGCCCCGAGTCATCAAGATAAGACTACCCACAGGCTGCCCCGATGTACCAAGATAAGACTCTACCCACAGGCTGCCCCGATGTACCAAGATAAGACTCTACCCACAGGCTGCCCCGATGTACCAAGATAAGACTCTACCCACAGACTGCCCCGATGCTCCAAGATAAGACTCTACCCACAGGCTGCCCCGATGCACCAAGATAAGACTCTACCCACAGCTGCCCCGATATACCAAGATAAGACTCTACCCACAGGCTGCCCCGATGTACCAAGATAAGACTCTACACACCGGCTGCCCCCATGCTCCAAGATAAGACTCTACACACAGGCTGCCCCGATGCTCCAAGATAAGACTCTACCCACAGGCTGCCCTGATGCACCAAGATAAGACTCTACCCACAGGCTGCCCCGATGCTCCAAGACAAGACTATACTCACAGACTGCCCCGATGCTCCAAGATGAGACTCTACCCACAGGCTGCCCCGATGTACCAAGATAAGACTCTACCCACAGGCTGCCCCGATGTACCAAGATAAGACTCTACCCACAGACTGCCCCGATGCTCCAAGATAAGACTCTACCCACACACTGCCCCGATGCTCCAAGATAAGACTCTATCCACAGACTGCCCCGATGTACCAAGATAAGACTCTACCCACAGGCTGCCCCGATGTACCAAGATAAGACTCTACCCACAGGCTGCCCCGATGTACCAAGATAAGACTCTACCCACAGGCTGCCCCGATGCTCCAAGATAAGACTCTACCCACAGGCTGCCCCGATGCTCCAAGATAAGACTCTACACACAGGCTGCCCCGATGCTCCAAGATAAGACTCTACCCACAGGCTGCCCTGATGCACCAAGATAAGACTCTACCCACAGGCTGCCCCGATGCTCCAAGACAAGACTATACTCACAGACTGTCCCGATGCTCCAAGATGAGACTCTACCCACAGACTGCCCCGATGTACCAAGATAACACTCTACCCACAGGCTGCCCCGATGCTCCAAGATAAAACTCTACCCACAGGCTGCCCCGAAGCATCAAGATAAGACTACCCACAGGCTGCCCCGATGTACCAAGATAAGACTCTACCCACAGGCTGCCCCGATGTACCAAGATAAGACTCTACCCACAGGCTGCCCCGATGTACCAAGATAAGACTCTACCCACAGACTGCCCCGATGCTCCAAGATAAGACTATACTCACAGAGTGCCCCGATGCTCCAAGATGAGACTCTACCCACAGGCTGCCCCGATGCTCCAAGACGAGACTATTCTCACAGACTGCCCCGATGCTCCAAGATAAGACTCTACCCACAGGCTGCCCCGATGTACCAAGATAAGACTCTACCCACAGGCTGCCCCGATGCTCCAAGATAAGACTCTACCCACAGGCTGCCCTGATGCACCAAGATAAGACTCTACCCACAGGCTGCCCCGATGCTCCAAGACAAGACTATACTCACAGACTGCCCCGATGCTCCAAGATGAGACTCTACCCACAGGCTGGCCCGATGTACCAAGATAAGACTCTACCCACAGGCTGCCCCGATGCTCCAAGATAAGACTCTACCCACAGGCTGCCCCGATGCATCAAGATAAGACTACCCACAGGCTGCCCCGATGTACCAAGATAAGACTCTACCCACACGCTGCCCCGATGTACCAAGATAAGACTCTACCCACAGACTGCCCTGATGCTCCAAGATAAGACTTTACCCACAGGCTGCCCCGATGCTCCAAGATAAGACTCTACCCACAGGCTGCCCCTATGCTCCAAGATAAGACTCCACCCACATACTGCCCCGATGTACAAAGATAAGACTCTACCCACAGACTGCCCCGATGCTCCAAGATAAGACTGTACCCACAGACTGCCCCAATGCTCCAAGGTGAGACTCTACCCACAGGCTGCCCCGATGCACCAAGATAAGACTCTACCCACAGGCTGCCCCCATGCTCCAAGATAAGACTCTACTCACAGACTGCCCCGATGCTCCAAGATGAGACTCTACCCACAGGCTGCCCCGATGTACCAAGATAAGACTCTACCCACAGGCTGCCCCGATGCTCCAAGATAAGACTCTACCCACAGGCTGCCCCGATGCATCAAGATAAGACTACCCACAGGCTGCCCCAATGTACCAAGATAAGACTCTACCCACAGGCTGCCCCGATGCTCCAAGATAAGACTCTACACACAGGCTGCCCCGATGCTCCAAGATAAGACTCTACACACAGGCTGCCCCGATGCTCCAAGATAAGACTCTACCCACAGGCTGCCCCGATGCATCAAGATAAGACTCTACCCACAGGCTGCCCCGATGCATCAAGATAAGACTCTACCCACAGGCTACCTCGATGTACCAAGATAAGACTCTACTCACAGACTGCCCCGATGTACCAAGATAAGACTCTACCCACAGGCTGCCCCGATGCACCAAGAAAAGACTCTACCCACAGGCTGACCCGAAGCATCAAGATAAGACTCTACCCACAGACTGCCCCGATGCTCCAAGATAAGACTCTGCCCACAGACTGCCCCGATGCTCCAATATGAGACTCTACCCACAGGGTGCCACGATGTACCAAGATAAGACTCTACCCACAGGCTGCCCCGATGCTCCAAGATAAGACTCTACACACAGGCTGCCCCGATGCTCCAAGATGAGACTCTACCCACAGGCTGCCCCGATGCACCAAGATAAGACTCTACCCACAGGCTGCCCCGATGCTCCAACACAAGACTATACTCACAGACTGCCCCGATGCTCCAAGATGAGACTCTACCCACAGGCTGCCCCGATGCACCAAGATAAGACTCTACCCACAGGCTGCCCCGATGCTCCAACACAAGACTATACCCACAGGCTGCCCCGATGTACCAAGATAAGACTCTACCCATAGGCTGCCCCGATGCTCCAAGATAAGACTCTACCCACAGGCTGCCCCGAAGCATCAAGATAAGACTACCCACAGGCTGCCCCGATGTACCAAGATAAGACTCTACCCACAGGCTGCCCCGATGTACCAAGATAAGACTCTACCCACAGGCTGCCCCGATGTACCAAGATAAGACTCTACCCACAGACTGCCCCGATGCTCCAAGATAAGACTCTACCCACAGGCTGCCCCGATGTACCAAGATAAGACTCTACCCACAGGCTGCCCCGATGCTCCAAGATAAGACTCTACAGACAGGCTGCCCCGATGTTCCAAGATAAGACTCTACCCACAGGCTGCCCTGATGCACCAAGATAAGACTCTACCCACAGGCTGCCCCGATGCTCCAAGACAAGACTATACTCACAGACTGCCCCGATGCTCCAAGATGAGACTCTACCCACAGGCTGCCCCGATGCTCCAAGACAAGACTATTCTCACAGACTGCCCCGATGCTCCAAGATAAGACTCTACCCACAGGCTGCCCCGATGTACCAAGATAAGACTCTACACACAGGCTGCCCCGATGCTCCAAGATAAGACTCTACACACAGGCTGCCCCGATGCTCCAAGATAAGACTCTACCCACAGGCTGCCCTGATGCACCAAGATAAGACTCTACACACAGGCTGCCCCGATGCTCCAAGACAAGACTATACTCACAGACTGCCCCGATGCTCCAAGATGAGACTCTACCCACAGGCTGCCCTGATGTACCAAGATAAGACTCTACCCACAGGCTGCCCCGATGTACCAAGATAAGACTCTACCCACAGACTGCCCCGATGGTCCAAGATAAGACTCTACCCACAGACTGCCCCGATGCTCCAAGATAAGACTCTATCCACAGACTGCCCCGATGTACCAAGATAAGACTCTGCCCACAGGCTGCCCCGATGTACCAAGATAAGACTCTACCCACAGGCTTCCCCGAAGCTCCATGATAAGACTCTACCCACAGGCTGCCCCGATGCTCCAAGATAAGACTCTACACACAGGCTGCCCCGATGCTCCAAGATAAGACTCTACCCACAGGCTGCCCTGATGCACCAAGATAAGACTCTACCCACAGGCTGCCCCGATGCTCCAAGACAAGACTATACTCACAGACTGTCCCGATGCTCCAAGATGAGACTCTACCCACAGACTGCCCCGATGCACCAAGATAACACTCTACCCACAGGCTGTCCCGATGCTCCAAGATAAAACTCTACCCACAGGCTGCCCCGAAGCATCAAGATAAGACTACCCACAGGCTGCCCCGATGTACCAAGATAAGACTCTACCCACAGGCTGCCCCGATGTACCAAGATAAGACTCTACCCACAGGCTGCCCCGATGTACCAAGATAAGACTCTACCCACAGACTGCCCCGATGCTCCAAGATAAGACTCTACCCACAGGCTGCCCCGATGCACCAAGATAAGACTCTACCCACAGCTGCCCCGATATACCAAGATAAGACTCTACCCACAGGCTTCCCCGATGTACCAAGATAAGACTGTACCCACAGGCTGCCCCAATGCTCCAAGATAAGACTCTACCCACAGACTGCCCCAATGCTCCAAGGTAAGACTCTACACACAGGCTGCCCCGATGTACCAAGATAAGACTCTACCCACAGGCTGGCCCAATGCTCCAAGATAAGACTCTACCCACAGGCTGCCCCAATGCTCCAAGATAAGACTCTACCCACAGGCTGCCCCAATGCTCCAAGATAAGACTCTACCCACAGACTGCCCCGATGCTCCAAGATAAGACCCTATCCACAGGCTGCCCCGATCCTCCAAGATAAGACTCTACCCACAGCCTGCCCCGATGCACCTAGATAAGACTCTACCCACTGACTGCCCCGATGTACCAAGATAAGACTCTACCCACAGGCTGCCCCGATGTACCAAGATAAGACTCTATCCACAGGCTGCCCCGATGCACCTAGATAAGACTCTACCCACAGCCTGCCCCGATGTACCAAGAAAAGACTCTACCCACAGACTGCCCCGATGCACCAAGATAAGACTCTACCCACAGACTTCCCCGATGCTCCAAGATAAGACTCTACCCACAGACTGCCACGATGCACCAAGATAAAACTCTACCCACAGGCTTTTCCGATGTACCAAGATAAGACTCTACCCACAGGCTGCCCCGATGTACCAAGATAAGACTCTACCCACAGACTGCCCCGATGCTCCAAGATAAGGCTCTACCCACAGACTGCCCCGATGCACGAAGATAAGTCTCTACACACAGGCTGCCCCGATGCTCCAAGATAAGACTCTACCCACAGACTGCCCTGATGCTCCAACATAAAACTTTACCCACAGGCTGCCCCGATGCTCCAAGATAAGACTCTACCCACAGGCTGCCCCGATGCATCAAGATAAGACTCTACCCACAGACTCCCCTGATGTACCAAGATAAGACTCTACCCACAGGCTGCCCTGATGTACCAAGATAAGACTCTACACACAGGCTGCCCCGATGCATCAAGATAAGACTCTACCCACAGGCTGCCCCGATGCTCCAAGATAAGACTCTACCCACAGACTGCCCCGATGCTCCAAGATAAGACTCTACCCACAGACTGCCCCGATATACCAAGATAAGACTCTACCCACAGGCTGCTCCGATGTACCAAGATAAGACTGTACCCATAGGCTGCCCCAATGCTCCAAGATAAGACTCTACCCATAGACTACCCCAATGCTCCAAGGTAAGACTCTACACACAGGCTGCCCCGATATACCAAGATAAGACTCTACCCACAGGCTGCCCCAATGCTCCAAGATAAGACTCTACCCACAGACTGCCCCGATGCTCCAAGATAAGACTCTATCCACAGGCTGCCCCGATGCTCCAAGATAAGACTCTACCCACAGCCTGCCCCGATGTACCAAGATAAGACTCTACCCACAGACTGCCCCAATGCTCCAAGATAAGACTCTACCCACAGGCTGCCCCGATGTACCAAGATAAGACTCTATCCACAGGCTGCCCCGATGCACCTAGATAAGACTCTACCCACAGACTGCCCCGATGTACCAAGATAAGACTCTATCCACAGGCTGCCCCGATGCACCTAGATAAGACTCTACCGACAGCCTGCCCCGATGTACCAAGATAAGACTCTACCCACAGCCTGCCCCGATGTACCAAGATAAGACTCTACCCACAGACTGCCCCAATGCTCCAAGATAAGACTCTACCCACAGTCTGCCACGATGCACCAAGATAAAACTCTACCCACAGGCTTCTCCGATGTACCAAGATAAGACTCTACCCACAGACTGCCCCGATGCTCCAAGATAAGACTCTATCCACAGACTGCCCCGATGCACCAAGATAAGACTCTACACACAGGCTGCCCCGATGCTCCAAGATAAGACTCTACCCACAGACTGCCCTGATGCTCCAACATAAAACTTTACCCACAGGCTGCCCCGATGCTCCAAAATAAGACTCTACCCACAGGCTGCCTCGATGCATCAAGATAAGACTCTACCCACAGACTCCCCCGATGTACAAAGATAAGACTCTACCCACAGGCTGCCCTGATGTACCAAGATAAAACTCTACACACAGGCTGCCCCGATGCATCAAGATAAGACTCTACCCACAGGCTGCCCCGATGCTCCAAGATAAGACTCTACCCATAGACTGCCCCGATGCTCCAAGATAAGACTCTACCCACACACTGCCCCGATGCTCCAAGATAAGACTCTACCCACAGGCTGCCCCGATGTACCAAGATAAGACTCTACACACAGCCTGCCCCAATGCTCCAAGATAAGACTCTACCCACAGGCTGCCCCGATGTACCAAGATAAGACTCTACGCACAGCCTGCTCCGATGCTCCAAGATAAGACTCTACCCACAGGCTGCTCCGATGTACCAAGATAAGACTCTACCCACAGACTGCCCCGATGCTCCAAGATAAGACTCTACCTACAGGCTGCCCCGATGCTCCAAGATAAGATTCTACCCACAGGCTGCCCCGATGCACCAAGATAAGACTCTACCCACAGGCTGCCCCGATATACCAAGATAAGACTCTACCCACAGGCTGCCCCGATGCACCAAGATAAGACTCTACCCACAGGCTGCCCCGATGCACCAAGATAAGACTCTACCCACAGGCTGTCCCGACGCACCAAGATAAGACTCTACCCACAGGCTGCCCTGATATACCAAGATAAGACTCTACCCACAGGCTGCCCCGATGTACAAAGATAAGACTCTACCCACAGACTGCCCCGATATACCAAGATAAGATTCTACCCACAGACTGCCCCGATGTACCAAGATAAGACTCTACCCACAGGCTGCCCCGATGCATCAAGATGAGACTCTACCCACAGGCTGCCCCGATGCATCAAGATAAGACTCTACCCACAGACTCCCCCGATGTACCAAGATAAGACTCTACCCACAGGCTGCCCCGATGCTCCAAGATAAGACTCTACCCACAGGCTGCCCCGATGCTCCAAGATAAGACTCTACCCACAGGCTGCCCCGATGTACCAAGATAAGACTCTACCCACAGGCTGCCCCGATGCATCAAGATAAGACTCTACCCACAGGTTGCCCCGATGCTCCAAGATAAGACTCTACCCACAGACTGCCCCAATATACCAAGATAAGACTCTACCCACAGGCTGCCCCGATGCTCCAAGATAAGACTCTACCCACAGACTGCCCCAATACACCAAGATAAGGCTCTACACACAGGTTGCCCCGATGCTCCAAGATAAGACTCTACGCACAGACTGCCCCAATACACCAAGATAAGACCCTGCCCACAGGCTGCCCCGATGCATCAAGATAAGACTCTAACCACAGGCTGCCCCGATGCATCAAGATAAGACTTTACCCACAGACTCCCCCGATGTACCAAGATAAGACTCTACCCACAGACTTCCCCGATGTACCAAGATAAGACTCTACCCACAGGCTGCCCTGATGTACCAAGATAAGACTCTACCCACAGACTGCCCCGATGCATCAAGATAAGACTCTACCCACAGACTGCCCCGATGCTCCAAGATAAGACTCTACCCACAGACTGCCCCGATGCTCCAAGATAAGATTCTACCCACAGGCTGCCCCGATGCACCAAGATAAGACTCTACCCACAGGCTGCCCCGATATACCAAGATAAGACTCTACCCACAGGCTGCCCCGATGCACCAAGATAAGACTCTACCCACAGGCTGCCCTGATGTACCAAGATAAGACTCTACACACAGGCTGCCCCGATGCATCAAGATAAGACTCTACCCACAGACTGCCCCGATGTACCAAGATAAGACTCTATCCACAGGCTGCCCCGATGCACCTAGATAAGACTCTACCGACAGCCTGCCCCGATGTACCAAGATAAGACTCTACCCACAGCCTGCCCCGATGTACCAAGATAAGACTCTACCCACAGACTGCCCCAATGCTCCAAGATAAGACTCTACCCACAGTCTGCCACGATGCACCAAGATAAAACTCTACCCACAGGCTTCTCCGATGTACCAAGATAAGACTCTACCCACAGACTGCCCCGATGCTCCAAGATAAGACTCTATCCACAGACTGCCCCGATGCACCAAGATAAGACTCTACACACAGGCTGCCCCGATGCTCCAAGATAAGACTCTACCCACAGACTGCCCTGATGCTCCAACATAAAACTTTACCCACAGGCTGCCCCGATGCTCCAAAATAAGACTCTACCCACAGGCTGCCTCGATGCATCAAGATAAGACTCTACCCACAGACTCCCCCGATGTACAAAGATAAGACTCTACCCACAGGCTGCCCTGATGTACCAAGATAAAACTCTACACACAGGCTGCCCCGATGCATCAAGATAAGACTCTACCCACAGGCTGCCCCGATGCTCCAAGATAAGACTCTACCCATAGACTGCCCCGATGCTCCAAGATAAGACTCTACCCACACACTGCCCCGATGCTCCAAGATAAGACTCTACCCACAGGCTGCCCCGATGTACCAAGATAAGACTCTACACACAGCCTGCCCCAATGCTCCAAGATAAGACTCTACCCACAGGCTGCCCCGATGTACCAAGATAAGACTCTACGCACAGCCTGCTCCGATGCTCCAAGATAAGACTCTACCCACAGGCTGCTCCGATGTACCAAGATAAGACTCTACCCACAGACTGCCCCGATGCTCCAAGATAAGACTCTACCTACAGGCTGCCCCGATGCTCCAAGATAAGATTCTACCCACAGGCTGCCCCGATGCACCAAGATAAGACTCTACCCACAGGCTGCCCCGATATACCAAGATAAGACTCTACCCACAGGCTGCCCCGATGCACCAAGATAAGACTCTACCCACAGGCTGCCCCGATGCACCAAGATAAGACTCTACCCACAGGCTGTCCCGACGCACCAAGATAAGACTCTACCCACAGGCTGCCCTGATATACCAAGATAAGACTCTACCCACAGGCTGCCCCGATGTACAAAGATAAGACTCTACCCACAGACTGCCCCGATATACCAAGATAAGATTCTACCCACAGACTGCCCCGATGTACCAAGATAAGACTCTACCCACAGGCTGCCCCGATGCATCAAGATGAGACTCTACCCACAGGCTGCCCCGATGCATCAAGATAAGACTCTACCCACAGACTCCCCCGATGTACCAAGATAAGACTCTACCCACAGGCTGCCCCGATGCTCCAAGATAAGACTCTACCCACAGGCTGCCCCGATGCTCCAAGATAAGACTCTACCCACAGGCTGCCCCGATGTACCAAGATAAGACTCTACCCACAGGCTGCCCCGATGCATCAAGATAAGACTCTACCCACAGGTTGCCCCGATGCTCCAAGATAAGACTCTACCCACAGACTGCCCCAATATACCAAGATAAGACTCTACCCACAGGCTGCCCCGATGCTCCAAGATAAGACTCTACCCACAGACTGCCCCAATACACCAAGATAAGGCTCTACACACAGGTTGCCCCGATGCTCCAAGATAAGACTCTACGCACAGACTGCCCCAATACACCAAGATAAGACCCTGCCCACAGGCTGCCCCGATGCATCAAGATAAGACTCTAACCACAGGCTGCCCCGATGCATCAAGATAAGACTTTACCCACAGACTCCCCCGATGTACCAAGATAAGACTCTACCCACAGACTTCCCCGATGTACCAAGATAAGACTCTACCCACAGGCTGCCCTGATGTACCAAGATAAGACTCTACCCACAGACTGCCCCGATGCATCAAGATAAGACTCTACCCACAGACTGCCCCGATGCTCCAAGATAAGACTCTACCCACAGACTGCCCCGATGCTCCAAGATAAGATTCTACCCACAGGCTGCCCCGATGCTCCAAGATAAGACTCTACACACAGGCTGCCCCGATGCACCAAGATAAGACTCTACCCACAGGCTGCCCCGATATACCAAGATAAGACTCTACCCACAGGCTGCCCCGATGCACCAAGATAAGACTCTACCCACAGGCTGCCCTGATGTACCAAGATAAGACTCTACACACAGGCTGCCCCGATGCATCAAGATAAGACTCTACCCACAGACTGCCCCGATGCTCCAAGATAAGACTCTACCCACAGACTGCCCCGATGCTCCAAGATAAGACTCTACCCACAGGCTGCCCCGATGCACCAAGATAAGACTCTACCCACAGGCTGCCCCGATGTACCAAGATAAGACTCTACACACAGCCTGCCCCAATGCTACAAGATAAGACTCTACCCACAGGCTGCCCCGATACATCAAGATAAGACTCTACCCACAGGCTGCCCCGATGCTCCAAGATAAGACTCTACCCACAGGCTGCCCCGATGTACCAAGATAAGACTCTACGCACAGCATGCCCCGATGCTCCAAGATAAGACTCTACCCACAGGCTGCTCCGATGTACCAAGATAAGACTCTACCCACAGACTGCTCCGATGCTCCAAGATAAGACTCTACCCACAGGCTGCCCCGATGCTCCAAGATAAGACTCTACCCACAGACTGCCCCGATGCTCCAAGATAAGACTGTACCCACAGGCTGCCCCGATGTACCAAGATAAGACTCTACACACAGCCTGCCCCAATGCTACAAGATAAGACTCTACCCACAGGCTGCCCCGATACATCAAGATAAGACTCTACGCACAGCATGCCCCGATGCTCCAAGATAAGACTCTACCCACAGGCTGCCCCGATGTACCAAGATAAGACTCTACCCACAGGCTGCCCCGATGCTCCAAGATAAGACTCTACCCACAGGCTACCCCGATGTACCAAGATAAGACTCTACGCACAGCATGCCCCGATGCTCCAAGATAAGACTCTACCCACAGGCTGCTCCAATGTACCAAGATAAGACTCTACCCACAGACTGCCCCGATGCTCCAAGATAAGACTCTACCCACAGACTGCCCCGATGCTCCAAGATAAGACTCTACCCACAGGCTGCCCCGATGCTCCAAGATAAGACTCTACCCACAGGCTGCCCCGATGTACCAAGATAAGACTCTACCCACAGCCTGCCCCGATGTACCAAGATAAGACTCTACCTACAGCCTGCCCCGATGTACCAAGATAAGACTACCCACAGACTGCCCCAATGCTCCAAGATAAAACTCTACCCACAGACTGCCCCAATGCTCCAAGGTAAGACTCTACCCACAGACTGCCCCGATGCTCCAAGATAAGACTCTACCCACAGGCTGCCCCGATGCTCCAAGATAAGATTCTACCCACAGGCTGCCCCGATGCACCAAGATAAGACTCTAACCACAGGCTGCCCCGATGTACCAAGATAAGACTCTACCCACAGGCTTCCCCTATGCACCAAGATAAGACTCTACCCACAGCCTACCCCGATGTACCAAGATAAGACTACCCACAGGCTGCCCCGATGCACCAAGATAAGACTCTACCCACAGGCTTCCCCGATGTACCAAGATAAGACTCTACCCACAGACTGCCACGATGCACCAAGATAAGACTTTACCCACAGCCTGCCCCGATGTACCAAGATAACACTCTACCCACAGCCTGCCCCGATGTACCAAGATAAGACTCTACCCACAGGCTTCCCCGATGTACCAAGATAAGACTCTACCCACAGACTGCCCCGATGCTCCAAGATAAGACTCTACCCACAGGCTGCCCCAATGCTCCAAGATGAGACTCTACCCACAGGCTGCCCCGATGTACCAAGATAAGACTCTACCCACAGCTTTCCCCGATGTACCAAGATAACACTCTACCCACAGCCTGCCCCGATGTACCAAGATAAGACTCTACCCACAGCCTGCCCCGATGTACCAAGATAAGACTCTACCCACAGACTGCCCCAATTCTCCAAGATAAGACTCTACCCACAGACTGCACCAATGCTCCAAGTTAAGACTCTGCCCACAGACTGCCCCGATGCTCCAAGATAAGACTCTACCCACAGGCTGCCCCGATGTACCAAGTTAAGACTTTACCCACAGGCTGCCCCGATGCTCCAAGATAAGACTCTGCCCACAGACTGCCCCGATGCTCCAAGATAAGACTCTACCCACAGGCTGCCCCGATGCTCCAAGATAAGACTCTACCCACAGGCTGCCCCGATGCTCCAAGATAAGACTCTACCCACAGACTGCCCCAATACACCAAGATAAGACTTTACCCACAGGTTGCCCCGATGCTCCAAGATAAGACTCTACCCACAGACTGCCCCAATACACCAAGATAAGACCCTGCCCACAGGCTGCCCCGATGCATCAAGATAAGACTCTACCCACAGGCTGCCTCGATGCATCAAGATAAGACTCTACCCACAGACTCCCCCGATGTACCAAGATAAGACTCTACCCACAGACTTCCCCGATGTACCAGGATAAGACTCTACCCACAGGCTGCCCTGATGTACCAAGATAAGACTCTACACACAGGCTGCCCCGATGCATCAAGATAAGACTCTACCCACAGACTGCCCCGATGCTCCAAGATAAGACTCTACCCACAGACTGCCCCGATGCTCCAAGATAAGACTCTACCCACAGGCTGCCCCGATGTACCAAAATAAGACTCTACACACAGCCTGCCCCAATGCTACAAGATAAGACTCTACCCACAGGCTGCCCCGATGCATCAAGATAAGACTCTACCCACAGGCTGCCCCGAAGCTCCAAGATAAGACTCGACCCACAGGCTGCCCCGATGTACCAAGATAAGACTCTACGCACAGCATGCCCCGATGTTCAAAGATAAGACTCTACCCACAGGCTGCTCCGATGTACCAAGATAAGACTCTACCCACACCCTGCCCCGATGTACCAAGATAACACTCTACCCACAGCCTGCCCAGATGTACCAAGATAAGACTACCCACAGACTGCCCCAATGCTCCAAGATAAGACTACCCACAGACTGCCCCAATGCTCCAAGATAAGACTCTACCCACAGACTGCCCCAATGCTCCAAGGTAAGACTCTACCCACAGACTGCCCCGATGCTCCAAGATAAGACTCTACCCACAGGCTGCCCCGATGCTCCAAGATAAGATTCTACCCACAGGCTGCCCCGATGCACCATGATAAGACTCTACCCACAGGCTGCCCCGATGTGCCAAGATAAGACTCTACCCACAGGCTGCCCCGATGTACCAAGATAAGACTCTACCCACAGGCTTCCCCTATGCACCAAGATAAGACTCTACCCACAGCCTGCCCCGATGTACCAAGATAAGACTCTACCCACAGGCTGCCCCGATGCTCCAAGATAACACTCTACCCACAGACTGCCCCGATGCTCCAAGATAAGACTCTACCCACAGGCTGCCCCGATGCTCCAAGATAAGACTCTACCCACAGGCTGCCCCGATGCTCCAAGATAAGACTCTACCCACAGGCTGCCCCGATGCTCCAAGATAAGACTCTACCCACAGGCTGCCCCGATGCACCAAGATAAGACTCTACCCACATGCTTCACCGATGTACAAAGATAAGACTCTACCCACAGACTGCCACGATGCTCCAAGATAAGACTCTACCCACAGGCTGCCCCGATGCTCCAAGATAAGACTCTGCCTACAGGCTGCTCCGATGCTTCAAGATAAGACTCTACCCACAGGCTGCCCCGATGTACCAAGATAAGACTTTACCCACAGCCTGCCCCGATGTACCAAGATAACACTCTACCCACAGACTGCCACGATGCTCCAAGATAAGACTCTGCCCACAGGCTGCCCCGATGCTTCAAGATAAGACTCTACCCACAGGCTTCCCCGATATACCAAGATAAGACTTTACCCACAGGCTGCCCCGATGCTCCAAGATAAGACTCTACCCACAGGCTGCCCCTATGTACCAAGATAAGACTCTACCCACAGGCTTCCCCGATGTACCAAGATAAGACTCTACCCACAGACTGCCGTGATGCTCCAAGATAAGACTTTACCCACAGGCTGCCCCGATGCTCCAAGATAAGACTCTACCCACAGACTGCCCCGATGCTCCAAGATAAGACTCTACCCACAGGCTGCCCCGATGCTCCAAGATAAGACTCTACCCACAGGCTGCCCCGATGTACCAAGATAAGACTCTACCCACAGCCTGCCCCAATGTACCAAGATAACACTCTACCCACAGCCTGCCCCGATGTACCAAGATAAGACTCTACCCACAGCCTGCCCCGATGTACCAAGATAAGACTCTACCCACAGACTGCCCCAATTCTCCAAGATAAGACTCTACCCACAGACTGCACCAATGCTCCAAGTTAAGACTCTACACACAGACTGCCCCGATGCTCCAAGATAAGACTCTACCCACAGGCTGCCCTGATGCTCCAAGATAAGATTCTACCCACAGGCTGCCCCGATCCACCAAGATAAGACTCTACCCACAGGCTGCCCCGATATACCAAGATAAGACTCTACCCACAGGCTGCCCCGATATACCAAGATAAGACTCTACCCACAGGCTGCCCCGATGTACAAAGATAAGACTCTACCCACAGGCTGCCCCGATGTACCAAGATAAGACTCTACCCACAGGCTGCCCCTATGCACCAAGATAAGACTCTACCCACAGCCTGCCCCGATGTACCAAGATAAGACTACCCACAGGCTGCCACGATGCACCAAGATAAGACTCTACCCACAGGCTTCTCCGATGTACCAAGATAAGACTCTACCCACAGACTGCCACGATGCACCAAGATAAGACTCTACCCACAGGCTGCCCCGATGTACCAAGATAAGACTCTACCAACAGGCTGCTCCGATGCTCCAAGATAAGACCCTACCCACAGACTGCCCCGATGAACCAAGATAAGACTCTACCCACAGGCTGCCCCGATGCACCAAGATAAGACTCTACCCACAGGCTGCCCCGATGCACCAAGATAAGACCCTACCCACAGACTGCCCCGATGCACCAAGATAAGACTCTACCCACAGACTGCCCCGAAGCTCCAAGATAAGACTCTACCCACAGGCTGCCCCGATGCTCCAAGATAAGACTCTACACACAGGCTGCCCCGATGCTCCAAGATAAGACTCTACCCACAGGCTGCCCCGAGGCCCCAAGATAAGACTCTACCCACAGGATGCCCCAATGTACCAAGATAAGACTCTACCCACAGGCTTCCCCCGATGCTCCAAGATAAGACTCTACCCACAGGCTGCCCCGATGTACCAAGATAATACTCTACCCACAGGCTTCCCCGATGTACCAAGATTAGACTCTACCCACAGGCTTCCCCGATGCTCCAAGACAAGACTCTACCCACAGGCTGCCCCGATGCTCCAAGATAAGACTCTACCCACAGGCTGCCCCGATGCACCAAGATTAGACTCTACTCACAGGCTGCCCCGATGCACCAAGATAAGACTCTACCCACAGGCTGCCCCGATGCTCCAAGATAAGACTCTACCTACAGGCTGCCCTGATGTATCAAGATAAGACTCTACCCACAGGCTGCCCCAATACACCAAGATAAGACTCTACCCACAGGCTGCCCCGATGCTCCAAGATAAGACTCTACCCACAGCCTGCCCCGATGTACCAAGATAAGACTCTACACACAGGCTGCCCCGATGCACCAAGGTAAGACTCTACCCACAGGCTGCCCCGATGCTCCAAGATAAGACTCTACCCACAGACTGCCCCGATGCACGAAGATAAGACTCTACCCACAGGCTGCCCCGACGCTTCAAGATAAGACTCTACCCACAGACTTCCCCGATGCTCCAAGATAAGACTCTACCCACAGACTGCCCCGATGCTCCAAGATAAGACTCTACCCACCGGCTGCCCCGATGCACCGAGATAAAACTATACCCACAGACTGCCCCGATGCACCAAGATAAAACTCTACCCACAGGCTGCCCCGATGCTCCAAGATAAGACTCTACCCACAGGCTGCCCCGATGCATCAAGATAAGAGTCTACACACAGGCTGCCCCGATGCATCAAGATAAGACTCTACCCACAGACTGCCCCATGCTCCAAGATAAGACTCTACCCACAGCCTGCCCCGATGTACCAAGATAAGACTCTACACACAGGCTGCCCCGATGCACCAAGGTAAGACTCTACCCACAGGCTGCCCCGATGCTCCAAGATAAGACTCTACCCACAGACTGCCCCGATGCACGAAGATAAGACTCTACCCACAGGCTGCCCCGACGCTTCAAGATAAGACTCTACCCACAGACTTCCCCGATGCTCCAAGATAAGACTCTACCCACAGACTGCCCCGATGCTCCAAGATAAGACTCTACCCACCGGCTGCCCCGATGCACCGAGATAAAACTATACCCACAGACTGCCCCGATGCACCAAGATAAAACTCTACCCACAGGCTGCCCCGATGCTCCAAGATAAGACTCTACCCACAGGCTGCCCCGATGCATCAAGATAAGAGTCTACACACAGGCTGCCCCGATGCATCAAGATAAGACTCTACCCACAGACTGCCCCATGCTCCAAGATAAGACTCTACCCACAGGCTTCCCCGATGAACCAAGATAAGACTCTACCCACAGGCTGCCCCGATGTACCAAGATAAGACTCTACCCACAGGCTGCCCCGATGCTCCAAGATAAGACTCTACCCACAGGCTGCCCCGATGCTCCAAGATAAGACTCTACACACAGACTGCCCTGATGCTCCAAGATAAGACTCTACCCACAGACTGCCCTGATGCTCCAAGATAAGACTTTACCCACAGGCTGCCCCGATGCTCTAAGATAAGACGCTACCCACAGACTGCCCCGATGCTCCAAGATAAGACTCTACCCACAGGATGCCCCGATGCTCCAAGATAAGATTCTACGCACAAGCTGCCCCGATGCTCCAAGATAAGACTCTACCCACAGACTGCCCCGATACACCAAGATAAGACTCTACCCACAGACTGCCCCGATGCTCCAAGATAAGACTCTACCCAATGGCTGCCCCGATGCTCCAAGATAAGACTCTACCCACAGGCTGCCCCGATGCTCCAAGATAAGACTCTAAACATAGGCTGCCCCGATGTACCAAGATAAGACTCTACCCACAGACTGCCCCGATGCACCAAGATAAGACTCTACCCACAGCCTGCCCCGATGCTCCAAGATAAGACTCTATCCATAGGCTGCCCCGATGCACTAAGATAAGACTCTACCCACAGGCTGCCCCAATGCTCCAAGATAAGACTCTACCCACAGGCTGCCCCGATGCACCAAGATTAGACTCTACTCACAGGCTGCCCCGATGCACCAAGATAAGACTCTACCCACAGGCTGCCCCGATGCTCCAAGATAAGACTCTACCTACAGGCTGCCCCGATGTATCAAGATAAGACTCTACCCACAGGCTGCCCCAATACACCAAGATAAGACTCTACCCACAGGCTGCCCCGATGCTCCAAGATAAGACTCTACCCACAGCCTGCCCCGATGTACCAAGATAAGACTCTACACACAGGCTGCCCCGATGCACCAAGGTAAGACTCTACCCACAGGCTGCCCCGATGCTCCAAGATAAGACTCTACCCACAGACTGCCCCGATGCACGAAGATAAGACTCTACCCACAGGCTGCCCCGACGCTTCAAGATAAGACTCTACCCACAGACTTCCCCGATGCTCCAAGATAAGACTCTACCCACAGACTGCCCCGATGCTCCAAGATAAGACTCTACCCACCGGCTGCCCCGATGCACCGAGATAAAACTATACCCACAGGCTTCTCCGATGTACCAAGATAAGACTCTACCCACAGGATGCCCCGATGTACCAAGATAAGACTCTACCCACAGACTGCCCCGATGCTCCAAGATAAGACTCTACCCACAGACTGCCCCGATGCACCAAGATAAGACTCTGCTCACAGGCTGCCCCGATGCTCCAAGATAAGATTCTACCCACAGGCTGCCCCGATGCACCAAGATAAGACTCTACCCACAGGCTGCCCCGATGTACCAAGATAAGACTCTACCCACAGGCTGCCCCAATACACCAAGATAAGACTCTACCCACAGGCTGCCCCGATGCTCCAAGATAAGACTCTACCCACAGCCTGCCCCGATGTACCAAGATAAGACTCTACACACAGGCTGCCCCGATGCACCAAGATAAGACTCTACCCACAGGCTGCCCCGATGCTCCAAGATAAGACTCTACCCACAGACTGCCCCGATGCACGAAGATAAGACTCTACCCACAGGCTGCCCCGACGCTTCAAGATAAGACTCTACCCACAGACTTCCCCGATGCTCCAAGATAAGACTCTACCCACAGACTGCCCCGATGCTCCAAGATAAGACTCTACCCACAGACTGCCCCGATGCACCGAGATAAAACTATACCCACAGGCTTCTCCGATGTACCAAGATAAGACTCTACCCACAGGATGCCCCGATGTACCAAGATAAGACTCTACCCACAGACTGCCCCGATGCTCCAAGATAAGACTCTACCCTCAGACTGCCCCGATGCACCAAGATAAGACTCTGCTCACAGGCTGCCCCGATGCTCCAAGATAAGATTCTACCCACAGGCTGCCCCGATGCACCAAGATAAGACTCTACCCACAGGATGCCCCGATGTACCAAGATAAGACTCTACCCACAGGCTTCCCCGATGCTCCAAGATAAGACTCTAACCACAGGCTGCCCCGATGTACCAAGATAAGACTCTACCCACAGGCTGCCCCGATGCTCCAAGATAAGACTCTACCCACAGACTGCCCCGATGTACCAAGATAAGACTCTACCCAAAGGCTGCCCCGATGCTCCAAGATAAGACTCTACCCACAGGCTGCCCCGATGCTCCAAGATTAGACTCTAACCATAGGCTGCCCCGATGTACCAAGATAAGACTCTACCCACAGACTGCCCCGATGCATCAAGATAAGACTCTACCCACAGGCTGCCCCGATGCTCCAAGATTAGACTCTAACCATAGGCTGCCCCGATGCACCAAGATAAGACTCTACCCACAGCCTGCCCCGATGCTCAAAGATAAGACTCTATCCACAGGCTGCCCCGATGCACCAAGATAAGACTCTACCCACAGGCTGCCCCAATGCTCCAAGATAAGACTCTACCCACAGGCTGCCCCGATGCTCCAAGATAAGACTCTACCCACAGACTGCCCCGATGCACCAAGATTAGACTCTACTCACAGGCTGCCCCGATGCACCAAGATAAGACTCTACCCACAGGCTGCCCCGATGCTCCAAGATAAGACTCTACCTACAGGCTGCCCCGATGTATCAAGATAAGACTCTACCCACAGGCTGCCCCAATACACCAAGATAAGACTCTACCCACAGGCTGCCCCGATGCTCCAAGATAAGACTCTACCCACAGCCTGCCCCGATGTACCAAGATAAGACTCTACACACAGGCTGCCCCGATGCACCAAGATAAGACTCTACCCACAGGCTGCCCCGATGCTCCAAGATAAGACTCTACCCACAGACTGCCCCGATGCACGAAGATAAGACTCTACCCACAGGCTGCCCCGATGTACCAAGATAAGACTCTACCCACAGGCTGCCCCGATGCACCAAGAGAAGACTCTACCCACAGGCTGCCCCGACGCTCCAAGATAAGACTCTACCCACAGGATGCCCCGATGTACCAAGATAAGACTCTACCCACAGGCTGTCCCGATGCTCCAAGATAAGACTCTACCCACAGGCTGCCCCGATGCTCCAAGATAAGACTCTACCCACAGACTGCCACGATGCACCGAGATAAAACTATACCCACAGGCTTCTCCGATGTACCAAGGTAAGACTCTACCCACAGGATGCCCCGATGTACCAAGATAAGACTCTACCCACAGTCTGCCCCGATGCTCCAAGATAAGACTCTACCCACAGACTGCCCCGATGTACCAAGATAAGACTCTACTCACAGGCTGCCCCGATGCTCCAAGATAAGACTCTACCCACAGGCTGCCCCGATGCTCCAAGATAAGACTCTACCCACAGACTGCCCCGATGCACCAAGATAAGACTCTACCCACAGGCTGCCCCGATGTACCAAGATAAGACTCTACCCACAGGCTGCCCCGATGCACCAAGAGAAGACTCTACCCACAGGCTGCCCCGACGCTCCAAGATAAGACTCTACCCACAGGATGCCCCGATGTACCAAGATAAGACTCTACCCACAGGCTGTCCCGATGCTCCAAGATAAGACTCTACCCACAGGCTGCCCCGATGCTCCAAGATAAGACTCTACCCACAGACTGCCACGATGCACCGAGATAAAACTATACCCACAGGCTTCTCCGATGTACCAAGGTAAGACTCTACCCACAGGATGCCCCGATGTACCAAGATAAGACTCTACCCACAGTCTGCCCCGATGCTCCAAGATAAGACTCTACCCACAGACTGCCCCGATGTACCAAGATAAGACTCTACTCACAGGCTGCCCCGATGCTCCAAGATAAGATTCTACCCACAGGCTGCCCCGATGCACCAAGATAAGACTCTACTCACAGGCTGCCCCGATGCTCCAAGATAAGATTCTACCCACAGGCTGCCCCGATGCACCAAGATAAGACTCTACTCACAGGCTGCCCCGATGCTCCAAGATAAGATTCTACCCACAGGCTGCCCCGATGTACCAAGATAAGACTCTACCCACAGTCTGCCCCGATGCTCCAAGATAAGACTCTACCCACAGGCTGCCCCGATGCACCAAGATAAGACTCTACTCACAGGCTGCCCCGATGCTCCAAGATAAGATTCTACCCACAGGCTGCCCAGATGCACCAAGATAAGACTCTACCCAAAGGCTGCCCCGATGCTCCAAGATAAGACTCTACCCACAAGCTGCCCCGATGCTCCAAGATAAGACTCTACTCACAGGCTGCCCCGATGCACCAAGATAAGACTCTACCCACAGGCTGCCCCGATGCTCCAAGATAAGACTCTACCCACAGGCTGCCCCGATGCATCAAGATAAGACTCAACCCACAGACTGCCCCGATGCACCAAGATAAGACTCTACCCACAGGCTGCCCCGATGCTCCAAGATAAGACTCTACCCACAGGCTGCCCCGATGCATCAAGATAAGACTCAACCCACAGACTGCCCCGATGCTCCAAGATAAGACTCTACCCACAGACTACCCCGATATACCAAGATAAGACTCTACCCACAGGCTGCCCCGATGTACCAAGATAAGACTGTACCCACAGGCTGCCCCGATGTACCAAGATAAGACTCTACCCACAGACTGCCCCGATGCATCAAGATAAGACTCTACCCACAGACTGCCCCGATGCTCCAAGATAAGACTCTACCCAATGGCTGCCCCGATGCTCCAAGATAAGACTCTACCCACAGGCTGCCCCGATGCTCCAAGATAAGACTCTAAACATAGGCTGCCCCGATGTACCAAGATAAGACTCTACCCACAGACTGCCCCGATGCACCAAGATAAGACTCTACCCACAGCCTGCCCCGATGCTCCAAGATAAGACTCTATCCATAGGCTGCCCCGATGCACTAAGATAAGACTCTACCCACAGGCTGCCCCAATGCTCCAAGATAAGACTCTACCCACAGGCTGCCCCGATGCACCAAGATTAGACTCTACTCACAGGCTGCCCCGATGCACCAAGATAAGACTCTACCCACAGGCTGCCCCGATGCTCCAAGATAAGACTCTACCTACAGGCTGCCCCGATGTATCAAGATAAGACTCTACCCACAGGCTGCCCCAATACACCAAGATAAGACTCTACCCACAGGCTGCCCCGATGCTCCAAGATAAGACTCTACCCACAGCCTGCCCCGATGTACCAAGATAAGACTCTACACACAGGCTGCCCCGATGCACCAAGGTAAGACTCTACCCACAGGCTGCCCCGATGCTCCAAGATAAGACTCTACCCACAGACTGCCCCGATGCACGAAGATAAGACTCTACCCACAGGCTGCCCCGACGCTTCAAGATAAGACTCTACCCACAGACTTCCCCGATGCTCCAAGATAAGACTCTACCCACAGACTGCCCCGATGCTCCAAGATAAGACTCTACCCACCGGCTGCCCCGATGCACCGAGATAAAACTATACCCACAGGCTTCTCCGATGTACCAAGATAAGACTCTACCCACAGGATGCCCCGATGTACCAAGATAAGACTCTACCCACAGACTGCCCCGATGCTCCAAGATAAGACTCTACCCACAGACTGCCCCGATGCACCAAGATAAGACTCTGCTCACAGGCTGCCCCGATGCTCCAAGATAAGATTCTACCCACAGGCTGCCTCGATGCACCAAGATAAGACTCTACCCACAGGCTGCCCCGATGTACCAAGATAAGACTCTACCCACAGGCTGCCCCAATACACCAAGATAAGACTCTACCCACAGGCTGCCCCGATGCTCCAAGATAAGACTCTACCCACAGCCTGCCCCGATGTACCAAGATAAGACTCTACACACAGGCTGCCCCGATGCACCAAGATAAGACTCTACCCACAGGCTGCCCCGATGCTCCAAGATAAGACTCTACCCACAGACTGCCCCGACGCTTCAAGATAAGACTCTACCCACAGGCTGCCCCGACGCTTCAAGATAAGACTCTACCCACAGACTTCCCCGATGCTCCAAGATAAGACTCTACCCACAGACTGCCCCGATGCTCCAAGATAAGACTCTACCCACAGACTGCCCCGATGCACCGAGATAAAACTATACCCACAGGCTTCTCCGATGTACCAAGATAAGACTCTACCCACAGGATGCCCCGATGTACCAAGATAAGACTCTACCCACAGACTGCCCCGATGCTCCAAGATAAGACTCTACCCTCAGACTGCCCCGATGCACCAAGATAAGACTCTGCTCACAGGCTGCCCCGATGCTCCAAGATAAGATTCTACCCACAGGCTGCCCCGATGCACCAAGATAAGACTCTACCCACAGGATGCCCCGATGTACCAAGATAAGACTCTACCCACAGGCTTCCCCGATGCTCCAAGATAAGACTCTAACCACAGGCTGCCCCGATGTACCAAGATAAGACTCTACCCACAGGCTGCCCCGATGCTCCAAGATAAGACTCTACCCACAGACTGCCCCGATGTACCAAGATAAGACTCTACCCAAAGGCTGCCCCGATGCTCCAAGATAAGACTCTACCCACAGCCTGCCCCGATGCTCCAAGATTAGACTCTAACCATAGGCTGCCCCGATGTACCAAGATAAGACTCTACCCACAGACTGCCCCGATGCATCAAGATAAGACTCTACCCACAGGCTGCCCCGATGCTCCAAGATTAGACTCTAACCATAGGCTGCCCCGATGCACCAAGATAAGACTCTACCCACAGCCTGCCCCGATGCTCAAAGATAAGACTCTATCCACAGGCTGCCCCGATGCACCAAGATAAGACTCTACCCACAGGCTGCCCCAATGCTCCAAGATAAGACTCTACCCACAGGCTGCCCCGATGCTCCAAGATAAGACTCTACCCACAGACTGCCCCGATGCACCAAGATTAGACTCTACTCACAGGCTGCCCCGATGCACCAAGATAAGACTCTACCCACAGGCTGCCCCGATGCTCCAAGATAAGACTCTACCTACAGGCTGCCCCGATGTATCAAGATAAGACTCTACCCACAGGCTGCCCCAATACACCAAGATAAGACTCTACCCACAGGCTGCCCCGATGCTCCAAGATAAGACTCTACCCACAGCCTGCCCCGATGTACCAAGATAAGACTCTACACACAGGCTGCCCCGATGCACCAAGATAAGACTCTACCCACAGGCTGCCCCGATGCTCCAAGATAAGACTCTACCCACAGACTGCCCCGATGCACGAAGATAAGACTCTACCCACAGGCTGCCCCGATGTACCAAGATAAGACTCTACCCACAGGCTGCCCCGATGCACCAAGAGAAGACTCTACCCACAGGCTGCCCCGACGCTCCAAGATAAGACTCTACCCACAGGATGCCCCGATGTACCAAGATAAGACTCTACCCACAGGCTGTCCCGATGCTCCAAGATAAGACTCTACCCACAGGCTGCCCCGATGCTCCAAGATAAGACTCTAACCACAGACTGCCACGATGCACCGAGATAAAACTATACCCACAGGCTTCTCCGATGTACCAAGGTAAGACTCTACCCACAGGATGCCCCGATGTACCAAGATAAGACTCTACCCACAGTCTGCCCCGATGCTCCAAGATAAGACTCTACCCACAGACTGCCCCGATGTACCAAGATAAGACTCTACTCACAGGCTGCCCCGATGCTCCAAGATAAGACTCTACCCACAGGCTGCCCCGATGCTCCAAGATAAGAATCTACCCACAGACTGCCCCGATGCACCAAGATAAGACTCTACCCACAGGCTGCCCCGATGTACCAAGATAAGACTCTACCCACAGGCTGCCCCGATGCACCAAGAGAAGACTCTACCCACAGGCTGCCCCGACGCTCCAAGATAAGACTCTACCCACAGGATGCCCCGATGTACCAAGATAAGACTCTACCCACAGGCTGTCCCGATGCTCCAAGATAAGACTCTACCCACAGGCTGCCCCGATGCTCCAAGATAAGACTCTACCCACAGACTGCCACGATGCACCGAGATAAAACTATACCCACAGGCTTCTCCGATGTACCAAGGTAAGACTCTACCCACAGGATGCCCCGATGTACCAAGATAAGACTCTACCCACAGTCTGCCCCGATGCTCCAAGATAAGACTCTACCCACAGACTGCCCCGATGTACCAAGATAAGACTCTACTCACAGGCTGCCCCGATGCTCCAAGATAAGATTCTACCCACAGGCTGCCCCGATGCACCAAGATAAGACTCTACTCACAGGCTGCCCCGATGCTCCAAGATAAGATTCTACCCACAGGCTGCCCCGATGCACCAAGATAAGACTCTACTCACAGGCTGCCCCGATGCTCCAAGATAAGATTCTACCCACAGGCTGCCCCGATGTACCAAGATAAGACTCTACCCACAGTCTGCCCCGATGCTCCAAGATAAGACTCTACCCACAGGCTGCCCCGATGCACCAAGATAAGACTCTACTCACAGGCTGCCCCGATGCTCCAAGATAAGATTCTACCCACAGGCTGCCCAGATGCACCAAGATAAGACTCAACCCACAGACTGCCCCGATGCTCCAAGATAAGACTCTACCCACAGACTACCCCGATATACCAAGATAAGACTCTACCCACAGGCTGCCCCGATGTACCAAGATAAGACTGTACCCACAGGCTGCCCCGATGTACCAAGATAAGACTCTACCCACAGACTGCCCCGATGCATCAAGATAAGACTCTACCCACAGACTACCCCGATATACCAAGATAAGACTCTACCCACAGGCTGCCCCGTTGTACCAAGATAAGACTCTACCCACAGGCTGCCCCGATGCATCAAGATAAGACTCAACCCACAGACTGCCCCGATGCACCAAGATAAGACTCTACCCACAGGCTGCCCCGATGCTCCAAGATAAGACTCTACCCACAGGCTGCCCCGATGCATCAAGATAAGACTCAACCCACAGACTGCCCCGATGCTCCAAGATAAGACTCTACCCACAGACTACCCCGATATACCAAGATAAGACTCTACCCACAGGCTGCCCCGATGCTCCAAGATAAGACTCTACCCACAGGCTGCCCCGATGCATCAAGATAAGACTCAACCCACAGACTGCCCCGATGCACCAAGATAAGACTCTACCCACAGGCTGCCCCGATGCTCCAAGATAAGACTCTACCCACAGGCTGCCCCGATGCATCAAGATAAGACTCAAACCACAGACTGCCCCGATGCTCCAAGATAAGACTCTACCCACAGACTACCCCGATATACCAAGATAAGACTCTACCCACAGGCTGCCCCGATGTACCAAGATAAGACTGTACCCACAGGCTGCCCCGATGTACCAAGATAAGACTCTACCCACAGACTGCCCCGATGCATCAAGATAAGACTCTACCCACAGACTACCCCGATATACCAAGATAAGACTCTACCCACAGGCTGCCCCGTTGTACCAAGATAAGACTGTACCCACAGGCTGCCCCGATGTACCAAGATAAGACTCTACCCACAGACTGCCCCGATGCATCAAGATAAGACTTTACTCACAGACTGCCCCGATGCTCCAAGATAAGACTCTACCCACAGCCTGCCCCGATGCTCCAAGATAAGACTACCCACAGACTGCCCAGATGCTCCAAGATAAGACTCTACCCACAGACTGCCCCGATGTACCAAGATAAGACTCTACCCACAGGCTGCCCCGATGCTCCAAGATAAGACTCTACCCACAGGCTGCCCCGATGCTCCAAGATAAGACTCTACCCACAGGCTGCCCCGATGCTCCAAGATAAGACTCTACCCACAGGCTGCCCCGATGTACCAAGATAAGACTCTACCCACAGGCTGCCCCGATGCATCAAGATAAGACCCTACCCACAGGCCGCCCCGATGCATCAAGATAAGACACTACCCACAGACTGCCCCGATGCTCCAAGATAAGACTCTACCCACAGGCTGCCCCGATGTACCAAGATAAGACTCTACCCACAGACTGCCCCGATGTACCAAGATAAGACTCTACCCACAGACTGCCCCGATGTAGCAAGATAAGACTCTACCCACAGGCTGCCCCGATGCTCCAAGATGAGACTCTACACACAGGCTGCCCCGATGCGTCAAGATAAGACTCTACACACAGACTGCCCCGATGCATCAAGATAAGACACTACCCACAGACTGCCCCGATGTACCAAGATAAGACTCTACCCACAGGCTGCCCCGATGTACCAAGATAAGACACTACCCACAGGCTGCCCCGATGCTCCAAGATAAGACTCTACCCACAGGCTACCCCGATGTACCAAGATAAGACTCTACCCACAGGCTGCCCCGATGCTCCAAGATAAGACTCTACCCACAGGCTGCCCCGATGTACCAAGATAAGACTCTACCCACAGGCTGCCCCGATGCATCAAGATAAGACCCTACCCAGAGGCCGCCCCAATGCATCAAGATAAGACTCTACCCACAGGCTGCCCCGATGCATCAAGATAAGACTCTACCCACAGGCTGCCCCGATGCTCCAAGATAAGACTCTACCCACAGACTGCCACGATGCACCGAGATAAAACTATACCCACAGGCTTCTCCGATGTACCAAGGTAAGACTCTACCCACAGGATGCCCCGATGTACCAAGATAAGACTCTACCCACAGTCTGCCCCGATGCTCCAAGATAAGACTCTACCCACAGACTGCCCCGATGCACCAAGATAAGACTCTACTCACAGGCTGCCCCGATGCTCCAAGATAAGATTCTACCCACAGGCTGCCCAGATGCACCAAGATAAGACTCTACCCAAAGGCTGCCCCGATGCTCCAAGATAAGACTCTACCCACAAGCTGCCCCGATGCTCCAAGATAAGACTCTACTCACAAGCTGCCCCGATGCTCCAAGATAAGACTCTACTCACAGGCTGCCCCGATGCACCAAGATAAGACTCTACCCACAGGCTGCCCCGATGCTCCAAGATAAGACTCTACCCACAGGCTGCCCCGATGCATCAAGATAAGACTCAACCCACAGACTGCCCCGATGCACCAAGATAAGACTCTACCCACAGGCTGCCCCGATGCTCCAAGATAAGACTCTACCCACAGGCTGCCCCGATGTACCAAGATAAGACTCTACCCACAGGCTGCCCCGATGCATCAAGATAAGACCCTACCCAGAGGCCGCCCCAATGCATCAAGATAAGACTCTACCCACAGGCTGCCCCGATGCATCAAGATAAGACTCTACCCACAGGCTGCCCCGATGCTCCAAGATAAGACTCTACCCACAGACTGCCACGATGCACCGAGATAAAACTATACCCACAGGCTTCTCCGATGTACCAAGGTAAGACTCTACCCACAGGATGCCCCGATGTACCAAGATAAGACTCTACCCACAGTCTGCCCCGATGCTCCAAGATAAGACTCTACCCACAGACTGCCCCGATGCACCAAGATAAGACTCTACTCACAGGCTGCCCCGATGCTCCAAGATAAGATTCTACCCACAGGCTGCCCAGATGCACCAAGATAAGACTCTACCCAAAGGCTGCCCCGATGCTCCAAGATAAGACTCTACCCACAAGCTGCCCCGATGCTCCAAGATAAGACTCTACTCACAGGCTGCCCCGATGCACCAAGATAAGACTCTACCCACAGGCTGCCCCGATGCTCCAAGATAAGACTCTACCCACAGGCTGCCCCGATGCATCAAGATAAGACTCAACCCACAGACTGCCCCGATGCACCAAGATAAGACTCTACCCACAGGCTGCCCCGATGCTCCAAGATAAGACTCTACCCACAGGCTGCCCCGATGCATCAAGATAAGACTCAACCCACAGACTGCCCCGATGCTCCAAGATAAGACTCTACCCACAGACTACCCCGATATACCAAGATAAGACTCTACCCACAGGCTGCCCCGATGTACCAAGATAAGACTGTACCCACAGGCTGCCCCGATGTACCAAGATAAGACTCTACCCACAGACTGCCCCGATGCATCAAGATAAGACTCTACCCACAGACTACCCCGATATACCAAGATAAGACTCTACCCACAGGCTGCCCCGTTGTACCAAGATAAGACTGTACCCACAGGCTGCCCCGATGTACCAAGATAAGACTCTACCCACAGACTGCCCCGATGCATCAAGATAAGACTTTACTCACAGACTGCCCCGATGCTCCAAGATAAGACTCTACCCACAGCCTGCCCCGATGCTCCAAGATAAGACTACCCACAGACTGCCCAGATGCTCCAAGATAAGACTCTACCCACAGACTGCCCCGATGTACCAAGATAAGACTCTACCCACAGGCTGCCCCGATGCTCCAAGATAAGACTCTACCCACAGGCTGCCCCGATGCTCCAAGATAAGACTCTACCCACAGGCTGCCCCGATGCTCCAAGATAAGACTCTACCCACAGGCTGCCCCGATGTACCAAGATAAGACTCTACCCACAGGCTGCCCCGATGCATCAAGATAAGACCCTACCCACAGGCCGCCCCGATGCATCAAGATAAGACACTACCCACAGACTGCCCCGATGCTCCAAGATAAGACTCTACCCACAGGCTGCCCCGATGTACCAAGATAAGACTCTACCCACAGACTGCCCCGATGTACCAAGATAAGACTCTACCCACAGACTGCCCCGATGTAGCAAGATAAGACTCTACCCACAGGCTGCCCCGATGCTCCAAGATGAGACTCTACACACAGGCTGCCCCGATGCGTCAAGATAAGACTCTACACACAGACTGCCCCGATGCATCAAGATAAGACACTACCCACAGACTGCCCCGATGTACCAAGATAAGACACTACCCACAGGCTGCCCCGATGCTCCAAGATAAGACTCTACCCACAGGCTACCCCGATGTACCAAGATAAGACTCTACCCACAGGCTGCCCCGATGCTCCAAGATAAGACTCTACCTACAGGCTGCCCCGATGTACCAAGATAAGACTCTACCCACAGGCTGCCCCGATGCATCAAGATAAGACCCTACCCAGAGGCCGCCCCAATGCATCAAGATAAGACTCTACCCACAGGCTGCCCCGATGCATCAAGATAAGACTCAACCCACAGACTGCCCCGATGCTCCAAGATAAGACTCTACCCACAGGCTGCCCCGATGTACCAAGATAAGACTCTACACACAGGCTGCCCCGATGTACCAAGATAAGACTGTACCCACAGGCTGCCCCGATGTACTAAGATAAGACTCTACCCACAGACTGCCCCGATGTATCAAGATAAGACTCCACCCACAGGCTGCCCCGATGCATCAAGATAAGACTCTACACACAGACTGCCCCGATGCTCCAAGATAAGACTCTACCCACAGCCTGCCCCGATGTACCAAGATAAGACTGTACCCACAGGCTGCCCCGATATACCAAGATAAGACTCTACCCACAGGCTGCCCCGATGTACCAAGATAAGACTGTACCCACAGGCTGCCCCGATGTACCAAGATAAGACTCTACCCACAGACTGCCCCGATGCATCAAGATAAGACTTTACCCACAGACTGCCCCGATGCTCCAAGATAAGACTCTACCCACAGCCTGCCCCGATGCTCCAAGATAAGACTCTACCCACAGACTGCCCCGATGTACCAAGATAAGACTCTACCCACAGACTGCCCCGATGTACCAAGATAAGACTCTACCCACAGGCTGCCCCGATGCTCCAAGATAAGACTCTACCCACAGGCTGCCCCGATGCTCCAAGATAAGACTCTACCCACAGGCTGCCCCGATGCTCCAAGATAAGACTCTACACACAGGCTGCCCCGATGCACCAAGATAAGACTCTACCCACAGGCTGCCCCGATGCATCAAGATAAGACCCTACCCACAGGCCGCCCCGATGCATCAAGATAAGACACTACCCACAGAGTGCCCCGATGCTCCAAGATAAGACTCTACCCACAGGCTGCCCCGATGCATCAAGATAAGACACTACCCACAGACTGCCCCGATGTACCAAGATAAGACTCTACCCACAGACTGCCCCGATGTACCAAGATAAGACTCTACCCACAGACTGCCCCGATGTACCAAGATAAGACTCTACCCACAGGCTGCCCCGATGCTCCAAGATGAGACTTTACACACAGGCTGCCCCGATGCGTCAAGATAAGACTCTACACACAGACTGCCCCGATGCATCAAGATAAGACACTACCCACAGACTGCCCCGATGTACCAAGATAAGACTCTACCCACAGGCTGCCCCGATGTACCAAGATAAGACACTACCCACAGTCTGCCCCGATGCTCCAAGATAAGACTCTACCCACAGGCTACCCCGATGTACCAAGATAAGACTCTACCCACAGGCTGCCCCGATGCTCCAAGATAAGACTCTACCCACAGGCTGCCCCGATGTACCAAGATAAGCATCTACCCACAGGCTGCCCCGATGCATCAAGATAAGACCCTACCCAGAGGCCGCCCTGATGCATCAAGATAAGACACTACCCACAGACTGCCCCGATGCTCCAAGATAAGACTCTACCCACAGGCTGCCCCGATGTACCAAGATAAGACTCTACCCACAGGCTTCCCCGATGTACCAAGATAAGACTCTACCCACAGGCTGCCCCGATGCATCAAGATAAGACCCTTCCCAGAGGCCGCCCCGATGCATCAAGATAAGACAGTACCCACAGACTGCCCCGATGCTCCAAGATAAGACTCTACCCACAGGCTGCCCCGATGTACCAAGATAAGACTCTACCCACAGACTGCGCTGATGTACCAAGATAAGACTCTACCCACAGACTGCCCCGATGTACTAAGATAAGACTCTACCCACAGGCTGCCCCGATGCACCAAGATAAGACTCTACCCACAGGCTGCCCCGATGTACCAAGATAAGACTCTACACACAGGCTGCCCCGATGCGTCAAGATAAGACTCTACACACAGACTGCCCCGATGCATCAAGATAAGACACTACCCACAGACTGCCCCGATGTACCAAGATAAGACTCTACCCACAGGCTGCCCCGATGCTCCAAGATGAGACTCTATACACAGGCTGCCCCGATGCGTCAAGATAAGACTCTACACACAGACTGCCCCGATGCATCAAGATAAGACACTACCCACAGACTGCCCCGATGTACCAAGATAAGACTCTACCCACAGGCTGCCCCGATGTACCAAGATAAGACACTACCCACAGGCTGCCCCGATGCTCCAAGATAAGACTCTACCCACAGGCTGCCCCGATGTACCAAGATAAGACTCTACCCACAGGCTTCCCCGATGCTCCAAGATAAGACTCTACCCACAGGCTGCCCCGATGCATCAAGATAAGACTCTACCCACAGACTGCCCCGATGCTCCAAGATAAGATTCTACCCACAGACTGCCCCGATGCATCAAGATAAGACTCTACCCACAGGCTGCCCGATGTACCAAGATAAGACTCTACCCACACACTGCCCCGATGCTCCAAGATAAGATTCTACCCACAGACTGCCCCGATGCATCAAGATAAGACTCTACCCACAGACTGCCCCGATGCATCAAGATAAGACACTTCACACAGACTGCCCCGATACCCCAAGATAAGACCCTGCCCACAGACTGCCCCGATGTACCAAGATAAGACTCTACCCACAGGCTGCCCCGATGTACCAAGATAAGACTCTACCCACAGACTGCCCCGATTCACCAAGATAAGACTCTACCCACAGGCTTCCCCGTTGCACTAAGATAAGACTCTACCCACAGGCTGCCCCGATGCACCAAGATAAGACTCTACCCATAGACTGCCCCGATGCTCCAAGATAAGACTCTACCCACAGACTGCCCCGATGTTCCAAGATAAGACTGTACCCACAGCCTGCCCCTATGTACCAAGATAAGACTCTACACACAGGCTGCCCCGATGCTCCAAGATAAGACTCTACCCACAGGCTGCCCCGATGTACAAAGGTAAGACTCTACCCACAGGCTGCCCCGATGTACCAAGATAAGACTCTACCCACAGACTGCCCTGATGCTCCAAGATAAGACTCTACACACAGGCTGCCCCGATGTACCAAGATAAGACTCTACACACAGACTGCCCCGATGCTCCAAGATAAGACTCTACCCACAGGCTGTCCCGATGCTCCAAGATAAGACTCTACCCACAGGCTGCCCCGATGCTCCAAGATAAGACTCTACCCACAGGCTGCCCCGATGCTCCAAGATAAGACTCTACCCACAGACTGCCCCGATGCTCCAAGATAAGATTCTACCCACAGACTGCCCCGATGCATCAAGATAAGACTCTACCCACAGGCTGCCCCGATGTACCAAGATAAGACTCTACCCACACACTGCCCCGATGCTCCAAGATAAGATTCTACCCACAGACTGCCCCGATGCATCAAGATAAGACTCTACCCACAGACTGCCCCGATGCATCAAGATAAGACACTACCCACAGACTGCCCCGATGCCCCAAGATAAGACCCTGCCCACAGACTGCCCCGATGTACCAAGATAAGACTCTACCCACAGGCTGCCCCGATGTACCAAAATAAGACTCTACCCACAGACTGCCCCGATTCACCAAGATAAGACTCTACCCACAGGCTTCCCCGATGCACCAAGATAAGACTCTACCCACAGGCTGCCCCGATGCACCAAGATAAGACTCTACCCACAGACTGCCCCGATGCTCCAAGATAAGACTCTACCCACAGCCTGCCCCTATGTACCAAGATAAGACTCTACACACAGGCTGCCCCGATGCTCCAAGATAAGACTCTACCCACAGGCTGCCCCTATGTACCAAGATAAGACTCTACCCACAGGCTGCCCCGATGTACAAAGATAAGACTCTACCCACAGGCTGCCCCGATGTACCAAGATAAGACTCTACCCACAGACTGCCCTGATGCTCCAAGATAAGACTCTACACACAGGCTGCCCGGATGTACCAAGATAAGACACTACCCACAGACTGCCCTGATGCTCCAAGATAAGACTCTACCCACAGCCTGCCCCTATGTACCAAGATAAGACTCTACACACAGACTGCCCCGATGCTCCAAGATAAGACTCTACCCACAGGCTGCCCCGATGCTCCAAGATAAGACTCTACACACAGACTGCCCCGATGCTCCAAGATAAGACTCTACCCACAGACTGCCCCGATGCACCAAGAGATGATTCTACCCACAGGCTGCCCCGATGCACCAAGATAAGACTCTACCCACAAGCTGCCCCGATGCACCAAGATAAGACTCTACCCACAGGCTGCCCCGATGTACCAAGATAAGACTCTACCCACAGACTGCCCCGATTCACCAAGATAAGACTCTACCCACAGACTGCCCCGATGCACCAAGATAAGACTCTACCCACAGGCTGCCCCGATGTACCAAGATAAGACTCTACCCACAGACTGCCCCGATGCCCCAAGATAAGACCCTGCCCACAGACTGCCCCGATGTACCAAGATAAGACTCTACCCACAGGCTGCCCCGATGTACCAAGATAAGACTCTACCCACAGACTGCCCCGATTCACCAAGATAAGACTCTACCCACAGACTGCCCCGATGCACCAAGATAAGACTCTACCCACAGGCTGCCCCGATGCACCAAGATAAGACTCTACCCACAGACTGCCCCGATGCTCCAAGATAAGACTCTACCCACAGACTGCCCCGATGCTCCAAGATAAGACTCTACCCACAGACTGCCCCGATGCACCAAGATAAGACTCTACCCACAGGCTGCCCCGATGCACCAAGATAAGACTCTACCCACAGACTGCCCCGATGCTCCAAGATAAGACTCTACCCACAGGCTGCCCCGATGCTCCAAGATAAGACTCTACCCACAGCCTGCCCCGATGTACCAAGATAAGACTGTACCCACAGGCTGCCCCGATGCACCAAGATAAGACTCTACCCACAGGCTGCCCCGATGCATCAAGAAAAGACTCTACCCACAGGCTGCCCCGATGTACCAAGATAAGACTCTACCCACAGGCTGCCCCGATGTACCAAGATAAGACTCTACCCACAGGCTGCCCCGATGCACCAAGATAAGACTCTACCCACAGGCTGCCCCGATGTACCAAGATAAGACTCTACCCACAGACTGCCCCGATGTACCAAGATAAGACTCTACCCACCGTCTGCCCCGATGCACCAAGATAAGATTCTACCCACAGCCTGCCCCGATGTACCAAGATAAGACTCTATCCACAGGCTGCCCCTATGTACCAAGATATGTCTCTACACACAGGCTGCCCCGATGCACCAAGATAAGACTCTACCCACAGGCTGCCCCGAAGTACCAAGATAAGACTCTAACCAAAGGCTGCCCTGATGCATCAAGATAAGACCCTACCCACAGGCTGCCCCGATACAACAAGATAAGACTCTACCCACAGACTGCCCTGATGCATCAAGATTAGACACTACCCACAGACTGCCCCGATGCATCAAGATAAGACCCTGCCTACAGACTGCTCCGATGTACCAAGATAAGACTCTACCCACAGGCTGCCCCGATGTACCAAGATAAGACTCTACCCACAGGCTGCCCCGATGCACCAAGATAAGACTCTACCCACAGGCTGCCCCGATGCTCCAAGATAAGACTCTACCCACAGGCTGCCCCGATGCTCCAAGATAAGACTCTACCCACAGGCTGCCCCGATGCACCAAGATAAGACTCTACACACAGGCTGCCCCGATGCATCAAGATAAGACTCTACCCACAGACTGCCCCGATGCTCCAAGATAAGATTCTACCTTCAGACTGCCCCGATGCATCAAGATAAGTCTCTACCCACAGACTGCCCCGATTCATCAAGATAACACACTACCCACAGACTGCCCCGATGCCCCAAGATAAGACCCTGCCCACAGACTGCCCCGATGTACCAAGATAAGACTCTACCCACAGGCTGCCCCGATGTACCAAGATAAGACTCTACCCACAGACTGCCCCGATTCACCAAGATAAGACTCTACCCACAGACTGCCCCGATGCACCAAGATAAGACTCTACCCACAGGCTGCCCCGATGCACCAAGATAAGACTCTACCCACAGACTGCCCCGATGCTCCAAGATAAGACTCTACCCACAGCCTGCCCCGATGTACCAAGATAAGACTCTACCCACAGGCTGCCCCGATGCACCAAGATAAGACTCTACCCACAGGCTGCCCCGATGCATCAAGATAAGACTCTACCCACAGGCTGCCCCGATGTACCAAGATAAGACTCTACCCACAGGCTGCCCCGATGCACCAAGATAAGACTCTACCCACAGGCTGCCCCGATGTACCAAGATAAGACTCTACCCACAGGCTGCCCCGATGCACCAAGATAAGACTCTACCCACAGCCTGCCCCGATGTACCAAGATAAGACTCTACCCACAGACTGCCCCGATGTACCAAGATAAGACTCTACCCACAGTCTGCCCCGATGCACCAAGATAAGACTCTACCCACAGCCTGCCCCGATGTACCAAGATAAGACTCTATCCACAGGCTGCCCCTATGTACCAAGATAAGTCTCTACACACAGGCTGCCCCGATGCACCAAGATAAGACTCTACCCACAGACTGCCCCGATGCACCAAGAGAAGACTCTACCCACAGGCTGCCCCAATGCACCAAGATAAGACTCTACCCACAGGCTGCCAAGATGTACCAAGAGAAGACTCTACCCACAGGCTGCCCCGATGCACCAAGATAAGACTCTACCCACAGGCTGCCCCGATGCTCCAAGATAAGACTCTACCCACAGACTGCCCCGATGCACCAAGAGAAGACTCTACCCACAGGCTGCCCCGATGCACCAAGATATGACTCTACCCACAGGCTGCCCAGATGTACCAAGATAAGACTCTACCCACAGGCTGCCCCGATGCACCAAGATAAGACTCTACCCACAGGCTGCCCCGATGCACCAAGATAAGACTCTAACCAAAGGCTGCCCTGATGCATCAAGATAAGACCCTACCCACAGGCTGCCCCGATACAACAAGATAAGACTCTACCCACAGACTGCCCTGATGCATCAAGATTAGACACTACCCACAGACTGCCCCGATGCATCAAGATAAGACCCTGCCTACAGACTGCTCCGATGTACCAAGATAAGACTCTACCCACAGGCTGCCCCGATGTACCAAGATAAGACTCTACCCACAGGCTGCCCCGATGCTCCAAGATAAGACTCTACCCACAGACTGCCCCGATGCACCAAGATAAGACTCTACACACAGGCTGCCCCGATGCTCCAAGATAAGACTCTACCCACAGGCTGCCCCGATGCTCCAAGATAAGTCTCTACCCACAGGCTGCCCCGATGCACCAAGATAAGACTCTACCCACAGTCTGCCCCGATGCTCCAAGATAAGACTCTACCCACAGGCTGCCCCGATGCACCAAGATAAGACTCTACCCACAGACTGCCCCGATGCTCCAAAATAAGACTCTACACACAGACTGCCCCGATGTACCAAGATAAGACTCTACCCACAGGCTGCCCCGATGCTCCAAGATAAGACTCTACCCACAGACTGCCCCGATGTACCAAGATAAGACTCTACCCACAGACTGCCCCGATGCATCAAGATAAGACTCTACCCACAGACTGCCCCGATGTACCAAGATAAGACTCTACCCACAGGCTGCCCCGATGCTCCAAAATAAGACTCTACACACAGACTGCCCCGATGTACCAAGATAAGACTCTACCCACAGGCTGCCCCGATGCTCCAAGATAAGACTCTACCCACAGACTGCCCCGATGTACCAAGATAAGACTCTACCCACAGACTGCCCCGATGCATCAAGATAAGACTCTACCCACAGACTGCCCAGATGCACCAAGATAAGACTCTACACACAGGCTGCACCGATGCATCAAGATAAGACTCTACCCACAGGCTGCCCCGATGCTCCAAGATAAGACTCTACCCACAGGCTGCCCCGATGCATCAATATAAGACTCTACCCACAGGCTGCCCCGATGCATCAAGATAAGACTCTACCCACAGGCTGCCCCGATGCACCAAGATAAGACTCTACCCACAGACTGCCCCTATGTACCAAGATAAGACTCTACACACAGGCTGCCCCTATGCACCAATATAGGACTCTACCCACAGGCTGCCCTGATGTACCAAGATAAGACTCTACCCACAGACTGCCCTGATGCTCCAAGATAAGACTCTACCCACAGGCTGCCCCGATGCTCCAAGATAAGACTCTGCCCACAGGCTGCCCCGATGCACCAAGATAAGACTCTACCCACAGTCTGCCCCGATGCACCAAGATAAGACTCTACCCACAGGCTGCCCCGATGCATCAAGATAAGACTCTACCCACAGGCTGCCCCGATGTACCAAGATAAGACTCTACCCACAGGCTGCCCCGATGCACCAAGATAAGACTCTACCCACAGTCTGCCCCGATGCTCCAAGATAAGACTCTACCCACAGCCTGCCCCGATGCACCAAGATAAGACTCTACCCACAGGCTGCCCCGATGTACCAAGATAAGACTCTAACCAAAGGCTGCCCTGATGCATCAAGATAAGACCCTACCCACAGGCTGCCCCGATGCAACAAGATAAGACTCTACCCACAGACTGCCCTGATGCATCAAGATAAGACACTACCCACAGACTGCCCCGATGCTCCAAGATAAGACCCTGCCCACAGACTGCTCCGATGTACCAAGATAGGACTCTACCCACAGGCTGCCACGATGCTCCAGGATAAGACTCTACCCACAGGCTGCCCCGATGTACCAAGATAAGACTCTACCCACAGACTGCCCCGATGCATCAAGATAAGACTCTACCCAGAGACTGCCCAGATGCACCAAGATAAGACTCTACACACAGGCTGCCCCGATGCACCAAGATAAGACTCTACCCACAGGCTGCCCCGATGTAACAAGATAAGACTCTACACACAGGCTGCCCCGATGCACCAAGATAAGACTCTACCCACAGGCTGCCCCGATGCATCAAGATAAGACTCTACCCACAGGCTGCCCCGATGCATCAAGATAAGACTCTACCCACAGGCTACCCCGATGTACCAAGATAAGACTCTACCCACAGACTGCACCGATGCTCCAAGATAAGACTCTACCCACAGACTACACCGATGCATCAAGATAAGACTCTACCCACAGACTGCACCGATGCATCAAGATAAGACTCTACCCACAGGCTGCCCCGATGTACCAAGATAAGACTTTACCCACAGGCTGCCCCGATGCTCCAAGATAAGACTCTACCCACAGGCTGCCCCGATGCATCAAGATAAGACTCTACACACAGGCTGCCCCGATGCTCCAAGATAAGACTCTACACACAGGCTGCCCCGATGTACCAAGATAAGACTCTACCCACAGACTGCACCGATGCATCAAGATAAGACTCTACCCACAGACTGCACCGATGCATCAAGATAAGACTCTACCCACAGACTGCACCGATTCATCCAGATAAGACTCTACCCACAGGCTGCCCAGATGCACCAAGATAAGACTCTACCCACAGAGTGCCCAGATGCTCCAAGATAAGACTCTACCTACAGACTGCTCAGATGCACCAAGATAAGACTCTACCCACAGGCTGCCCCGATGCTCCAAGATAAGACTCTACCTACAGGCTGCTCCGATGTACCAAGATAAGACTCTACCCACAGACTGCCCCGATGTACCAAGATAAGACTCTACCCACAGGCTGCCCCGATGCTCCAAGATAAGACTCTACCCAGAGGCTGCCCCGATGTACCAAGATATGACTCTACCCACAGGCTGCCCCGATGTACCAAGATAAGACTCTACTCACAGGCTGCCCCGATGTACCAAGATAAGACTCTACCCACAGGCTGCCCTGATGCACCAAGATAAGACTCTACCCACAGGCTACCCCGATGTACCACAATAAGACTCTGCCCACAGGCTGCTCCGATGCACCAAGATAAGACTCTACCCACAGGCTGCCCCGATGTACCAAGATAAGACTCTACCCACAGGCTGCTCCGATGCACCAAGATAAGACTCTACCCACAGCCTGCCCCGATGTACGATGATAAGACTCTACCCACAGGCTTCCCCGATGCTCCAAGATAAGACTCTACCCACAGGCTGCCCCGATGTACCAAGATAAGACTCTGCCCACAGGCTGCCCCGATGCTCCAAGATAAGTCTCTACCCACAGACTGCCCCGATGTACCAAGATAAGACTCTACCCAAAGGCTGCCCCGATGCTCCAAGATAAGACTCTACCCACAGGCTGCCCCGATGCTCCAAGATAAGACTCTACCCACAGAATGCCCCGATGTACCAAGATAAGACTCTACCCACAGACTGCCCCGATGTACCAAGATAAGACCCTGCCCACAGGCTGCCCCGATGCTCCAAGGTAAGACTCTACCCACAGGCTGCCCCGATGCTCCAAGATAAGACTCTACCCACAGACTGCCCCGATGTACCAAGATAAGACTCTACCCACAGGCTGCCCCGATGTACCAAGATAAGACTCTACCCAAAGGCTGCCCCGATGCATCAAGATAAGACTCTACCCACAGGCTGCCGCGATGTACCAAGATAAGACTCTACCCACAGACTGCCCTTATGCATCAAGATAAGACTCTACCCACAGACTGCCCAGATGCACCAAGATAAGACTCTACACACAGGCTGCCCCGATGCACCAAGATAAGACTCTACCCACAGGCTGCCCCGATGTACCAAGATAAGACTCTACCCACAGGCTTCCCAGATGCACCAAGATAAGACTCTACACACAGGCTGCCCCGATGCTCCAAGATAAGACTCTACCCACAGACTGCCCCGAAGTACCAAGATAAGACTCTACCCACAGGCTGCTCCGATGCTCCAAGATAAGACTCTACCCACAGGCTGCCCCGATGTACCAAGATATGACTCTACCTACAGGCTGCCCCGATGTACCAAGATAAGACTCTACCCACAGGCTGCCCCGATGTACCAAGATAAGACTCTACCCACAGGCTGCCCCGATGCATCAAGATAAGACTCTACACACAGACTGCCCCGATGCATCAAGATAAGACTCTACACACAGGCTACCCCGATGTACCAAAATAAGACTCTACCCACAGGCTGCCCCGATGCTCCAAGATGAGACTCTACCCACAGGCTGCCCCAATGTACCAAGATAAGACTCTACCCACAGGCTGCCCCGATGCACCTAGATAAGACTCTACACACAGGCTGCCCCGATGCACCAAGATAAGACTCTACCCACAGGCTGCCCCGATGCTCCAAGATAAGACTCTACCCACAGGCTGCCCCGATGAATCAAGATAAGACTCTACCCACAGGCTGCCCCGATTCTCCAAGATAAGACTCTACCCACAGACTGCCCCGATGTACCATGATAAGACTCTACCGACAGGCTGCCCCGATGTACCAAGATAAGACTCTACCCACAGCCTGCCCCGATGTACCAAGATAAGACTCTACCCACAGGCTGCCCCGATGCACCAAGATAAGACTCTACCCACAGACTGCCCCGATGCATCAAGATAAGACTCTACCCACAGACTGCCCCGATGTACCAAGAAAAGACTCTACCCACAGACTGCCCTGATGCATCAAGATAAGACTCTACCCACAGACTGCCCAGATGCAACAAGATAAGACTCTACACACAGGCTGCCCCGATGCACCAAGATAAGACTCTACCCACAGGCTGCCCCGATGTACCAAGATAAGACTCTACCCACAGGCTTCCCCGATGCTCCAAGATAAGACTCTACCCACAGACTGCCCAGATGCACCAAGATAAGACTCTACACACAGGCTGCCCCGATGCTCCAAGATAAGACTCTACCCACAGACTGCCCCGATGTACCAAGATAAGACTCTACCCACAGGCTGCCCCGATGCTCCAAGATAAGACTCTACCCACAGGCTGCCCCGATGTACCAAGATATGACTCTACCTACAGGCTGCCCCGATGTACCAAGATAAGACTCTACCCACAGGCTGCCCCGATGTACCAAGATAAGACTCTACCCACAGGCTGCCCCGATGCATCAAGATAAGACTCTACACACAGACTGCCCCGATGCATCAAGATAAGACTCTACACACAGGCTACCCCGATGTACCAAAATAAGACTCTACCCACAGGCTGCCCCGATGCACCTGGATAAGACTCTACACACAGGCTGAACGATGAATCAAGATAAGACTCTACCCACAGGCTGCCCCGATGCTCCAAGATAAGACTCTACCCACAGACTGCCCCGATGTACCAAGATAAGACTCTACCCACAGACTGCCCCGATGCATCAAGATAAGACTCTACCCACAGACTGCCCAGATGCACCAAGATAAGACTCTACACACAGGCTGCACCGATGCATCAAGATAAGACTCTACCCACAGGCTGCCCCGATGCTCCAAGATAAGACTCTACCCACAGGCTGCCCCGATGCATCAATATAAGACTCTACCCACAGGCTGCCCCGATGCATCAAGATAAGACTCTACCCACAGGCTGCCCCGATGCACCAAGATAAGACTCTACCCACAGACTGCCCCTATGTACCAAGATAAGACTCTACACACAGGCTGCCCCTATGCACCAATATAGGACTCTACCCACAGGCTGCCCTGATGTACCAAGATAAGACTCTACCCACAGACTGCCCTGATGCTCCAAGATAAGACTCTACCCACAGGCTGCCCCGATGCTCCAAGATAAGACTCTGCCCACAGGCTGCCCCGATGCACCAAGATAAGACTCTACCCACAGTCTGCCCCGATGCACCAAGATAAGACTCTACCCACAGGCTGCCCCGATGCATCAAGATAAGACTCTACCCACAGGCTGCCCCGATGTACCAAGATAAGACTCTACCCACAGGCTGCCCCGATGCACCAAGATAAGACTCTACCCACAGTCTGCCCCGATGCTCCAAGATAAGACTCTACCCACAGCCTGCCCCGATGCACCAAGATAAGACTCTACCCACAGGCTGCCCCGATGTACCAAGATAAGACTCTAACCAAAGGCTGCCCTGATGCATCAAGATAAGACCCTACCCACAGGCTGCCCCGATGCAACAAGATAAGACTCTACCCACAGACTGCCCTGATGCATCAAGATAAGACACTACCCACAGACTGCCCCGATGCTCCAAGATAAGACCCTGCCCACAGACTGCTCCGATGTACCAAGATAGGACTCTACCCACAGGCTGCCACGATGCTCCAGGATAAGACTCTACCCACAGGCTGCCCCGATGTACCAAGATAAGACTCTACCCACAGACTGCCCCGATGCATCAAGATAAGACTCTACCCAGAGACTGCCCAGATGCACCAAGATAAGACTCTACACACAGGCTGCCCCGATGCACCAAGATAAGACTCTACCCACAGGCTGCCCCGATGTAACAAGATAAGACTCTACACACAGGCTGCCCCGATGCACCAAGATAAGACTCTACCCACAGGCTGCCCCGATGCATCAAGATAAGACTCTACCCACAGGCTGCCCCGATGCATCAAGATAAGACTCTACCCACAGGCTACCCCGATGTACCAAGATAAGACTCTACCCACAGACTGCACCGATGCTCCAAGATAAGACTCTACCCACAGACTACACCGATGCATCAAGATAAGACTCTACCCACAGACTGCACCGATGCATCAAGATAAGACTCTACCCACAGGCTGCCCCGATGTACCAAGATAAGACTTTACCCACAGGCTGCCCCGATGCTCCAAGATAAGACTCTACCCACAGGCTGCCCCGATGCATCAAGATAAGACTCTACACACAGGCTGCCCCGATGCTCCAAGATAAGACTCTACACACAGGCTGCCCCGATGTACCAAGATAAGACTCTACCCACAGACTGCACCGATGCATCAAGATAAGACTCTACCCACAGACTGCACCGATGCATCAAGATAAGACTCTACCCACAGACTGCACCGATTCATCCAGATAAGACTCTACCCACAGGCTGCCCAGATGCACCAAGATAAGACTCTACCCACAGAGTGCCCAGATGCTCCAAGATAAGACTCTACCTACAGACTGCTCAGATGCACCAAGATAAGACTCTACCCACAGGCTGCCCCGATGCTCCAAGATAAGACTCTACCTACAGGCTGCTCCGATGTACCAAGATAAGACTCTACCCACAGACTGCCCCGATGTACCAAGATAAGACTCTACCCACAGGCTGCCCCGATGCTCCAAGATAAGACTCTACCCAGAGGCTGCCCCGATGTACCAAGATATGACTCTACCCACAGGCTGCCCCGATGTACCAAGATAAGACTCTACTCACAGGCTGCCCCGATGTACCAAGATAAGACTCTACCCACAGGCTGCCCTGATGCACCAAGATAAGACTCTACCCACAGGCTACCCCGATGTACCACAATAAGACTCTGCCCACAGGCTGCTCCGATGCACCAAGATAAGACTCTACCCACAGGCTGCCCCGATGTACCAAGATAAGACTCTACCCACAGGCTGCTCCGATGCACCAAGATAAGACTCTACCCACAGCCTGCCCCGATGTACGATGATAAGACTCTACCCACAGGCTTCCCCGATGCTCCAAGATAAGACTCTACCCACAGGCTGCCCCGATGTACCAAGATAAGACTCTGCCCACAGGCTGCCCCGATGCTCCAAGATAAGTCTCTACCCACAGACTGCCCCGATGTACCAAGATAAGACTCTACCCAAAGGCTGCCCCGATGCTCCAAGATAAGACTCTACCCACAGGCTGCCCCGATGCTCCAAGATAAGACTCTACCCACAGAATGCCCCGATGTACCAAGATAAGACTCTACCCACAGACTGCCCCGATGTACCAAGATAAGACCCTGCCCACAGGCTGCCCCGATGCTCCAAGGTAAGACTCTACCCACAGGCTGCCCCGATGCTCCAAGATAAGACTCTACCCACAGACTGCCCCGATGTACCAAGATAAGACTCTACCCACAGGCTGCCCCGATGTACCAAGATAAGACTCTACCCAAAGGCTGCCCCGATGCATCAAGATAAGACTCTACCCACAGGCTGCCGCGATGTACCAAGATAAGACTCTACCCACAGACTGCCCTTATGCATCAAGATAAGACTCTACCCACAGACTGCCCAGATGCACCAAGATAAGACTCTACACACAGGCTGCCCAGATGCACCAAGATAAGACTCTACACACAGGCTGCCCCGATGCACCAAGATAAGACTCTACCCACAGGCTGCCCCGATGTACCAAGATAAGACTCTACCCACAGGCTTCCCAGATGCACCAAGATAAGACTCTACACACAGGCTGCCCCGATGCTCCAAGATAAGACTCTACCCACAGACTGCCCCGAAGTACCAAGATAAGACTCTACCCACAGGCTGCTCCGATGCTCCAAGATAAGACTCTACCCACAGGCTGCCCCGATGTACCAAGATATGACTCTACCTACAGGCTGCCCCGATGTACCAAGATAAGACTCTACCCACAGGCTGCCCCGATGTACCAAGATAAGACTCTACCCACAGGCTGCCCCGATGCATCAAGATAAGACTCTACACACAGACTGCCCCGATGCATCAAGATAAGACTCTACACACAGGCTACCCCGATGTACCAAAATAAGACTCTACCCACAGGCTGCCCCGATGCTCCAAGATGAGACTCTACCCACAGGCTGCCCCGATGTACCAAGATAAGACTCTACCCACAGGCTGCCCCGATGCACCTAGATAAGACTCTACACACAGGCTGCCCCGATGCACCAAGATAAGACTCTACCCACAGGCTGCCCCGATGCTCCAAGATAAGACTCTACCCACAGGCTGCCCCGATGAATCAAGATAAGACTCTACCCACAGGCTGCCCCGATTCTCCAAGATAAGACTCTACCCACAGACTGCCCCGATGTACCATGATAAGACTCTACCGACAGGCTGCCCCGATGTACCAAGATAAGACTCTACCCACAGCCTGCCCCGATGTACCAAGATAAGACTCTACCCACAGGCTGCCCCGATGCACCAAGATAAGACTCTACCCACAGACTGCCCCGATGCATCAAGATAAGACTCTACCCACAGACTGCCCCGATGTACCAAGAAAAGACTCTACCCACAGACTGCCCTGATGCATCAAGATAAGACTCTACCCACAGACTGCCCAGATGCAACAAGATAAGACTCTACACACAGGCTGCCCCGATGCACCAAGATAAGACTCTACCCACAGGCTGCCCCGATGTACCAAGATAAGACTCTACCCACAGGCTTCCCCGATGCTCCAAGATAAGACTCTACCCACAGACTGCCCAGATGCACCAAGATAAGACTCTACACACAGGCTGCCCCGATGCTCCAAGATAAGACTCTACCCACAGACTGCCCCGATGTACCAAGATAAGACTCTACCCACAGGCTGCCCCGATGCTCCAAGATAAGACTCTACCCACAGGCTGCCCCGATGTACCAAGATATGACTCTACCTACAGGCTGCCCCGATGTACCAAGATAAGACTCTACCCACAGGCTGCCCCGATGTACCAAGATAAGACTCTACCCACAGGCTGCCCCGATGCATCAAGATAAGACTCTACACACAGACTGCCCCGATGCATCAAGATAAGACTCTACACACAGGCTACCCCGATGTACCAAAATAAGACTCTACCCACAGGCTGCCCCGATGCACCTGGATAAGACTCTACACACAGGCTGAACGATGAATCAAGATAAGACTCTACCCACAGGCTGCCCCGATGCTCCAAGATAAGACTCTACCCACAGACTGCCCCGATGTACCATGATAAGACTCTACACACAGGCTGCCCCGATGCTCCAAGATAAGACTCTACCCACAGACTGCCCCGATGTACCATGATAAGACTCTACACACAGGCTGCCCCGATGTACCAAGATAAGACTCTACCCACAGCCTGCCCCGATGTACCATGATAAGACTCTACACACAGGCTGCCCCGATGTACCAAGATAAGACTCTACCCACAGCCTGCCCCGATGTACCAAGATAAGACTCTACCCACAGGCTGCCCCGATGCACCAAGACAAGACTCTACCCACAGACTGCCCCGATGCATCAAGATAAGACTCTACCCACAGACTGCCCCGATGTACCAATATAAGACTCTACCCACAGGCTGCCCCGATGCACCAAGATAAGACTCTACCCACAGGCTGCCCTGATGCACCAAGATAAGACTCTACCCACAGGCTGCCCCGATGTACGATGATATGACTCTACGCACAGGCTGCCCCGATGCTCCAAGATAAGACTCTACCCACAGGCTGCCCCGATGTACCAAGATAAGTCTCTGCCCATAGGCTGCCCCGATGCTCCAAGATAAGACTCTACCCACAGGCTGTCCCGATGTACTAAGATAAGACTCTACCCAAAGGCTGCCCCGATGCTCCAAGATAAGACTCTACTCACAGGCTGCCCCGATGCTCCAAAATAAGACTCTACCCACAGACTGCCCCGATGTACCAAGATAAGACTCTACCCACAGACTGCCCCGATGCTCCAAGATAGGACTCTACCCACAGGCTGCCCTGATGTACCAAGATAACACTCTACCGACAGGCTGCCCCGATGCACCAAGATAAGACTCTACCCACAGGCTGCCCCGATGCACCAAGATAAGACTCTACACACAGGCTGCCCCGATGCATCAAGATAAGACTCTACCCACAGGCTGCCCCGATGTACCAAGATAAGACTTTACCCACAGGCTGCCCCGATGCTCCAAGATAAGACTCTACCCACAGGCTGCCCCGATGCATCAAGATAAGACTCTACACACAGGCTGCCCCGATGCTCCAAGATAAGACTCTACACACAGGCTGCCCCGATGTACCAAGATAAGACTCTACCCACAGACTGCACCGATGCATCAAGATAAGACTCTACCCACAGACTGCACCGATGCATCAAGATAAGACTCTACCCACAGACTGCACCGATTCATCCAGATAAGACTCTACCCACAGGCTGCCCAGATGCACCAAGATAAGACTCTACCCACAGAGTGCCCAGATGCTCCAAGATAAGACTCTACCTACAGACTGCCCAGATGCACCAAGATAAGACTCTACCCACAGGCTGCCCCGATGCTCCAAGATAAGACTCTACCTACAGGCTGCTCCGATGTACCAAGATAAGACTCTACCCACAGACTGCCCCGATGTACCAAGATAAGACTCTACCCACAGGCTGCCCCGATGCTCCAAGATAAGACTCTACCGAGAGGCTGCCCCGATGTACCAAGATATGACTCTACCCACAGGCTGCCCCGATGTACCAAGATAAGACTCTACTCACAGGCTGCCCCGATGTACCAAGATAAGACTCTACCCACAGGCTGCCCTGATGCACCAAGATAAGACTCTACCCACAGGCTACCCCGATGTACCACAATAAGACTCTGCCCACAGGCTGCTCCGATGCACCAAGATAAGACTCTACCCACAGGCTGCCCCGATGTACCAAGATAAGACTCTACCCACAGGCTGCTCCGATGCACCAAGATAAGACTCTACCCACAGGCTGCCCCGATGTACGATGATAAGACTCTACCCACAGGCTTCCACGATGCTCCAAGATAAGACTCTACCTACAGGCTGCCCCGATGTACCAAGATAAGACTCTGCCCACAGGCTGCCCCGATGCTCCAAGATAAGACTCTACCCACAGACTGCCCCGATGTACCAAGATAAGACTCTACCCAAAGGCTGCCCCGATGCTCCAAGATAAGACTCTACCCACAGGCTGCCCCGATGCTCCAAGGTAAGACTCTACCCACAGAATGCCCCGATGTACCAAGATAAGACTCTACCCACAGACTGCCCCGATGTACCAAGATAAGACCCTGCCCACAGGCTGCCCCGATGCTCCAAGGTAAGACTCTACCCACAGGCTGCCCCGATGCTCCAAGATAAGACTCTACCCACAGACTGCCCCGATGTACCAAGATAAGACTCTACCCACAGGCTGCCCCGATGTACCAAGATAAGACTCTACCCAAAGGCTGCCCCGATGCATCAAGATAAGACTCTACCCACAGGCTGCCGCGATGTACCAAGATAAGACTCTACCCACAGACTGCCCTGATGCATCAAGATAAGACTCTACCCACAGACTGCCCAGATGCACCAAGATAAGACTCTACACACAGGCTGCCCCGATGCACCAAGATAAGACTCTACCCACAGGCTGCCCCGATGTACCAAGATAAGACTCTACCCACAGGCTTCCCCGATGCTCCAAGATAAGACTCTACCCACAGAATGCCCAGATGCACCAAGATAAGACTCTACACACAGGCTGCCCCGATGCTCCAAGATAAGACTCTACCCACAGACTGCCCCGAAGTACCAAGATAAGACTCTACCCACAGGCTGCCCCGATGCTCCAAGATAAGACTCTACCCACAGGCTGCCCCGATGTACCAAGATATGACTCTACCTACAGGCTGCCCCGATGTACCAAGATAAGACTCTACCCACAGGCTTCCCCGATGTACCAAGATAAGACTCTACCCACAGGCTGCCCCTATGCATCAAGATAAGACTCTACACACAGACTGCCCCGATGCATCAAGATAAGACTCTACACACAGGCTACCCCGATGTACCAAAATAAGACTCTACCCACAGGCTGCCCCGATGCTCCAAGATGAGACTCTACCCACAGGCTGCCCCGATGTACCAAGATAAGACTCTACCCACAGGCTGCCCCGATGCACCTAGATAAGACTCTACACACAGGCTGCCCCGATGAATCAAGATAAGACTCTACCCACAGGCTGCCCCGATGCTCCAAGATAAGACTCTACCCACAGACTGCCCCGATGTACCATGATAAGACTCTACCGACAGGCTGCCCCGATGTACCAAGATAAGACTCTACCCACAGCCTGCCCCGATGTACCAAGATAAGACTCTACCCACAGGCTGCCCCGATGCACCAAGATAAGACTCTACCCACAGACTGCCCCGATGCATCAAGATAAGACTCTACCCACAGACTGCCCCGATGTACCAAGAAAAGACTCTACCCACAGACGGCCCTGATGCATCAAGATAAGACTCTACCCACAGACTGCCCAGATGCACCAAGATAAGACTCTACACACAGGCTGCCCCGATGCACCAAGATAAGACTCTACCCACAGGCTGCCCCGATGTACCAAGATAAGACTCTACCCACAGGCTTCCCTATGCTCCAAGATAAGACTCTACCCACAGACTGCCCAGATGCCCCAAGATAAGACTCTACACACAGGCTGCCCCGATGCTCCAAGAGAAGACTCTACCCACAGACTGCCCCGATGTACCAAGATAAGACTCTACCCACAGGCTGCCCCGATGCTCCAAGATAAGACTCTACCCACAGGCTGCCCCGATGTACAAAGATATGACTCTACCTACAGGCTGCCCCGATGTACCAAGATAAGACTCTACCCACAGGCTGCCCCGATGTACCAAGATAAGACTCTACCCACAGGCTGCCCCGATGCATCAAGATAAGACTCTACACACAGACTGCCCCGATGCATCAAGATAAGACTCTACACACAGGCTACCCCGATGTACCAAAATAAGACTCTACCCACAGGCTGCCCCGATGCACCTAGATAAGACTCTACACACAGGCTGCCCCGATGAATCAAGATAAGACTCTACCCACAGGCTGCCCCGATGCTCCAAGATAAGACTCTACCCACAGACTGCCCCGATGTACCATGATAAGACTCTACACACAGGCTGCCCCGATGTACCAAGATAAGACTCTACCCACAGCCTGCCCCGATGTACCAAGATAAGACTCTACCCACAGGCTGCCCCGATGCACCAAGACAAGACTCTACCCACAGACTGCCCCGATGCATCAAGATAAGACTCTACCCACAGACTGCCCCGATGTACCAAGATAAGACTCTACCCACAGGCTGCCCCGATGAACCAAGATAAGACTCTACCCACAGGCTGCCCTGATGCACCAAGATAAGACTCTACCCACAGGCTGCCCCGATGTACGATGATAAGACTCTACGCACAGGCTGCCCCGATGCTCCAAGATAAGACTCTACCCACAGGCTGCCCCGATGTACCAAGATAAGTCTCTGCCCACAGGCTGCCCCGATGCTCCAAGATAAGACTCTACCCACAGACTGCACCGATGCATCAAGATAAGACTCTACCCACAGACTGCACCGATGCATCAAGATAAGACTCTACCCACAGACTGCACCGATTCATCCAGATAAGACTCTACCCACAGGCTGCCCAGATGCACCAAGATAAGACTCTACCCACAGAGTGCCCAGATGCTCCAAGATAAGACTCTACCTACAGACTGCCCAGATGCACCAAGATAAGACTCTACCCACAGGCTGCCCCGATGCTCCAAGATAAGACTCTACCTACAGGCTGCTCCGATGTACCAAGATAAGACTCTACCCACAGACTGCCCCGATGTACCAAGATAAGACTCTACCCACAGGCTGCCCCGATGCTCCAAGATAAGACTCTACCGAGAGGCTGCCCCGATGTACCAAGATATGACTCTACCCACAGGCTGCCCCGATGTACCAAGATAAGACTCTACTCACAGGCTGCCCCGATGTACCAAGATAAGACTCTACCCACAGGCTGCCCTGATGCACCAAGATAAGACTCTACCCACAGGCTACCCCGATGTACCACAATAAGACTCTGCCCCCAGGCTGCTCCGATGCACCAAGATAAGACTCTACCCACAGGCTGCCCCGATGTACCAAGATAAGACTCTACCCACAGGCTGCTCCGATGCACCAAGATAAGACTCTACCCACAGGCTGCCCCGATGTACGATGATAAGACTCTACCCACAGGCTGCCCCGATGTACCAAGATAAGACTCTACACACAGGCTGCCCCGATGTACCAAGATAAGACTCTAACCACAGGCTGCCCCGATGTACCAAGATAAGACTCTACCCACAGACTGCCCCGATGTACCAAGATAAGACTCTACCCACAGGCTGCCCCGATGCTCCAAGATAAGACTCTACCCACAGACTGCCCCGATGTACCAAGATAAGACTCTACCCACAGGCTTCCACGATGCTCCAAGATAAGACTCTACCTACAGGCTGCCCCGATGTACCAAGATAAGACTCTGCCCACAGGCTGCCCCGATGCTCCAAGATAAGACTCTACCCACAGACTGCCCCGATGTACCAAGATAAGACTCTACCCAAAGGCTGCCCCGATGCTCCAAGATAAGACTCTACCCACAGGCTGCCCCGATGCTCCAAGGTAAGACTCTACCCACAGAATGCCCCGATGTACCAAGATAAGACTCTACCCACAGACTGCCCCGATGTACCAAGATAAGACCCTGCCCACAGGCTGCCCCGATGCTCCAAGGTAAGACTCTACCCACAGGCTGCCCCGATGCTCCAAGATAAGACTCTACCCACAGACTGCCCCGATGTACCAAGATAAGTCTCTACCCACAGGCTGCCCCGATGTACCAAGATAAGACTCTACCCACAGACTGCCCCGATGCATCAAGATAAGACTCTACCCACAGACTGCCCCGATGTACCAAGAAAAGACTCTACCCACAGACTGTCCTGATGCATCAAGATAAGACTCCACCCACAGACTGCCCAGATGCACCAAGATAAGACTCTACCCACAGGCTGCCCCGATGTACCAAGATAAGACTCTACCCACAGGCTTCCCCGATGCTCCAAGATAAGACTCTACCCACAGACTGCCCAGATGCACCAAGATAAGACTCTACACACAGGCTGCCCCGATGCTCCAAGATAAGACTCTACCCACAGACTGCCCCGATGTACCAAGATAAGACTCTACCCACAGGCTGCCCCGATGCTCCAAGATAAGACTCTACCCACAGGCTGCCCCGATGTACCAAGATATGACTCTACCTACAGGCTGCCCCGATGTACCAAGATAAGACTCTACCCACAGGCTGCCCCGATGTACCAAGATAAGACTCTACCCACAGGCTGCCCCGATGCATCAAGATAAGACTCTACACACAGACTGCCCCGATGCATCAAGATAAGACTCTACACACAGGCTACCCCGATGTACCAAAATAAGACTCTACCCACAGGCTGCCCCGATGCACCTAGATAAGACTCTACACACAGGCTGCCCCGATGAATCAAGATAAGACTCTACCCACAGGCTGCCCCGATGCTCCAAGATAAGACTCTACCCACAGACTGCCCCGATGTACCATGATAAGACTCTACCGACAGGCTGCCCTAATGTACCAAGATAAGACTCTACCCACAGCCTGCCCCGATGTACCAAGATAAGACTCTACCCACAGGCTGCCCCGATGCACCAAGACAAGACTCTACCCACAGACTGCCCCGATGCATCAAGATAAGACTCTACCCACAGACTGCCCCGATGTACCAAGATAAGACTCTACCCACAGGCTGCCCCGATGCACCAAGATAAGACTCTACCCACAGGCTGCCCTGATGCACCAAGATAAGACTCTACCCACAGGCTGCCCCGATGTACGATGATAAGACTCTACGCACAGGCTGCCCCGATGCTCCAAGATAAGACTCTACTCACAGGCTGCCCCGATGCTCCAAGATAAGACTCTACCCACAGACTGCCCCGATGTACCAAGATAAGACTCTACCCACAGACTGCCCCGATGCTCCAAGATAAGACTCTACCCACAGGCTGCCCTGATGTACCAAGATAACACTCTACCGACAGGCTGCCCCGATGCACCAAGATAAGACTCTACCCACAGGCTACCCCGATGCACCAAGATAAGACTCTACCCACAGACTGCCCCGATGTACCAAGATAAGACTCTACCCACAGACTGCCCCGATGCTCCAAGATAAGACTCTACCCACAGGCTGCCCTGATGTACCAAGATAACACTCTACCGACAGGCTGCCCCGATGCACCAAGATAAGACTCTACCCACAGGCTACCCCGATGCACCAAGATAAGACTCTACACACAGGCTGCCCTGATGTACCAAGATAACACTCTACCGACAGGCTGCCCCGATGCATCAAGATAAGACTCTACCCACAGGCTGCCCCGATGCTCCAAGATAAGACTCCAACCACAGACTGCCCCGATGTACCAAGATAAGACTCTACCCACAGACTGCCCCGATGTACCAAGAAAAGACTCTACCCACAGACTGTCCTGATGCATCAAGATAAGACTCCACCCACAGACTGCCCAGATGCACCAAGATAAGACTCTACCCACAGGCTGCCCCGATGTACCAAGATAAGACTCTACCCACAGGCTTCCCCGATGCTCCAAGATAAGACTCTACCCACAGACTGCCCAGATGCACCAAGATAAGACTCTACACACAGGCTGCCCCGATGCTCCAAGATAAGACTCTACCCACAGACTGCCCCGATGTACCAAGATAAGACTCTACCCACAGGCTGCCCCGATGCTCCAAGATAAGACTCTACCCACAGGCTGCCCCGATGTACCAAGATATGACTCTACCTACAGGCTGCCCCGATGTACCAAGATAAGACTCTACCCACAGGCTGCCCCGATGTACCAAGATAAGACTCTACCCACAGGCTGCCCCGATGCATCAAGATAAGACTCTACACACAGACTGCCCCGATGCATCAAGATAAGACTCTACACACAGGCTACCCCGATGTACCAAAATAAGACTCTACCCACAGGCTGCCCCGATGCACCTAGATAAGACTCTACACACAGGCTGCCCCGATGAATCAAGATAAGACTCTACCCACAGGCTGCCCCGATGCTCCAAGATAAGACTCTACCCACAGACTGCCCCGATGTACCATGATAAGACTCTACCGACAGGCTGCCCTAATGTACCAAGATAAGACTCTACCCACAGCCTGCCCCGATGTACCAAGATAAGACTCTACCCACAGGCTGCCCCGATGCACCAAGACAAGACTCTACCCACAGACTGCCCCGATGCATCAAGATAAGACTCTACCCACAGACTGCCCCGATGTACCAAGATAAGACTCTACCCACAGGCTGCCCCGATGCACCAAGATAAGACTCTACCCACAGGCTGCCCTGATGCACCAAGATAAGACTCTACCCACAGGCTGCCCCGATGTACGATGATAAGACTCTACGCACAGGCTGCCCCGATGCTCCAAGATAAGACTCTACTCACAGGCTGCCCCGATGCTCCAAGATAAGACTCTACCCACAGACTGCCCCGATGTACCAAGATAAGACTCTACCCACAGACTGCCCCGATGCTCCAAGATAAGACTCTACCCACAGGCTGCCCTGATGTACCAAGATAACACTCTACCGACAGGCTGCCCCGATGCACCAAGATAAGACTCTACCCACAGGCTACCCCGATGCACCAAGATAAGACTCTACCCACAGACTGCCCCGATGTACCAAGATAAGACTCTACCCACAGACTGCCCCGATGCTCCAAGATAAGACTCTACCCACAGGCTGCCCTGATGTACCAAGATAACACTCTACCGACAGGCTGCCCCGATGCACCAAGATAAGACTCTACCCACAGGCTACCCCGATGCACCAAGATAAGACTCTACACACAGGCTGCCCTGATGTACCAAGATAACACTCTACCGACAGGCTGCCCCGATGCATCAAGATAAGACTCTACCCACAGGCTGCCCCGATGCTCCAAGATAAGACTCCAACCACAGACTGCCCCGATGTACCAAGATAAGACCCTGCCCACAGGCTGCCCCGATGCTCCAAGATAAGACTCTACCCACAGGCTGCCCCGATGCTCCAAGATAAGACTCTACCCACAGACTGCCCCGATGTACCAAGATAAGACTCTACCCACAGGCTGCCCCGATGTACCAAGATAAGACTCTACCCAAAGGCTGCCCCGATGTACCAAGATAAGACTCTGCCCACAGGCTGCCCCGATGTACCAAGATAAGACTCTACCCACAGCCTGCCCCGATTTACCAAGATAAAACTCTACCCACAGCCTGCCCCGATGTACCAAGATAAGACTCTACACACAGGCTGCCCCGATGCTCCAAGATAAGACTCTACCCACAGCCTGCCCCGATGCACCAAGATAAGACTCTACACACAGGCTGCCCCGATGCTCCAAGATAAGACTCTACCCACAGGCTGCCCCGATGCACCAAGATAAGACTCTACCCACAGGCTGCCCCGATGCTCCAAGATAAGACTCTACCCACAGACTGCCCCGATGCTTCAAGATAAGACTCTACCCACAGGCTGCCCCGATGTACAAAGATAAGACTCTACCCACAGGCTGCCCCGATGCATCAAGATAAGACTCTCCCCACAGCCTGCCCCGATGTACAAAGATAAGACTTTACACACAGGCTGCCCCGATGCTCCAAGATAAGATTCTACCCACAGGCTGCCCCGATGCATCAAGATAAGACTCTCCCCACAGCCTGCCCCGATGTACAACGATAAGACTCTACCCACAGGATGCCCCGATGTACCAAGATAAGACTCTACCCACAGCCTTCCCCGATGCATCAAGATAAGACTCTACCCACAGGCTGCCCCGATGCACCAAGATAAGACTCTACCCACAAGCTGCCCCGATGCACCAAGATAACACTCTTCCCACAGGCTGCCCCGATGCACCATGAGAAGACTCTACCCACAGGCTGCTTCGATGCGTCAAGATAAGACTCTACCCACAGGCTGCCCTGATGCACCAAGATAAGACTCTACCCACAGGCTGCCCCGATGTACGAAGATAAGGCTCTACCCACAGGCTTCCCCGATGCTCCAAGATAAGACTCCACCCACAGGCTGCCCCGATGTACCATGATAAGACTCTGCCCACAGGCTGCCCCGATGCTCCAAGATAAGACTCTACCCACAGACTGCCCCGATGTACCAAGATAAGACTCTACCCAAAGGCTGCCCCGATGCATCAAGATAAGACTCTACCCACAGGCTGCCCCGATGTACCAAGATAAGACTCTACCCACAGGCTGCCCCGATGCATCAAGATAAGACTCTACCCACAGGCTGCCCCGATGCTCCAAGATAAGACTCTACCCACAGACTGCCCCGATGCTCCAAGATAAGACTCTACCCACAGGCTGCCCCGATGCTCCAAGATAAGACTCTACCCACAGGCTGCCCCGATGCTCCAAGATAAGACTCTACCCACAGACTGCCCCGATGCTCCAAGATAAGACTCTACCCACAGACTGCCCCGATGCTCCAAGATAAGACTCTTCCCACAGCCTACCCCGATGTACAAAGATAAGACTCTACACACAGGCTGCCCCGATGTACCAAGATAAGACTCTACCCACAGGCTGCCCCGATGCACCAAGATAAGACTTTTCCCACAGGCTGCCCCGATCCACCATGAGAAGACTCTACCCACAGGCTGCTCCGATGCATCAAGATAAGACTCTACCCACAGGCTGTCCCATGCACCAAGATAAGACTCTACCCACATGCTGCCCCGATGTACCAAGATAAGACTCTACCCACAGGCTGCCCCGATGCTCCAAGATAAGACTCTACCCACAGGCTGGCCCGATGTACCAAGATAAGACTCTACCCACAGGCTGCTCCGATGCATCAAGATAAGACTCTACCCACAGGCTGCCCCGATGCATCAAGATAAGACTCTACCCACAGGCTGCCCCGATTCATCAAGATAAGACTCTACCCACAGGCTGCCCGATGTACCAAGATAAGAGTCTCCCCACAGGCTGCTCCGATGCATCAAGATAAGACTCTACCCACAGGCTGCCCTGATGCACCAAGATAAGACTCTGCCCACAGGCTGCCCCGATGTACGAAGATAAGACTCTACCCACAGGCTTCCCCGATGCTCCAAGATAAGACTCTACCCACAGGCTGCCCCGATGTACCAAGATAAGACTCTACCCAAAGGCTGCCCCGATGCATGAAGATAAGACTACCCACACGCTGCCCCGATGCTCCAAGATAAGACTCTACCCACAGGCTGCCCCGATGCATCAAGATAAGACTCTACCCACAGGCTGCCCCGATGTACCAAGATAAGACTCTACCCACAGACTGCCCCGATGCATCAAGATAAGACTCTACCCACAGGCTGCCCCGATACATCAAGATAAGACTCTACCCACAGGCTGCCCCGATGCATCAAGATAAGACTCTACCCACAGGCTGCCCCGATTCTCCAAGATAAGACTCTACCCACAGACTGCCCAGATGCACCAAGATAAGACTCTACACACAGGCTGCCCCGATGCACCAAGATAAGACTCCACCCACAGGCTGCCCCTATGCACCAAGATAAGACTCTACCCACAGGCTGCCCCGATGCATCAAGATAAGTCTACACACAGGCTGCCCCGATGCTCCAAGATAAGACTCTACCCACAGACTGCCCAGATGCACCAAGATAAGACTCTGCCCACAGGCTGCTCCGATGTACAAGATAAGACTCTACCCACAGACTACCCCGATGTACCAAGATATGACTCTACCCACAGGCTGCCCCGATGTACCAAGATAAGACTCTACCCACAGGCTGCTCCGATGCATCAAGATAAGACTCTACCCACAGGCTGCCCTGATGTACCAAGATAAGACTCTACCCACAGGCTGCCCTGATGCTCCAAGATAAGACTCTACCCACAGAATGCCCCGATGTACCAAGATAAGACTCTACCCACAGACTGCCCCGATGTACCAAGATAAGACCCTGCCCACAGGCTGCCCCGATGATCCAAGATCAGACTCCACCCACAGGCTGCCCTGAAGCTCCAAGATAAGACTCTACCCACAGACGGCCCCGATGTACCAAGATAAGACTCTACCCACAGGCTGCCCCGATGTACCAAGATAAGACTCTACCCACAGGCTGCCCCGATGCTCCAAGATAAGACTCTACCCACAGGCTGCCCCGATGTACCAAGATATGACTCTACCTACAGGCTGCCCCGATGTACCAAGATAAGACTCTACCCACAGGCTGCCCCGATGTACCAAGATAAGACTCTACCCACAGGCTGCCCCGATGCTCCAAGATAAGACTCTACACACAGGCTGCCCCGATGCATCAAGATAAGACTCTACCCACAGGCTACCCCGATGTACCAAAATAAGACTCTACCCACAGGCTGCCCCGATGCACCTAGATAAGACTCTACACACAGGCTGCCCCGATGAATCAAGATAAGACTCTACCCACAGGCTGCCCCGATGCTCCAAGATAAGACTCTACCCACAGACTGCCCCGATGTACCATCATAAGACTCTACCGACAGGCTGCCCCGATGTACCAAGATATGACTCTACCCACAGCCTGCCCCGATGTACCAAGATAAGACTCTACCCACAGGCTGCCCCGATGCACCAAGACAAGACTCTACCCACAGACTGCCCCGATGTATCAAGATAAGACTCTACCCACAGACTGCCCCGATGTACCAAGATAAGACTCTACCCACAGGCTGCCCCGATGCACCAAGATAAGACTCTACCCACAGGCTGCCCTGATGCACCAAGATAAGACTCTACCCACAGGCTGCCCCGATGTACGATGATAAGACTCTACGCACAGGCTGCCCCGATGCTCCAAGATAAGACTCTACCCACAGGCTGCCCCGATGTACCAAGATAAGTCTCTGCCCACAGGCTGCCCCGATGCTCCAAGATAAGACTCTACCCACAGGCTGTCCCGATGTACTAAGATAAGACTCTACCCAAAGGCTGCCCCGATGCTCCAAGATAAGACTCTACTCACAGGCTGCCCCGATGCTCCAAGATAAGACTCTACCCACAGACTGCCCCGATGTACCAAGATAAGACTCTACCCACAGACTGCCCCGATGCTCCAAGATAAGACTCTACCCACAGGCTGCCCTGATGTACCAAGATAACACTCTACCGACAGGCTGCCCCGATGCACCAAGATAAGACTCTACCCACAGGCTACCCCGATGCACCAAGATAAGACTCTACACACAGGCTGCCCCGATGCATCAAGATAAGACTCTACCCACAGGCTGCCCCGATGCTCCAAGATAAGACTCCACCCACAGACTGCCCCGATGTACCAAGATAAGACCCTGCCCACAGGCTGCCCCGATGCTCCAAGATAAGACTCTACCCACAGGCTGCCCCGATGCTCCAAGATAAGACTCTACCCACAGACTGCCCAGATGTACCAAGATAAGACTCTACCCACAGGCTGCCCCGATGTACCAAGATAAGACTCTACCCAAAGGCTGCCCCGATGTACCAAGATAAGACTCTACCCACAGGCTGCCCCGATGTACCAAGATAAGACTCTACCCACAGCCTGCCCCGATTTACCAAGATAAGACTCTACCCACAGCCTGCCCCGATGTACCAAGATAAGACTCTACACACAGGCTGCCCCGATGCTCCAAGATAAGACTCTACCCACAGCCTGCCCCGATGCACCAAGATAAGACTCTACACACAGGCTGCCCCGATGCTCCAAGATAAGACTCTACCCACAGGCTGCCCCGATGCACCAAGATAAGACTCTACCCACAGGCTGCCCCGATGCTCCAAGATAAGACTCTACCCACAGACTGCCCCGATGCTTCAAGATAAGACTCTACCCACAGGCTGCCCCGATGTACAAAGATAAGACTCTACCCACAGGCTGCCCCGATGCATCAAGATAAGACTCTCCCCACAGCCTGCCCCGATGTACAAAGATAAGACTCTACACACAGGCTGCCCCGATGCTCCAAGATAAGATTCTACCCACAGGCTGCCCCGATGCTCCAAGATAAGACTCTACCCACAGCCTGCCCCGATGTACAAAGATAAGACTCTAGTCACAGGATGCCCCGATGTACCAAGATAAGACTATACCCACAGGCTGCCCCGATGCATCAAGATAAGACTCTACCCACAGGCTGCCCCGATGCACCAAGATAAGACTCTACCCACAGGCTGCCCCGATGCACCAAGATAACACTCTTCCCACAGGCTGCCCCGATGCACCATGAGAAGACTCTACCCACAGGCTGCTTCGATGCATCAAGATAAGACTCTACCCACAGGCTGCCCTGATGCACCAAGATAAGACTCTACCCACAGGCTGCCCCGATGTACGAAGATAAGGCTCTACCCACAGGCTTCCCCGATGCTCCAAGATAAGACTCTACCCACAGGCTGCCCCGATGTACCATGATAAGACTCTGCCCACAGGCTGCCCCGATGCTCCAAGATAAGACTCTACCCACAGACTGCCCCGATGTACCAAGATAAGACTCTACCCAAAGGCTGCCCCGATGCATCAAGATAAGACTCTACCCACAGGCTGCACCGATGTACCAAGATAAGACTTTACCCACAGGCTGCCCCGATGCATCAAGATAAGACTCTACCCACAGGCTACCCCGATGCTCCAAGTTAAGACTCTACCCACAGACTGCCCCGATGCTCCAAGATAAGACTCTACCCACAGGCTGCCCCGATGCTCCAAGATAAGACTCTACCCACAGGCTGCCCCGATGCTCCAAGATAAGACTCTACCCACAGACTGCCCCGATGCTCCAAGATAAGACTCTACCCACAGACTGCCCCGATGCTCCAAGATAAGACTCTCCCCACAGCCTACCCCGATGTACAAAGATAAGACTCTACACACAGGCTGCCCCGATGTACCAAGATAAGACTCTACCCACAGGCTGCCCCGATGCACCAAGATAAGACTTTTCCCACAGGCTGCCCCGATCCACCATGAGAAGACTCTACCCACAGGCTGCTCCGATGCATCAAGATAAGACTCTACCCACAGGCTGTCCCATGCACCAAGATAAGACTCTACCCACATGCTGCCCCGATGTACCAAGATAAGACTCTACCCACAGGCTGCCCCGATGCTCCAAGATAAGACTCTACCCACAGGCTGGCCCGATGTACCAAGATAAGACTCTACCCACAGGCTGCTCCGATGCATCAAGATAAGACTCTACCCACAGGCTGCCCGATGTACCAAGATAAGAGTCTCCCCACAGGCTGCTCCGATGCATCAAGATAAGACTCTACCCACAGGCTGCCCCGATGCATCAAGATAAGACTCTACCCACAGGCTGCCCTGATGCATCAAGATAAGACTCTACCCACAGGCTGCTCCGATGCATCAAGATAAGACTCTACCCACAGGCTGCCCTGATGCACCAAGATAAGACTCTGCCCACAGGCTGCCCCGATGTACGAAGATAAGACTCTACCCACAGGCTTCCCCGATGCTCCAAGATAAGACTCTACCCACAGGCTGCCCCGATGTACCAAGATAAGACTCTACCCAAAGGCTGCCCCGATGCATCAAGATAAGACTACCCACACGCTGCCCCGATGCTCCAAGATAAGACTCTACCCACAGGCTGCCCCGATGCATCAAGATAAGACTTTACCCACAGACTGCCCCGATTCACCAAGATAAGACTCTACCCACAGCCTGCCCCGATGTACCAAGATAAGACTCTACCCACAGACTGCTCCGATGCATCAAGATAAGACTCTACCCACAGGCTGCCCCGATACATCAAGATAAGACTCTACCCACAGGCTGCCCTGATGCATCAAGATAAGACTCTACCCACAGGCTGCCCCGATGCACCAAGATAAGACTCCACCCACAGGCTGCCCCGATGCACCAAGATAAGACTCTACCCACAAGCTGCCCCGATGCATCAAGATAAGTCTACACACAGGCTGCCCCGATGCTCCAACATAAGACTCTACCCACAGACTGCCCAGATGCACCAAGATAAGACTCTACCCACAGGCTGCCCCGATGCTCCAAGATAAGACTATACCTACAGGCTGCCCCGATGCTCCAACATAAGACTCTACCCACAGACTGCCCCGATGTACCAAGATAAGACTCTACACACAGGCTGCTCCGATGCTCCAAGATAAGACTCTACCCACAGACTGCCCAGATGCACCAAGATAAGACTCTACACACAGGCTGCCCCGATGCACCAAGATAAGACTCCACCCACAGGCTGCCCCTATGCACCAAGATAAGACTCTACCCACAGGCTGCCCCGATGCATCAAGATAAGTCTACACACAGGCTGCCCAGATGCTCCAAGATAAGACTCTACCCACAGACTGCCCAGATGCACCAAGATAAGACTCTGCCCACAGGCTGCCCCGATGCTCCAAGATAAGACTCTACCTACAGGCTGCTCCGATGTACAAGATAAGACTCTACCCACAGACTACCCCGATGTACCAAGATATGACTCTACCCACAGGCTGCCCCGATGTACCAAGATAAGACTCTACTCACAGGCTGCTCCGATGCATCAAGATAAGACTCTACCCACAGGCTGCCCTGATGTACCAAGATAAGACTCTACCCACAGGCTGCCCTGATGCTCCAAGATAAGACTCTACCCACAGGCTGCCCTGATGTACGATGATAAGACTCTACGCACAGGCTTCCCCGATGCTCCAAGATAAGACTCTACCCACTGACTGCCCCGATGTACCAAGATAAGACTATACCCAAAGGCTGCCCCGATGCTCCAAGATAAGACTCTACCCACAGGCTGCCCCGATGCTCCAAGATAAGACTCTACCCACAGACTGCCCCGATGCACCATGAGAAGACTCTACCCACAGGCTGCCCCGATGTACCAAGATAAGACTCTACCCATAGACTGGCCCGATGCACCAAGAAAAGGCTCTGCCCACAGGCTGCCCCGATGCACCAAGATAAGACTCTACCCACAGGCTGCCCCGTTGCACCATGATAAGACTCTACCCACAGCCTGCCCCGATGCATCAAGATAAGACTCTACCCACAGGCTGCCCCGATGCACCAAGATAAGACTCTACCCACAGGCTGCCTCGATGCATCAAGATAAGACTCTACCCACAGGCTGCCCCGATGCTCCAAGATAAGACTCTACCCACAGGCTGCCCCGATGCACCATGATAAGACTCTACCCACAGGCTGCCCCGATGCACCAAGATAAGACTCTACCCACAGGCTGCCCTGATGCTCCAAGATAAGACTCTACCACAGACTGCCCCGATGCTTCAAGATAAAACTCTACCCACAGGCTGCCCCGATGCTCCAAGATAAGACTCTCCCCACAGCCTGCCCCGATGTACAAAGATAAGACTCTACACACAGGCTGCCCCGATGCACCAAGATAAGACTCTACCCACAGTCTGCCCCGATGCACCATGAGAAGACTCTACCCACAGGCTGCTCCGATGCATCAAGATAAGACTCTACCCACAGGCTGCCCTGATGCACCAAGATAAGACTCTACCCACAGGCTGCCCCAATTTACGAAGATAAGACTCTACCCACAGGCTTCCCCGATGCTCCAAGATAAGACTCTGCCCACAGGCTGCCCGATGTACCAAGATAAGACTCTGCCCACAGGCTGCGCCGATGCTCCAAGATAAGACTCTACTCTCAGACTGCCCCGATGTACCAAGATAAGACTCTACCCAAAGGCTGCCCCGATGCATCAAGATAAGACTCTACCCACAGGCTGCCCCGATGCTCCAAGATAAGACTCTACCCACAGGCTGCCCCGATGCTCCAAGATAAGACTCTACCCACAGGCTGCCCCGATGCACCAAGATAAGACTCTACCCACAGGCTGCCCCGATGCACCAAGACAAGACTCTACAAACAGACTGCCCCGATGGACCAAGATAAGACTCTACCCACAGGCTGCCCCGATGCACCAAGATAAGACTCTACCCACAGGCTGCCCCGATGCACCAAGATAAGACTCTACACACAGGCTGCCCCGATGCTCCAAGATAAGACTCTACCCACAGACTGCCCCGATTTACCAAGATAAGACTCTACCCACAGGCTGTCCCGATGCTCCAAGATAAGACTCTACCCACAGGCTGCCCCGATGCACCAAGATAAGACTCTACACACAGGCTGCCCCAATGCTCCAAGATAAGACTCTATCCACAGACAGACCCGATGTACCAAGATAAGACTCTACCCACAGACTGCCCCGATGCTCCAAGATAAGACTCTACCCACAGACTGCCCCGATGCATCAAGATAAGACTCTACCCACAGACTGCCGCGATGCTCCAAGATAAAACTCTACCCACAGGCTGCCCCGATGCTCCAAGATAAGACTCTACCCACAGACTGCCCCGATGCATCAAGATAACACTCTACCCACAGACTGCCACGATGCTCCAAGATAAAACTCTACCCACAGGCTGCCCCGATGCTCCAAGATAAGACTCTACCCACAGGCTGCCCCGATGCTCCAAGATAAGACTCTACCCACAGGCTGCCCCGTTGTACCAAGATAAGACTCTACCCACAGGCTGCCCCGATGTACCAAGATAAGACTCTACCCAGAGGCTGCCCCGATGCACCAAGATAAGACTCTACACATAGGCTGCCCCGATGCTCCAAGATAAGACTCTACCCACAGGCTGCCCCGATGCACCAAGATAAGACTCTGCCAACAGACTGCCCCGATGTACCAAGATAAGACTCTACCCACAGACTGCCCCGATGTACCAAGATAAGACTCTACCCACAGGCTGCCCCCATGCACCAAGATAAGACTCTACCTACAGGCTGCCCCGATGCACCAAGACAAGACTCTACCCACAGACTGCCCCGATGGACCAAGATAAGACTCTACCCACAGGCTGCCCCGATGCACCAAGATAAGACTCTACCCACAGGCTGCCCCGATGCTCCAAGATAAGACTCTCCCCACAGCCTGCCCCGATGTACAAAGATAAGACTCTACACACAGGCTGCCCCGATGCACCAAGATAAGACTCTACCCACAGACTGCCCCGATGCATCAAGATAAGACTCTACCCACAGACTGCCCCGATGCACCATGAGAAGAATCTACCCACAGGCTGCCCCGATGTACCAAGATAATACTCTACCCACAGACTGCCCCGATGCACCAAGAAAAGACTCTGCCCACAGGCTGCCCCGATGCACCAAGATAAGACTCTACCCACAGGCTACCCCGATGCACCATGATAAGACTCTACCCACAGGCTGCCCCGATGCTTCAAAATAAGACTCTACCCTCAGGCTGCCCCTATGCTCCAAGATAAGACTCTACCCACAGACTGCCCCGATGCACCATGAGAAGACTCTACCCACAGGCTGCCCCGATGTACCAAGATAAGACTCTACCCACAGACTGCCCCGATGCACCAAGAAAAGACTCTGCCCACAGGCTGCCCCGATGCACCAAGATAAGACTCTACCCACAGGCTGCCCCGTTGCACCATGATAAGACTCTACCCACAGCCTGCCCCGATGCATCAATATAAGACTCTACCCACAGGCTGCCCCGATGCACCAAGATAAGACTCTACCCACAGGCTGCCCCGATGCATCAAGATAAGACTCTACCCACAGGCTGCCCCGATGCACCAAGATAAGACTCTACCCACAGGCTGCCCCGATGCACCAAGATAAGACTCTACACACAGGCTGCCCCGATGCTCCAAGATAAGACTCTACCCACAGACTGCCCCGATTTACCAAGATAAGACTCTACCCACAGGCTGCCCCGATGCACCAAGATAAGACTCTACACACAGGCTGCCCCAATGCTCCAAGATAAGACTCTACCCACAGACTGACCCGATGTACCAAGATAAGACTCTACCCACAGACTGCCCCGATGCTCCAAGATAAGACTCTACCCACAGACTGCCCCGATACATCAAGATAAGACTCTACCCACAGACTGCCGCGATGCTCCAAGATAAAACTCTACCCACAGGCTGCCCCGATGCTCCAAGATAAGACTCTACCCACAGACTGCCCCGATGCATCAAGATAAGACTGTACCCAAAGACTGCCGCGATGCTCCAAGATAAAACTCTACCCACAGGCTGCCCGATGCTCCAAGATAAGACTCTACCCACAGGCTGCCCCGATGCTCCAAGATAAGACTCTACCCACAGGCTGTCCCGATGTACCAAGATAAGACTCTACCCACAGGCTGCCCCGATGTACCAAGATAAGACTCTACCCACAGGCTGCCCCGATGCACCAAGATAAGACTCTACACACAGGCTGCCCCGATGCTCCAAGATAAGACTCTACCCACAGGCTGCCCCGATGCACCAAGATAAGACTCTACCCACAGACTGCCCCGATGTACCAAGATAAGACTCTACCCACAGACTGCCCCGATGTACCAAGATAAGACTCTACCCACAGGCTGCCCCGATGTACCAAGATAAGACTCTACCTACAGGCTGCCCCGATGCTCCAAGATAAGACTCTACCCACAGGCTGCCCCGATGCTCCAAGATAAGACTCTACCCACAGACTGCCCCGATGCATCAATATAAGACTCTACCCACAGGTTGCCCCGATGTACCAAGATAAGACTCTACCCACAGGCTGCCCCGATGCACCAAGATAAGACTCTACCCACAGGCTGCCCCGATGCTCCAAGATAAGACTCTACCCACAGGCTGCCCCGATGCTCCAAGATAAGACTCTACCCACAGGCTGCCCCGATGCACCAAGATAAGACTCTATCCACAGGCTACCCCGATGCTCCAAGATAAGACTCTACCCACAGGCTGCCCCGACGCTCCAAGATAAGACTCTACCCACAGGCTGCCCCGATGCATCAAGATAAGACTCTATCCACAGGCTGCCCCGATGCACCTAGATAAGACTCTACCCACAGCCTGCCCCGATGTACCAAGATAAGACTCTACCCACAGGCTGCCCCGATGCTCCAATATAATATTCTACCCACAGGCTGCCCCGATGCTCCAAGATAAGACTCTACCCACAGGCTGCCCCAACGCTCCACAATAAGACTCTACCCACAGGCTGCCCCGATGCTCCAAGATAAGACTTTGCCCACAGGCTGCCCCGATGCTCCAAGATAAGACTCTACCCACAGGCTGCCCCGACTCTCCAAGATAAGACTCTACCCACAGGCTGCCCCGATGCTCCAAGATAAGACTTTACCCACAGGCTGCCCCGATGCTCCAAGCTAAGACTCTACCCACAGACTGCCCCGATGTACCAAGATAAGACCCTGCCCACAGGCTGCCCCGATGCTCCAAGATAAGACTCTACCCACAGGCTGCCCCGATGCTCCAAGATAAGACTTTACCCACAGCCTGCCCCGATGCACCAAGATAAGACTACTCCAAAGCTGCCCCTATGCATCAAGATAAGACTCTACCCACAGGCTGCCCCTATGCTCCAAGATAAGACTCTACCCACAGGCTGCCCCGATGCACCAAGATAAGACTCTACCCACAGGCTGCCCCGATGTTCCAAGATAAGACTCTACCCACAGACTGCCCCGATGCATCAAGATAAGACTCTACCCACAGGCTGCCCCGATGCATCAAGATAAGACTCTACCCAGAGACTGCCCCGATGCACCAAGATAAGACTCTACCCACAGGCTGCCCCGATGTTCCAAGATAAGACTCTACCCACAGGCTGCCCGGATGCACCAAGATAAGACTCTATCCACAGGCTACCCCGATGCTCCAAGATAAGACTCTACCCACAGGCTGCCCCGACGCTCCAAGATAAGACTCTACCCACAGGCTGCCCCGATGCATCAAGATAAGACTCTATCCACAGGCTGCCCCGATGCACCTAGATAAGACTCTACCCACAGGCTGCCCCGATGCTCCAATATAAGATTCTACCCACAGGCTGCCCCGATGCTCCAAGATAAGACTCTACCCACAGGCTGCCCCGACGCTCCAAGATAAGACTCTACCCACAGGCTGCCCCGATGCTCCAAGATAAGACTTTACCCACAGGCTGCCCCGATGCTCCAAGATAAGACTCTACCCACAGGCTGCCCCGACTCTCCAAGATAAGACTCTACCCACAGGCTGCCTCGATGCTCCAAGATAAGACTTTACCCACAGGCTGCCCCGATGCTCCAAGCTAAGACTCTACCCACAGACTGCCCCGATGTACCAAGATAAGACCCTGCCCACAGGCTGCCCCGATGCTCCAAGATAAGACTCTACCCACAGGCTGCCCCGATGCTCCAAGATAAGACTCTACCCACAGACTGCCCCGATGCTCCAAGATAAGACTCTACCCACAGCCTGCCCCGATGCTCCAAGATAAGACTCTACCCACAGCCTGCCCCAATGTACCAAGATAAGACTCTACACACAGGCTGCCCCGACGCACCAAGATAAGACTCTACCCACAGGCTGCCCCGATGCTCCAAGATAAGACTCTACCCACAGACTGCCCCGATGCACCAAGAGAAGTCTCTACCCACAGGCTGCCCCGATGCTCCAAGATAAGACTCTACCCACAGGCTGCCCCGATGCTCCAAGATAAGACACTAGCCACAGGCTGCCCCGATGCACCAAGATAAGACTCTACACACAGGCTGCCCCGATGCACCAAGATAAGACTCTACCCACGCGCTGCCCCGATGTACCAAGATAAGACTCTACCCAGAGGCTGCCCCGATGCATCAAGATAAGACTCTACCCACAGCCTGCCCCGATGCACCAAGATAAGATTACTCCAAAGCTGCCCCTATGCATCAAGATAAGACTCTACCCACAGGCTGCCCCTATGCTCCAAGATAAGACTCTACCCACAGGCTGCCCCGATGCACCAAGATAAGACTCTACCCACAGGCTGCCCCGATGTTTCAAGATAAGACTCTACCCACAGACTGCCCCGATGCATCAAGATAAGACTCTACCCACAGGCTACCCCGATGCATCAAGATAAGACTCTACCCACAGACTGCCCCGATGCACCAAGATAAGACTCTACCCACAGGCTGCCCCGATGCTCCAAGATAAGACTCTACCCACAGGCTGCCACGATGCTCCAAGATAAGACTCTACTCACAGGCTGGCCCGATGCACCAAGATAAGATTCTACCCACAGTCAACCCCGATGCTACAAGATAAGACTCTACCCACAGGCTGCCCCGATGCACCAAGATAAGACTCTACCCACAGGCTGCCCCGATGCTCCAAGATAAGACTCTACTCACAGGCTGCCCCGATGCTCCAAGATAAGACTCTACCCACAGGCTGCCCCGATGCATCAAGATAAGACTCTACCCACAGGCTGCCCCGATGCTCCAAGATAAGACTGTACCCACAGGCTGCCCTGATGCATCAAGATAAGACTCTACCCACAGACTGCCCCGATGCACCAAGAGAAGACTCTACACACAGGATGCCCCGATGCTCCAAGATAAGACTCTACCCACAGGCTGCCCCGATGTACCAAGATAAGACTCTACCCACAGACTGCCCCGATGCTCCAAGATAAGACTCTACCCACAGACTGCCCCGATGCACCCAGAGAAGACTCTACGCACAGGATGCCCCGATGCTCCAAGATAAGACTCTACCCACAGGCTGCCCCGATGTACCAAGATAAGACTCTACCCACAGGATGCCCCGATGCTCCAAGATAAGACTCTACCCACAGGCTGCCCCGATGTACCAAGATAAGACTCTACCCACAGACTGCCCCGACGCATCAAGATAAGACTCTACCCACTGGCTGCCCCGATGCATCAAGATAAAACTCTACCCACTGGCTGCCCCGATGCATCAAGATAAGACTCTACCCACAGGCTGCCCCGATGTTCCAAGATAAGACACTACCCACAGGCTGCCCCGATGTACCAAGATAAGACTCTACCCACAGACTGCACCGATGCATCAAGATAAGACTCTACCCACAGACTGCCCCGATGTACCAAGATAAGACTCTACCCAGAGGCTGCCCCGATGCATCAAGATAAGACTCTACCCACAGCCTGCCCCGATGCACCAAGATAAGACTACTCCAAAGCTGCCCCTATGCATCAAGATAAGACTCTACCCACAGGCTGCCCCTATGCTCCAAGATAAGACTCTACCCACAGGCTGCCCCGATGCACCAAGATAAGACTCTACCCACAGGCTGCCCCGATGTTCCAAGATAAGACTCTACCCACAGACTGCCCCGATGCATCAAGATAAGACTCTACCCACAGGCTGCCCCGATGTTCCAAGATAAGACACTACCCACAGGCTGCCCCGATGTACCAAGATAAGACTCTACCCACAGACTGCACCGATGCATCAAGATAAGACTCTACCCACAGACTGCCCCGATGTACCAAGATAAGACTCTACCCAGAGGCTGCCCCGATGCATCAAGATAAGACTCTACCCACAGCCTGCCCCGATGCACCAAGATAAGACTACTCCAAAGCTGCCCCTATGCATCAAGATAAGACTCTACCCACAGGCTGCCCCTATGCTCCAAGATAAGACTCTACCCACAGGCTGCCCCGATGCACCAAGATAAGACTCTACCCACAGGCTGCCCCAATGTTCCAAGATAAGACTCTACCCACAGACTGCCCCGATGCATCAAGATAAGACTCTACCCACAGGCTGCCCCGATGCATCAAGATAAGACTCTACCCACAGACTGCCCCGATGCACCAAGATAAGACTCTACCCACAGGCTGCCCCGATGCTCCAAGATAAGACTCTACCCACAGGCTGCCACGATGCTCCAAGATAAGACTCTACTCACAGGCTGGCCCGATGCACCAAGATAAGATTCTACCCACAGTCAGCCCCGATGCTACAAGATAAGACTCTACCCACAGGCTGCCCCGATGCACCAAGATAAGACTCTACCCACAGGCTGCCCCAATGCTCCAAGATAAGACTCTACTCACAGTCTGCCACCGATGCTCCAAGATAAGACTCTACCCACAGGCTGCCCCGATGCATCAAGATAAGACTCTACCCACAGGCTGCCCCGATGCTCCAAGATAAGACTGTACCCACAGGCTGCCCTGATGCATCAAGATAAGACTCTACCCACAGACTGCCCCGATGCACCAAGAGAAGACTCTACACACAGGATGCCCCGATGCTCCAAGATAAGACTCTACCCACAGGCTGCCCCGATGTACCAAGATAAGACTCTACCCACAGACTGCCCCGATGCTCCAAGATAAGACTCTACCCACAGACTGCCCCGTTGCACCAAGAGAAGACTCTACACACAGGATGCCCCGATGCTCCAAGATAAGACTCTACCCACAGGCTGCCCCGATGTACCAAGATAAGACTCTACCCACAGGCTGCCCCGATGTACCAAGATAAGACTCTACCCACTGGCTGCCCCGATGCATCAAGATAAGACTCTACTCACAGGCTGCCCCGATGCATCAAGATAAAACTCTACCCACTGGCTGCCCCGATGCATCAAGATAAAACTCTACCCACTGGCTGCCCCGATGTTCCAAGATAAGACTCTACCCACAGGCTGCCCCGATGCATCAAGATAAAACTCTACCCACTGGCTGCCCCGATGCATCAAGATAAAACTCTACCCACAGGCTGCCCCGATGTACCAAGATAAGACTCTACCCACAGGCTGCCCCGATGCATCAAGATAAAACTCTACCCACTGGCTGCCCCGATGCATCAAGATAAGACTCTACCCACAGGCTGCCCCGATGTTCCAAGATAAGACACTACCCACAGGCTGCCCCGATGTACCAAGATAAGACTCTACCCACAGACTGCACCGATGCATCAAGATAAGACTCTACCCACAGACTGCCCCGATGTACCAAGATAAGACTCTACCCACAGGCTGCGCCGATGCTCCAAGATAAGACTCTACACACAGGCTACCCCGATGCTCCAAGATAAGACTCTACCCACAGGCTGCCCCGATGCTCCAAGATAAGACTCTACCCACAGCCTGCCCCGATGCTCCAAGATAAGACTCTACCCACAGACTGCCCCGATGCACCAAGATAAGACTCTACCCACAGACTGCCCCGATGTACCAAGATAAGACTCTACCCACAGGCTGCCCCGATGCTCCAAGATAAGACTCTACCCACAGGCTGCCCCGATGCTCCAAGATACGACTCTACCCACAGGCTACCCCGATGCTCCAAGATAAGACTCTACCCACAGACTGCCCTGATGCACCAAGATAAGACTACTCCAAAGCTGCCCCGATGCTCCAAGATAAGACTCTACCCACAGACTGCCCCGATGCATCAAGATAAGACTCTACCCACAGACTGCCCCGATGCACCAAGATAAGACTCTACCCACAGACTGCCCCGATGTACCAAGATAAGACTCTACCCACAGGCTGCCCCGATGCACCAAGATAAGACTCTACCCACAGGCTGCCCCGATGCTCCAAGATAAGACTCTACTCACAGGCTGCCCCGATGTACCAAGATAAGACTCTACCCACAGGCTGCCCCGATGCTCCAAGATAAGACTCTACTCACAGGCTGCCCCGATGCACCAAGATAAGATTCTACCCACAGGCTGCCCCGATGCATCAAGATAAGACTCTACCCACAGGCTGCTCCGATGCATCAAGATAAGACTCTACACACAGACTGCCCCGACCCTCCAAGATAAGACTCTACCCACAGGCTGTCCCGATATACCAAGATAAGACTCTACCCACAGGCTGCCCCGATGCTCCAAGATAAGACTCTACACACAGGCTGCCCCAATGCTCCAAGATAAGACTCTACCCACAGGCTGCCCCGATATACCAAGATAAGACTCTACCCACAGGCTGCCCCAATGCTCCAAGATAAGACTCTACCACAGACTGCCCCAATTTACCAAGATAAGACTCTACCCACAGAGTGCCCTGATGCACCAAGATAACACTCTAACAACAGGCTGCCCCGATGCATCAAGATAAGACTCTACACACAGGCTGCCCCGATGCATCAAGATAAGACTCTACCCACAGGCTGCCCCGATACATCAAGATAAGACTCTACCCACAGACTGCCCCGATGCTCCAAGATAAGACTCTGCCCACAGGCTGCCCCGATGCACCAAGATAAGACTGTACCCACAGGCTGCCCCGATGCTCCAAGATAAGACTCTACTCACAGGCTGCCCCGATGCACCAAGATAAGATTCTATCCACAGGCTGCCCCGATGTATCAAGATAAGACTCTACCACAGGCTGCTCCGATGCATCAAGATAAGACTCTACACACAGACTGCCCCGATGCACCAAGATAAGACTCTACCCACAGGCTGCCCCGACGCTCCAAGATAAGACTCTACCCACAAGCTGCCCCGATATACCAAGATAAGACTCTACCCACAGGCTGCCCCGATGCTCCAAGATAAGACTCTACACACAGGCTGCCCCAATGCTCCAAGATAAGACTCTACCCACAGGCTGCCCCGATATACCAAGATAAGACTCTACCCACAGGCTGCCCTGATGCTCCAAGATAAGACTCTACACACAGGCTGCCCCAATGCTCCAAGATAAGACTCTACCACAGACTGCCCCGATTTACCAAGATAAGACTCTACCCACAGAGTGCCCTGATGCACCAAGATAACACTCTACCAACAGGCTGCCCCGATGCATCAAGATAAGACTCTACACATAGGCTGCCCCGATGCATCAAGATAAGACTCTACACACAGGCTGCCCCGATGCATCAAGATAAGACTCTACCCACAGACTGCCCCGATGCTCCAAGATAAGACTCTACCCACAGGCTGCCCCGATGTACCAAGATAAGACTCTACACACAGGCTGCCCCGATGTACCAAGATGAGACTCTACCCACAGCCCGCCCCAATGCACCAAGATAAGACTCTACCCACAGACTGCCCCGATGCTCCAAGATAAGACTCTACACACAGGCTGCCCCGATGCATCAAGATAAGAATCTACCCACAGACTGCCCCGATGCTCTAAGATAAGACTCTACCCACAGGCTGCCCCGATGTACCAAGATAAGACTCTACCCACAGGCTGCCCCGATGTACCAAGATAAGACTCTACCCACAGGCTGCCCCGATGCATCAAGATAAGACTCTACCCACAGCCTGCCCCGATGCATCAAGATAAGACTCTACCAACAGGCTACCCCGATGCACCAATATAAGACTACTCCAAGGCTGCCCCGATGTATTAAGATAAGACTCTACCCACAGGCTGCCCCGATGCTCCAAGATAAGACTACTCCAAGGCTGCCCCGATGCATTAAGATAAGACTCTACCCACAGGCTGCCCCGATGCTCCAAGATAAGACTCTACCCACAGGCTGCCCCGATGCTCCAAGATAAGACTCTACCCACAGACTGCCCCGATGCACCAAGATAAGACTATACTCACAGGCTGCCCCGATGCTCCAAGATAAGACTCTACCCACAGGCTGCCCCGATGCTCCAAGATAAGACTCTACCCACAGACTGCCCCGATGCATCAAGATAAGACTCTACCCACAGGCTGCCCCGATGCTCCAAGATAAGACTCTATACAGAGACTGCCCCGATGTACCAAGATAAGACTCTACCCACAGACTGCCCCGATGCTCCAAGATAAGACTCTACACACAGACTGCCCCGATGCTCCAAGATAAGACTCTACACACAGACTGCCCCGATGCTCTAAGATAAGACTACCCACAGACTGCCCCGATGCTCCAAGATAAGACTGTACACACAGACTGCCCCGATGTACCAAGATAAGACTACCCACAGGTTGCCCCCCTGTACCAAGATAAGACTCTACCCACAGACTGCCCCGATGTACCAAGATAAGACTCTACCCACAGACTGCCCCGATGCATCAAGATAAGACTATACTCACAGACTGCCCCGATGTACCAAGATAAGACTCTACCCACAGACTGCCCCGATGTACCAAGATAATACTCTACACACAGACTGCCCCGATGCACCAAGATAAGACTCTACCCACAGACTGCCCCGATGTACCAAGATAAGACTCTACCCACAGACTGCCCCGATGCTCCAAGATAAGACTCTACCCATTGGCTGCCCCGATGCTCCAAGATAAGACTCTACCCACAGGCTGCCCCGATGCTCCAAGATAAGACTCTACACACAGGCGGCCCCGAAGCACCAAGATAAGACTCTACCCACAGGCTGCCCCGATGCTCCAAGATAAGACTGTACACACAGGCGGCCCCGATGCACCAAGATAAGACTCTACCCACAGACTGCCCCGATGCTCCAAGATAAGACTCTATCCAATGGCTGCCCCTATGCTCCAAGATAAGACTCTACCCACAGGCTGCCCCGATGCTCCAAGATAAGACTCTACACACAGGCGGCCCCGAAGCACCAACATAAGACTCTACCCACAGGCTGCCCCGATGCTCCAAGATAAGAGCGACCAGAATGGTGACTGGTCTGCAAACCATGTCCTATGAGGAACGGTTGCAGGATTTGGGAATGTTTAGCTTGCAAAAAAGAAGACTGAGAGGAGACTTAATAGCTGTCTACAAATATGTCAAGGGCTGTCACATTGTAGAAGGATCATCTTTATTCTCATTTGCACAAGGAAAGACTAGAAGCAATGGGATGAAACTAAATGGGAGGAGACACAGATTAGATATTAGAAAAAACTTTTTGACAGTTAGGGTGATTAATGAGTGGAACAGGCTGCCACGAGAGGTGGTGAGTTCCCCTTCAATGGACGTCTTCAAACAGAGGCTGGACAGACATCTGTCTGAGATGATCTAGTGAATCCTGCTTTGAGCAGGGGGTTGGACCAGATGACCCAGGAGGTCCCTTCCAACTCTACCATTCTATGATTCTATGATAAGACTCTACACACAGGCTGCCCCGATGCATCAAGATAAGACTCTACCCACAGGCTGCCCCGATGTACCAAGATAAGACTCTACCCACAGGCTGCCCCGATGCACCAAGATAAGACTACTCCAAGGCTGCCCCGATGCATCAAGATAAGACTCTACCCACAGGCTGCCCCGATGCTCCAAGATAAGACTCTACCCATAGGGTGCCCCGATGCACCAAGATAAGACTCTACCCACAGGCTGCACCGATGCTCCAAGATAAGACTCTACCCACAGGCTGCCCCGATGCTCCAAGATAAGACTCTACCCACAGACTGCCCCGATGCATCAAGATAAGACTCTACACACAGGCTGCCCCGAAGCACCAAGATAAGACTCTACCCACAGGCTGCCCTGATGCATCAAGATAAGACTCTACACACAGGCTGCCCCGATGCTCCAAGATAAGACTCTACACACAGGCTGCCCCGATGTACCAAGATAAGACTCTACCCACAGGCTGCTCCGATGCATCAAGATAAGACTCTACCCAAAGACTGCCCCGATGTACCAAGATAAGACTCTACCCACAGGCTGCTCCGATGCATCAAGATAAAACTCTACCCACAGACTGCCCCGATGCATCAAGATAAGACTCTACCCAAAGACTGCCCCGATGTACCAAGATAAGACTCTACCCACAGACTGCCCCGATGTACCAAGATAAGACTCTACCCAAAGACTGCCCCGATGTACCAAGATAAGACTCTACCCACAGACTGCACCGATGCTCCAAGATAAGACTCTACCCACAGGCTGCCCCGATGCTCCAAGGTAAGACTCTACCCACAGGCTGCCCCGACGCTCCAAGATAAGACTCTACCCACAGGCTGCCCCGATGCTCCAAGGTAAGACTCTACCCACAGGCTGCCCCGACGCTCCAAGATAAGACTCTACCACAGACTGCCCCAATTTACCAAGATAAGACTCTACCCACAGGCTGCCCCGATGCATCAAGATGAGACTCTACCCACAGACTGCCCCGATGCACCAAGATAAGACTCTACTCACAGGCTGCCCCGATGCACCAAGATAAGACTCTACCCACAGGCTGCCCCGATGCATCAAGATAACACTCTACCCACAGGCTGCCCCGATGCATCAAGAAAAGACTCTACCCACAGGCTGCCCCGATGCATCAAGATAACACTCTACCCACAGGCTGCCCCGATGTACCAAGATAAGACTCTACCCACAGACTGCCCCGATGCACCAAGATAACACTCTACCCACAGGCTGCCCCGATGCATCAAGAAAAGACTCTACCCACAGGCTGCCCCGATGCATCAAGATAAGACTCTACCCACAGGCTGCCCCGATGCACCAAGATAAGACTCTACCCACAGGCTGCCCCGATGCTCCCAGATAAGACTCTACCCACAGGCTGCCCTGATGCACCAAGATAAGACTCTACCCACAGGCTGCCCCGATGCATCAAGATAAGGCTCTACCCACACACTGCCCCGATGCACCAAGATAAAACTCTACACACAGGCAGCCCCGATGCATCAAGATAAGACTCTACACACAGACTGCCCCGATGTACCAAGATAAGACTCTACCGACAGGCTGTCCAGATGTACCAAGATAAGATGCTACACACAGGCTGCCCCGATGCTCCAAGATAAGACTCTACCCACAGGCCGCCCCGATGTACCAAGATAAGATTCTACCCACAGGCTGCCCCGATGCTCCAAGATAAGACTCTACCCACAGACTGCCCCGATGCTCCAAGATAAGACTCTACCCACAGACTGCCCCGATGCTCCAAGATAAGACTCTACACACAGACTGCCCAGATGCTCCAAGATAAGACTCTACCCACAGGCTGCCCCGATGCATCAAGATAAGACTCTACCCACAGGCTGCGCCGATACATCAAGATAAGACTCTACACACAGACTGCCCCGATGTACCAAGATAAGACTCTACCGACAGGCTGTCCAGATGTACCAAGATAAGATGCTACACACAGGCTGCCCCGATGCTCCAAGATAAGACTCTACCCACAGGCCGCCCCGATGTACCAAGATAAGATTCTACCCACAGGCTGCCCCGATGCTCCAAGATAAGACTCTACCCACAGACTGCCCCGATGCTCCAAGATAAGACTCTACACACAGACTGCCCAGATGCTCCAAGATAAGACTCTACCCACAGACTGCCCCGATGTACCAAGATAAGACTCTACACACAGACTGCCCCGATGCTCCAAGATAAGACTCTACCCACAGACTGCCCCGATGCTCCAAGATAAGACTCTACACACAGACTGCCCAGATGCTCCAAGATAAGACTCTACCCACAGACTGCCCCGATGTACCAAGATAAGATTCTACCCACAGGCTGCCCCGATGCTCCAAGATAAGACTCTACCCACAGACTGCCCCGATGCTCCAAGATAAGACTCTACACACAGACTGCCCAGATGCTCCAAGATAAGACTCTACCCACAGACTGCCCCGATGTACCAAGATAAGACTCTACACACAGGCTGCCCCGATGCTCCAAGATAAGACTCTACCCACAGACTGCCCCGATGCTCCAAGATAAGACTCTACACACAGACTGCCCAGATGCTCCAAGATAAGACTCTACCCACAGACTGCCCCGATGTACCAAGATAAGACTCTACCCACAGGCTGCCCCCATGCAACAAGATAAGACTCTACCCACAGACTGCCCAGATGCTCCAAGATAAGACTCTACCCACAGACTGCCCCGATGCACCAAGATAAGACTCTACCCACAAACTGCCCCGATGCATCAAGATAAGACTCTACCCACAGGCTGCCCCGATGTACCAAGATAAGACTCTACCCACAGACTGCCCCGATGCATCAAGATAAAACACTACCCACAGGCTGCCCCGATGTACCAAGATAAGACTCTACTCACAGACTGCCCAGATGCACCAAGATAAGACTCTACCCACAGGCTGCACCGATGTACCAAGATAAGACTCTACCCACAGGCTGCCCCGATGTACCAAGATAAGACTCTACTCACAGACTGCCCAGATGCACCAAGATAAGACTTTACCCACAGGCTGCCCCGATGTACCAAGATAAGACTCTGCCCACAGGCTGCCCCGATGTACCAAGATAAGACTCTACCCACAGACTGCCCCGATGCATCAAGATAAGACTCTACCCACAGACTGCCCCGATGCATCAAGATAAGACTCTACACACAGGCTGCCCCGATGCACCAAGATAAGACTCTACCCACAGACTGCCCCGATGCATCAAGATAACACTCTACCCACAGGCTGCCCCGATGCACCAAGATAAGACTCTACCCACAGACTGCCCCGATGCATCAAGATAACACTCTACCCACAGGCTGCCCCGATGCATCAAGAAAAGACTCTACCCACAGGCTGCCCCGATGCATCAAGATAACACTCTACCCACAGGCTGCCCCGATGTACCAAGATAAGACTGTACCCACAGACTGCCCCGATGCACCAAGATAACACTCTACCCACAGGCTGCCCCGATGCATCAAGAAAAGACTCTACCCACAGGCTGCCCCGATGCATCAAGATAAGACTCTACCCACAGACTGCCCCGATGCACCAAGATAAGACTCTACCCACAGGCTGCCCCGATGCATCAAGATAAGACTCTACCCACACACTGCCCCGATGCACCAAGATAAAACTCTGCACACAGGCTGCCCCGATGCATCAAGATAAGACTCTACCCACAGGCTGCGCCGATACATCAAGATAAGACTCTACACACAGGCTGCCCGATGTACCAAGATAAGACTCTACCCACAGGCTGTCCCGATGTACCAAGATAAGATGCTACAAACAGGCTGCCCCGATGCTCCAAGATAAGACTCTACCCACAGGCCGCCCCGATGTACCAAGATAAGATTCTACCCACAGGCTGCCCCGATGCTCCAAGATAAGACTCTACCCACAGACTGCCCCGATGCTCCAAGATAAGACTCTACCCACAGACTGCCCCGATGCTCCAAGATAAGACTCTACACACAGACTGCCCAGATGCTCCAAGATAAGACTCTACCCACAGACTGCCCCGATGTACCAAGATAAGACTCTACCCTCAGGCTGCCCCCATGCACCAAGATAAGACTCTACCCACAGACTGCCCAGATGCTCCAAGATAAGACTCTACCCACAGACTGCCCCGATGCACCAAGATAAGACTCTACCCACAAACTGCCCCGATGCATCAAGATAAGACTCTACCCACAGGCTGCCCCGATGTACCAAGATAAGACTCTACCCACAGACTGCCCCGATTCATCAAGATAAGACTCTACCCACAGGCTGCCCCGATGTACCAAGATAAGACTCTACTCACAGACTGCCCAGATGCACCAAGATAAGACTCTACCCACAGGCTGCACCGATGTACCAAGATAAGACTCTACCCACAGGCTGCCCCGATGTACCAAGATAAGACTCTACTCACAGACTGCCCAGATGCACCAAGATAAGACTTTACCCACAGGCTGCCCCGATGTACCAAGATAAGACTCTGCCCACAGGCTGCCCCGATGTACCAAGATAAGACTCTACCCACAGACTGCCCCGATGCATCAAGATAAGACTCTACCCACAGACTGCCCCGATGCATCAAGATAAGACTCTACACACAGGCTGCCCCGATGCACCAAGATAAGACTCTACCCACAGACTGCCCCGATGCATCAAGATAAGACTCTACCCACAGGCTGCCCCGATGTACCAAGATAAGACTCTACCCACAGACTGCCCCGATGCATCAAGATAAGACTCTACCCACAGGCTGCCCCGATGTACCAAGATAAGACTCTACTCACAGACTGCCCCAATGCATCAAGATAAGACTTTACCCACAGGCTGCCCCGATGTACCAAGATAAGACTCTACCCACAGACTGCCCCGATGCATCAAGATAAGACTCTACCCACAGACTGCCCCGATGCACCAAGATAAGACTCTACACACAGACTGCCCCGATGTACCAAGATAAGACTCTACCCACAGGCTGCCCCGATGTACCAAGATAAGACTCTAACCAAAGGCTGCCCCGATGCTCCAAGATAAGACTCTACACACAGACTGCCCTGATGAATCAAGATAAGACTCTACCCACAGGCTGCCCCGATGCATCAAGATAAGACTCTACCCACAGACTGCACCGATGCTCCAAGATAAGACTCTACACACAGGCTGCCCCGATGCTCCAAGATAAGGCTTTACACACAGGTTGCCCCGATTCTCCAAGATAAGACTCTACCCACAGACTGCCCTGATGCTCCAAGATAAGACTCTACCCACAGGCTGCCCCGATGAATCAAGATAAGACTCTACCCACAGCCTACCCCGATGCACCAAGATAAGACTCTACCCACAGGCTGCCCCGATGCTCCAAGATAAGACTCTACACACAGGCTGCCCTGATGCACCAAGATAAGACTCTACCCACAGGCTGCCCCGATGCATCAAGATAAGACTCTACCCACACCCTGCCCCGATGCACCAAGATAAGACTACTCCAAGGCTGCCCCGATGCATCAAGATAAGACTCTACCCACAGGCTGCCCCGATGCTCCAAGATAAGACTCTACCCACAGACTACCCCGATGCATCAAGATAAGACTCTACCCACAGGCTGCCTCGATGCACCAAGATAAGACTCTACACACAGACTGTCCCGATGTACCAAGATAAGACTCTACCCACAGGCTGCCCCGATGCATCAAGATAAGACTCTACCCACAGGCTGCCCCGATGCATCAAGATAAGACTCTACCCACAGGCTGCCCCGATGCACCAAGATAAGACTCTACACACAGACTGCCCCGATGCATCAAGATAAGACTCTACCCACAGGCTGCCCCGATGCTCCAAGATAAGACTCTACACACAGGCTGCCCCGATGCTCCAAGATAAGACTCTACCCACAGGCTGCCCCGATGCTCCAAGATAAGACTCTACCCACAGACTGCCCCGATGCATCAAGATAAGACTCTACCCACAGGCTGCTCCAATGCTCCAAGATTAGACTCTACCCACAGGCTGCTCCGATGCTCCAAGATAAGACTCTACCCACAGGCTGCCCCGATGCTCCAAGATAAGACTCTACCCACAGGCTGCCCCGATGCATCAAGATAAGACTCTACCCACAGACTGCATCGATGCTCCAAGATAAGACTCTACCCACAGGCTGCCCCGATGCATCAAGATAAGACTCTACGCACAGGCTGCCCCGATGTACCAAGATAAGACTCTACACACAGGCTGCCCCGATGCACCAAGATAAGACTCTACCCACAGGCTGCCCCAATGCTCCAAGATAAGACTCTACACACAGGCTGCCCCGATGCTCCAAGATAAGACTCTACACACAGGCTGCCCCGATGCTCCAAGATAAGACTCTACACACAGGCTGCCCCGATGCTCCAAGATAAGACTCTACCCACAGCCTGCCCCGATGCATCAAGATAAGACTCTACCCACAGACTGCCCCGATGCTCCAAGATAAGACTCTACACACAGGCTGCCCCGATGCACCAAGATAAGACTCTACCCACAGACTGCACCGATGCTCCAAGATAAGACTCTACCCACAGGCTGCCCCGATGTACCAAGATAAGACTCTACCCACAGGTTGCCCCGATGCATCAAGATAAGACTCTACCCACAGGCTGCCCCGAAGCTCCAAGATAAGACTCTACACACAGGCTGCCCCGACTCTCCAAGATAAGACTCTGCCACAGACTGCCCCGATGTACCAAGATAAGACTCTACCCACAGGGTGCCCCGATGCACCAAGACAAGACTCTACCCACAGGCTGCCCCGACGCTCCAAGATAAGACTCTACCCACAGGCTGCCCCGACTTTCCAAGATAAGACTCTAACACAGACTGCCCCGATTTATCAAGATAAGACTCTAACCACAGACTGCCCCGATGCACCAAGATAACACTCTACCCACAGGCTGCCCCAATGCACCAAGATAAGACTCTACCCACAGGCTGCCCCGATGCACCAAGATAAGACTCTACCCACAGGCTGCCCCGATGCTCCAAGATAAGACTCTACCCACAGGCTGCCCCGATGCACCAAGATAACACTCTACCCACAGGCTGCCCCGATGCACCAAGATAACACTCTACCCACAGGCTGCCCCGATGTACCAAGATAAGACTCTACCCACAGGCTGCCCCGATGTACCAAGATAAGACTCTACCCACAGACTGCCCCGATGCACCAAGATAAGACTCTACCCACAGACTGCCCCGATGCACCAAGATAAGACTCTACCGACAGGCTGCCCCGATGTACCAAGATAAGATGCTACACACAGGCCGCCCCGATGTACCAAGATGAGACTCTACCCACAGGCTGCCCCGATGCTCCAAGATAAGACTCTACCCACAGACTGCCCCGATGCATCAAGATAAGACTCTACCCACAGACTACCCCGATGTACCATGATAAGACTCTACCCACAGGCTGCCCCTATGCTCCAAGATAAGACTCTACCCACAGATTGCCCCGATGCTCCAAGATAAGACTCTACCCACAGGCTGCCCCGATGTACCAAGATAAGACTCTACCCACAGGCCGCCCCGATGTACTAAGATGAGACTCTACCCACAGGCTGCCCCGATGCTCCAAGTTAAGACTCTACCCACAGACTGCCCCGATGCTCCAAGATAAGACTCTACCCAGAGACTGCCCCGATGTACCTAGATAAGACTCTACCCACAGGCTGCCCCGATGTACCAAGATAAGACTCTACCCACAGGCTGCCCCGATGTACCAAGATAAGACTCTAACCACAGACTGCCCAGATGCACCAAGATAAGACTCTACCCACAGACTGCCCCGATGCATCAAGATAAGACTCTACCCACAGGCTGCCCCGATGTACCAATATAAGACTCTACCCACAGACTGCCCCGATGCATCAAGATAAGACTCTACCCACAGGCTGCCCCGATGTACCTAGATAAGATTCTACCCACAGGCTGCCCTGATGCACCAAGATAAGACTCTACCCACAGACTGCCCCGATGTACCAAGATAATACTCTACCCACAGACTGCCCCGATGCATCAAGATAAGACTCTACCCACAGGCTGCCCCGATGTACCTAGATAAGATTCTACCCACAGGCTGCCCCGATGCTCCAAGATAAGACTCTACCCACAGACTGCCCCGATGCACCAAGATAATACTCTACCCACAGACTGCCCCGATGTACCAAGATAAGACTCTACCCACAGGCTGCCCCCATGCAACAAGATAGGACTCTACCCACAGACTGCCCAGATGCTCCAAGATAAGACTCTACCCACAGGCTGCCCCGATGCTCCAAGATAAGACTCTACCCACAGGCTGCCCCGATGTACCAAGATAAGACTCTACCCACAGACTGCCCCGATGCATCAAGATAAGACTCTACCCACAGGCTGCCCCGATGTACCAAGATAAGACTCTACCCACAGACTGCCCCGATGCATCAAGATAAGACTCTACCCACAGACTGCCCCGATGCATCAAGATAAGACTCTACCCACAGGCTGCCCCGATGTACCTAGATAAGATTCTACCCACAGGCTGCCCCGATGCTCCAAGATAAGACTCTACCCACAGACTGCCCCGATGCACCAAGATAATACTCTACCCACAGACTGCCCCGATGTACCAAGATAAGACTCTACCCACAGGCTGCCCCCATGCAACAAGATAGGACTCTACCCACAGACTGCCCAGATGCTCCAAGATAAGACTCTACCCACAGGCTGCCCCGATGCTCCAAGATAAGACTCTACCCACAGGCTGCCCCGATGTACCAAGATAAGACTCTACCCACAGACTGCCCCGATGCATCAAGATAAGACTCTACCCACAGGCTGCCCCGATGTACCAAGATAAGACTCTACCCACAGACTGCCCCGATGCATCAAGATAAGACTCTACCCACAGGCTGCCCTGATGCTCCAAGATAAGACTCTACCCACAGGCTGCCCCGATGTACCAAGATAAGACTCTACCCACAGGCTGCCCCGATGTACCAAGATTAGACTCTACCCACAGGCTGCCCCGATGCTCCAAGATAAGACTCTACCCACAGGCTGCCCCGATACATCAAGATAAGACTCTACCCACAGGCTGCCCCGATGCTCCAAGATAAGACTCTACCCACAGGCTGCCCCGATGTACCAAGATAAGACTCTACCCACAGGCTGCCCTGATGCACCAAGATAAGACTCTACCCACAGGCTACCCCGATGTACCAAAATAAGACTCAGCCCACAGGCTGCCCCGATGCTCCACGATAAGACTCTACCCACAGGCTGCCCCGATGTACCAAGATAAGACTCTACCCACAGACTGCCCCGATGCATCAAGATAAGACTCTACACACAGGCTGCCCCGATGCATCAAGATAAGACTCTACCCACAGGCTGCCCCGATGCATCAAGATAAGACTCTACCCACAGACTGCCCCGATGCACCAAGATAAGGCTCTACCCACAGGCTGCCCCGATGCTCCAAGATAACACTCTACCCACAGGCTGCCCCGATGCATCAAGAAAAGACTCTACCCACAGGCTGCCCCGATGCATCAAGATAACACTCTACCCACAGGCTGCCCCGATGTACCAAGATAAGACTCTACCCACAGACTGCCCCGATGCACCAAGATAACACTCTACCCACAGGCTGCCCCGATGCATCAAGAAAAGACTCTACCCACAGGCTGCCCCGATGCATCAAGATAACACTCTACCCACAGGCTGCCCCGATGTACCAAGATAAGACTCTACCCACAGACTGCCCCGATGCATCAAGATAAGACTCTACACACAGGCTGCCCCGATGCATCAAGATAAGACTCTACCCACAGGCTGCCCCGATGCATCAAGATAAGACTCTACCCACAGACTGCCCCGATGCACCAAGATAAGGCTCTACCCACAGGCTGCCCCGATGCATCAAGATAACACTCTACCCACAGGCTGCCCCGATGCATCAAGAAAAGACTCTACCCACAGGCTGCCCCGATGCATCAAGATAACACTCTACCCACAGGCTGCCCCGATGTACCAAGATAAGACTCTACCCACAGACTGCCCCGATGCACCAAGATAACACTCTACCCACAGGCTGCCCCGATGCATCAAGAAAAGACTCTACCCACAGGCTGCCCCGATGCATCAAGATAAGACTCTACCCACAGACTGCCCCGATGGACCAAGATAAGACTCTACCCACAGGCTGCCCCGATGCATCAAGATAAGACTCTACCCACACACTGCCCCGATGCACCAAGATAAAACTCTGCAGACAGGCTGCCCCGATGCATCAAGATAAGACTCTACCCACAGGCTGCGCCGATACATCAAGATAAGACTCTACACACAGGCTGCCCCGATGTACCAAGATAAGACTCTACCGACAGGCTGTCCCGATGTACCAAGATAAGATGCTACACACAGGCTGCCCCGATGCTCCAAGATAAGACTCTACCCACAGGCCGCCCCGATGTACCAAGATAAGATTCTACCCACAGGCTGCCCCGATGCTCCAAGATAAGACTCTACCCACAGGCCGCCCCGATGCACCATGAGAAGACTCTACCCACAGGCTGCCCCGATGCTCCAAGATAAGACTCTACCCACAGGCTGCCCCGATGCTCCAAGATAAAACTCTACCCACAGACTGCCCCGATGCACCAAGATAAGACTCTACCCACAGACTGCCCCGATGCACCAAGATAAGACTCTACACACAGGCTGCCCCGATGCATCAAGATAAGACTCTACCCACAGGCTGCCCCGATGCTCCAAGATAAGACTCTACCCACAGGCTGCTCCGATGCTCCAAGATAAGACTCTACCCACAGGCTGCCCCGATGCTCCAAGATAAGACTCTACCCACAGGCTACCCCGATGCATCAAGATAAGACTCTACCCACAGACTGCACCGATGCTACAAGATAAGACTCTACCCACAGGCTGCCCCGATGCATCAAGATAAGACTCTACGCACAGGCTGCCCCGATGTACCAAGATGAGACTCTACCCACAGGCTGACCCGATGCACCAAGATAAGACTCTACCCACAGACTGCACCGATGCTCCAAGATAAGACTCTACCCACAGGCTGCCCCGATGTACCAAGATAAGACTCTACCCACAGTCTGCCCCGATGCATCAAGATAAGACTCTACCCACAGGCTGCCCCGACGCTCCAAGATAAGACTCTACCCACAGGCTGCACCGACTCTCCAAGATAAGACTCTGCCACAGACTGCCCCGATGTACCAAGATAAGACTCTACCCACAGGGTGGCCCGATGCACCAAGACAAGACTCTACCCACAGGCTGCCCCGACGCTCCAAGATAAGACTCTACCCACAGGCTGCCCCGACTTTCCAAGATAAGACTCTAACACAGACTGCCCCGATTTACCAAGATAAGACTCTAACCACAGACTGCCCCGATGCACCAAGATAACACTCTACCCACAGGCTGCCCCAATGCACCAAGATAAGACTCTACCCACAGGCTGCCCCGATGCACCAAGATAAGACTCTACCCACAGGCTGCCCCGATGCTCCAAGATAAGACTCTACCCACAGGCTGCCCCGATGCACCAAGATAACACTCTACCCACAGGCTGCCCCGATGCACCAAGATAAGACTCTACCCACAGGCTGCCCCGATGTACCAAGATAAGACTCTACCCACAGACTGCCCCGATGCACCAAGATAAGACTCTACCCACAGACTGCCCCGATGCATCAAGATAAGACTCTACCGACAGGCTGCCCCGATGTACCAAGATAAGATGCTACACACAGGCCACCCCGATGTACCAAGATGAGACTCTACCCACAGGCTGCCCCGATGCTCCAAGATAAGACTCTACCCACAGACTGCCCCGATACATCAAGATAAGACTCTACCCACAGACTACCCCGATGTACCATGATAAGACTCTACCCACAGGCTGCCCCTATGCTCCAAGATAAGACTCTACCCACAGATTGCCCCGATGCTCCAAGATAAGACTCTACCCACAGGCTGCCCCGATGTACCAAGATAAGACTCTACCCACAGGCCGCCCCGATGTACTAAGATGAGACTCTACCCACAGGCTGCCCCGATGCTCCAAGATAAGACTCTACCCACAGACTGCCCCGATGCTCCAAGATAAGACTCTACCCACAGACTGCCCCGATGTACCAAGATAAGACTCTACCCACAGGCTGCCCCGATGTACCAAGATAAGACTCTACCCACAGGCTGCCCCGATGTACCAAGATAAGACTCTAACCACAGACTGCCCAGATGCACCAAGATAAGACTCTACCCACAGACTGCCCCGATGCTCCAAGATAAGACTCTACCCACAGGCTGCCCCGATGCATCAAGATAAGACTCTACTCACAGACTGCACCGATGCTCCAAGATAAGACTCTACACACAGGCTGCCCCGATGCTCCAAGATAAGACTTTACACACAGGTTGCCCCGATGCTCCAAGATAAGACTCTACCCACAGGCTGCCCCGATGAATCAAGATAAGACTCTACCCACAGCCTACCCCGATGCACCAAGATAAGACTCTACCCACAGGCTGCCCCGATGCTCCAAGATAAGACTCTACACACAGGCTGCCCTGATGCACCAAGATAAGACTCTACCCACAGGCTGCCCCGATGCATCAAGATAAGACTCTACCCACACCCTGCCCCGATGCACCAAGATAAGACTACTCCAAGGCTGCCCCGATGCATCAAGATAAGACTCTACCCACAGGCTGCCCCGATGCTCCAAGATAAGACTCTACCCAAAGGGTGCCGCGATGCACCAAGATAAGACTCTACCCACAGGCTGCCCCGATGCTCCAAGATAAGACTCTACCCACAGACTGCCCCGATGCATCAAGATAAGACTCTACCCACAGGCTGCCTCGATGCACCAAGATAAGACTCTACACACAGACTGTCCCGATGTACGAAGATAAGACTCTACCCGCAGACTACCACGATGCTCCAGGATAAGACTCTACCCACAGATTGCCCCGATGTACCAAGATAAGACTCTACCCACAGGCTGCCCCGATGCTCCAAGATAAGACTCTACCCACAGGCTGCACCGATGCTCCAAGATAAGACTCTACCCACAGGCTGCCCCGATGCATCAAGATAAGACTCTACCCACAGGCTGCCCTGATGCACCAAGATAAGACTCTACCCACAGGCTACCCCGATGTACCAAAATAAGACTCTACCCACAGGCTGCCCCGATGCTCCACGATAAGACTCTACCCACAGACTGCCCCGATGTACCATGATAAGACTCTACCGACAGGCTGCCCCGATGTACCAAGATAAGACTCTACCCACAGCCTGCCCCGATGTACGAAGATAAGACTCTACCCCCAGGCTGCCCCGATGCACCAAGATAAGACTCTACCCACAGACTGCCCCGATGCATCAAGATAAGAGTCTACCCACAGACTGCCCGATGTACCAAGATAAGACTCTACCCACAGGCTGCCCCAATGTACCAAGATAAGACTCTACCCACAGGCTGCCCCGATGCATCAAGATAAGACTCTACCCACAGGCTGCCCTGATGCACCAAGATATGACTCTACCCACAGGCTGCCCCGATGTACGATGATAACACTCTACCCACAGGCTTCCCCGATGCTCCAAGATAAGACTCTACCCACAGGCTGCCCCTATGTACCAAGATAAGATTCTGCCCACAGGCTGCCCCGATGCTCCAAGATAAGACTCTACCCACAGACTGCCCCGATGTACCAAGATAAGACTCTACCCAAAGACTGCCCCGATGCTCCAAGATAAGACTCTACCCACAGGCTGCCCCGATGCTCCAAGATAAGACTCTACACACAGGCTGCCCCGATGTACCAAGATAAGACTCTACCCACAGACTGCCCTGATGCTCCAAGATAAGACTCTACCCACAGGCTGCCCTGATGCTCCAAGATAAGACTCTACACACAGGCTGCCCCGATGTACCAAGATAAGACTCTACCCACAGACTGCCCTGATGCTCCAAGATAAGACTCTACCCACAGGCTGCCCCGATGCTCCAAGATGAGACTCTACCCACAGACTGCCCCGATGTACCAAGATAAGACCCTGCCCACAGGCTGCCCCGATGCTCCAAGATAAGACTCTACCCACAGGCTGCCCCGATGCTCCAAGATAAGACTCTACCCACAGACTGCCCCGATGTACCAAGATAAGACTCTACCCACATGCTGCCCCAATGTACCAAGATAAGACTCTACCCAAAAGCTGTCCCGATGCTCCAAGATAAGACTCTACCCACAGGCTGCCCCGATACTCCAAGATAAGACTCTACCCACAGGCTGAGCCGATGCACCAAGATAAGACTCTACCCACAGGCTGCCCCGATGTACCAAGATAAGACTCTACCCATAGACTGCCCCGATGCACCAAGATAAGACTCTACCCACAGGCTGCCCCGATGCACCAAGATAAGACTCTACCCACAGGCTGCCCCGATGCACCAAGATAAGACTCTACCCACAGGCTGCCCCGATGCTCCAAGATAAGACTCTCCCCACAGCCTGCCCCGATGTACAAAGATAAGACTCTACACACAGGCTGCCCCGATGCACCAAGATAAGACTCTACCCACAGGCTGCCCCGATGCACCAAGATAAGACTCTTCCCACAGGCTGCCCCGATGCACCATGAGAAGGCTCTACGCACAGGCTGCCCCAATGCTCCAAGATAAGACTCTACCCACAGGCTGCCCCGATGCTCCAAGATAAGACTCTACCCACAGGCTGCCCTGATGCACCAAGATAAGACTCTACCCACAGGCTGCCCCGATGTACGAAGATAAGACTCTACCCAAAGGCTTCCCCGATGCTCCAAGATAAGACTCTACCCACAGGCTGCCCCGATGTACCAACATAAGACTCTGCCCACAGGCTGCCCCGATGCTCCAAGATAAGACTCAACCTACTGACTGCCCCGATGTACCAAGATAAGACTCTACCCAAAGGCTGCCCCGATGCTCCAAGAAAAGACTCTACCCACAGGCTGCCCCGATGCTCCAAGATAAGACTCTACCCACAGGCTGCCCCGATGCAACAAGATAAGACTCTACCCACAGACTGCCCCGATGCACCAAGATAAGACTCTACCCACAGGCTGCCCCGATGCACCAAGATAAGACTCTACCCACAGGCTGGCCCGATGCTCCAAGATAAGACTCTTCCCACAGCCTGCCCCGATGTACAAAGATAAGACTCTACACACAGGCTGCCCCGATGCACCAAGATAAGACTCTACCCACAGACTGCCCCGATGCATCAAGATAAGACTCTACCCACAGACTGCCCCGATGCACCATGAGAAGACTCTACCCACAGACTGCTCCGATGCACCATGAGAAGACTCTACCCACAGGCTGCCCCGATGTTCCAAGATAAGACTCTACCCACAGACTGCCCCGATGCACCAAGAAAAGACTCTGCCCACAGGCTGCCCCTATGCACCAAGATAAGACTCTACCCACAGGCTGCCCCGATGCACCATGATAAGACTCTACCCACAGGCTGCCCCGATGCTCCAAAATAAGACTCTACCCTCAGGCTGCCCCGATGTACCAAGATAAGACTCTACCCACAGACTGCCCCGATGCACCATGAGAAGACTCTACCCACAGGCTGCCCCGATGTACCAAGATAAGACTCTACCCACAGACTGCCCCGATGCACCAAGAAAAGACTCTGCCCACAGGCTGCCCCGATGCACCAAGATAAGACTCTACCCACAGGCTGCCCCGTTGCACCATGATAAGACTCTACCCACAGTCTGCCCCGATGCATCAAGATAAGACTCTACCCACAGGCTGCCCCGATGCACCAAGATAAGACTCTACCCACAGGCTGCCCCGATGCATCAAGATAAGACTCTACCCACAGGCTGCCCCGATGCACCAAGATAAGACTCTACCCACAGGCTGCCCCGATGCACCAAGATAAGACTCTACACACAGGCAGCCCCGATGCTCCAAGATAAGACTCTACCCACAGACTGCCCCGATTTACCAAGATAAGACTCTACCCACAGGCTGTCCCGATGCTCCCAGATAAGACTCTACACACAGGCTGCCCCGATGCATCAAGATAAGACTCTACCCATAGACTGCCCCAATGCTCCAAGATAAGGCTCTACCCACAGGCTGCCCCGATGCACCAAGATAAGACTCTACACACAGGCTGCCCCTATGCTCCAAGATAAGACTCTACCCACAGACTTCCCCGATTTACCAAGATAAGACTCTACCCACAGTCTGCCGCGATGCTCCAAGATAAAACTCTACCCACAGGCTGCCCCGATGCTCCAAGATAAGACTACCCACAGGCTGCCCCGATGCTCCAAGATAAGACTCTACCCACAAGCTGCCCCGATGTACCAAGATAAGACTCTACCCACAGGCTGCCCCGATGTACCAAGATAAGACTCTACCCACAGGCTGCCCCGATGCAGCAAGATAAGACTCTACACACAGGCTGCCCCGATGCTCCAAGATAAGACTCTACCCACAGGCTGCCCCGATGCACCAAGATAAGACTCTATCCACAGACTGCCCCGATGTACCAAGATAAGACTCTGCCCACAGACTGCCCCGATGTACCAAAATAAAACTCTACCCACAGGCTGCCCCGATGCACCAAGATAAGACTCTACCTACAGGCTGCCCCGATGCTCCAAGATAAGACTCTACCCACAGGCTGCCTCGATGCACCATGAGAAGACTCTACCCACAGGCTGCCCCGATGTACCAAGATAAGACTCTACCCACAGACTGCCCCGATGCACCAAGAAAAGACTCTGCCCACAGGCTGCCCCTATGCACCAAGATAAGATTCTACCCACAGGCTGCCCCGATGCACCATGATAAGACTCTACCCACAGGCTGCCCCGATGCTCCAAAATAAGACTCTACCCTCAGGCTGCCCCGATGCTCCAAGATAAGACTCTACCCACAGACTGCCCCGATGCACCATGAGAAGTCTCTACCCACAGGCTGCCCCGATGTACCAAGATAAGACTCTACCCACAGACTGCCCCGATGCACCAAGAAAAGACTGCCCACAGGCTGCCCCTATGCACCAAGATAAGACTCTACCCACAGGCTGCCCCGTTGCACCATGATAAGACTCTACCCACAGCCTGCCCCGATGCATCAAGATAAGACTCTACCCGCAGGCTGCCCCGATGCACCAAGATAAGACTCTACCCACAGGCTGCCCCGATGCATCAAGATAAGACTCTACCCACAGGCTGCCCCGATGCACCAAGATAAGACTCTACCCACAGGCTGCCCCGATGCACCAAGATAAGACTCTACACATAGGCTGCCCCGATGTACCAAGATAAGACTCTACCCACAGGCTGCCCCGATGCACCAAGATAAGACTCTACCCACAGACTGCACCGATGCACCAAGATAAGACTCTACCCACAGACTGCCCCGATTTACCAAGATAAGACTCTACCCACAGGCTGTCCCGATGCTCCCAGATAAGACTCTACACACAGGCTGCCCCGATGCATCAAGATAAGACTCTACCCATAGACTGCCCCAATGCTCCAAGATAAGGCTCTACCCACAGGCTGCACCGATGCACCAAGATAAGACTCTACACACAGGCTGCTCCGATACTCCAAGATAAGACTCTACCCACAGACTTCCCCGATTTACCAAGATAAGACTCTACCCACAGACTGCCCCGATGCTCCAAGATAAGACTCTACCCACAGACTGCCCCGATGCATCAAGATAAGACTCTACCCACAGACTGCCGCGATGCTCCAAGATAAAACTCTACCCACAGGCTGCCCCGATGCTCCAAGATAAGACTACCCACAGGCTGCCCCGATGTACTAAGATAAGACTCTACCCACAGGCTGCCCCGATGTACCAAGATAAGACTCTACCCACAGGCTGCCCCGATGCAGCAAGATAAGACTCTACACACAGGCTGCCCCGATTCTCCAAGATAAGACTCTACCCACAGGCTGCCCCGATGCACCAAGATAAGACTCTACCCACAGACTGCCCCGATGTACCAAGATAAGACTACCCACAGACTGCCCCCATGCTCCAAGATAAGACTCTACACACAGGCTGCCCCGATGCACCAAGATAAGACTCTACCCACAGACTGCCCCGACGCTCCAAGATAAAACTCTACCCACAGGCTGCCCCGATGCTCCAAGATAAGACTCTACACACAGGTTGCCCCGATGCAGCAAGATAAGACTCTACCCACAGACTGCCCCGACGCTCCAAGATAAAACTCTACCCACAGGCTGCCCCGATGCATCAAGATAAGACTCTACCCACAGACTGCCGCGATGCTCCAAGATAAAACTCTACCCACAGGCTGCCCCGATGCTCCAAGATAAGACTTTACACACAGGCTGCCCCGACGCTCCAAGATAAGACTCTACACACAGACTGCCCCGATGCTCCAAGATAAGACTCTACACACAGGCTGCCCCGATGCTCCAAGATAAGACTCTACACACAGGCTGCCCCGATGCTCCAAGATAAAACTCTACCCACAGACTGCCCCGATGCACCAAGATAAGACTCTACCCACAGACTGCCCCAATGTACCAAGATAAGACTCTACCCACAGGCTGCCCCGATGTTCCAAGATAAGACTCTACCTACAGGCTGCCCCGATGCACCAAGATAAGACTCTACCCACAGACTGCCCCGATGCTCCAAGATAAGACTCTACCCACAGACTGCCCCGATGCTCCAAGATAAGACTCTACCCACAGGCTGCCCCGATGCTCCAAGATAAGACTCTACCCACAGACTGCCCCGATGTACCAAGATAAGACTCTACACACAGACTGCCCCGATGCATCAAGATAAGACTCTACCCACACGCTGCCCCGATGTACCAAGATAAGACTCTACCCACAGACTGCCCAGATGCATCAAGATAAGACTCTACCCACAGGCTGCCCCGATACTCCAAGATAAGACTCTACCCACAGACTGCCCCGATGCTCCAAGATAAGACACTACCCACAGGCTGCCCCGATGCATCAAGAGAAGACTCTACCCACAGGCTGCCCCGATACTCGAAGATAAGACTCTACCCACAGTCTGCCCCGATGCTCCAAGATAAGACACTACCCACAGGCTGCCCCGATGCACCAAGATAAGACTCTACACACAGGCTGACCCCGATGCACCAAGATAAGACTCTACCCACGCGCTGCCCCGATGTACCAAGATAAGACTCTACCCACAGGCTGCCCCGATACATCAAGATAAGACTCTACCCACAGCCTGCCCCGATGCATCAAGATAAGACTCTACCCATAGACTGCCCCAATGCTCCAAGATAAGGCTCTACCCACAGGCTGCACCGATGCACCAAGATAAGACTCTACACACAGGCTGCTCCGATACTCCAAGATAAGACTCTACCCACAGACTTCCCCGATTTACCAAGATAAGACTCTACCCACAGACTGCCCCGATGCTCCAAGATAAGACTCTACCCACAGACTGCCCCGATGCATCAAGATAAGACTCTACCCACAGACTGCCGCGATGCTCCAAGATAAAACTCTACCCACAGGCTGCCCCGATGCTCCAAGATAAGACTACCCACAGGCTGCCCCGATGTACTAAGATAAGACTCTACCCACAGGCTGCCCCGATGTACCAAGATAAGACTCTACCCACAGGCTGCCCCGATGCAGCAAGATAAGACTCTACACACAGGCTGCCCCGATGCTCCAAGATAAGACTCTACCCACAGGCTGCCCCGATGCACCAAGATAAGACTCTACCCACAGACTGCCCCGATGTACCAAGATAAGACTACCCACAGACTGCCCCCATGCTCCAAGATAAGACTCTACACACAGGCTGCCCCGATGCACCAAGATAAGACTCTACCCACAGACTGCCCCGACGCTCCAAGATAAAACTCTACCCACAGGCTGCCCCGATGCTCCAAGATAAGACTCTACACACAGGTTGCCCCGATGCAGCAAGATAAGACTCTACCCACAGACTGCCCCGACGCTCCAAGATAAAACTCTACCCACAGGCTGCCCCGATGCATCAAGATAAGACTCTACCCACAGACTGCCGCGATGCTCCAAGATAAAACTCTACCCACAGGCTGCCCCGATGCTCCAAGATAAGACTTTACACACAGGCTGCCCCGACGCTCCAAGATAAGACTCTACACACAGACTGCCCCGATGCTCCAAGATAAGACTCTACACACAGGCTGCCCCGATGCTCCAAGATAAGACTCTACACACAGGCTGCCCCGATGCTCCAAGATAAAACTCTACCCACAGACTGCCCCGATGCACCAAGATAAGACTCTACCCACAGACTGCCCCAATGTACCAAGATAAGACTCTACCCACAGGCTGCCCCGATGTTCCAAGATAAGACTCTACCTACAGGCTGCCCCGATGCACCAAGATAAGACTCTACCCACAGACTGCCCCGATGCTCCAAGATAAGACTCTACCCACAGACTGCCCCGATGCTCCAAGATAAGACTCTACCCACAGGCTGCCCCGATGCTCCAAGATAAGACTCTACCCACAGACTGCCCCGATGTACCAAGATAAGACTCTACACACAGACTGCCCCGATGCATCAAGATAAGACTCTACCCACACGCTGCCCCGATGTACCAAGATAAGACTCTACCCACAGACTGCCCAGATGCATCAAGATAAGACTCTACCCACAGGCTGCCCCGATACTCCAAGATAAGACTCTACCCACAGACTGCCCCGATGCTCCAAGATAAGACACTACCCACAGGCTGCCCCGATGCATCAAGAGAAGACTCTACCCACAGGCTGCCCCGATACTCGAAGATAAGACTCTACCCACAGTCTGCCCCGATGCTCCAAGATAAGACACTACCCACAGGCTGCCCCGATGCACCAAGATAAGACTCTACACACAGGCTGACCCCGATGCACCAAGATAAGACTCTACCCACGCGCTGCCCCGATGTACCAAGATAAGACTCTACCCACAGGCTGCCCCGATACATCAAGATAAGACTCTACCCACAGCCTGCCCCGATGCACCAAGATAAGACTACTCCAAAGCTGCCCCGATGTACCAAGATAAGACTCTACCCACAGGCTGCCCCGATGCATCAAGATAAGACTCTACCCACAGGCTGCCCCGATGCTCCAAGATAAGACTCTACCCACAGGCTGCCCCGATGCACCAAGATAAGACTCCACCCACAGGCTGCCCCGATGCTCCAAGATAAGACTCTACCCACAGACTGCCCCGATGCATCAAGATAAGACTCTACCCACAGGCTGCCCCGATGCATCAAGATAAGACTCTACCCACAGGCTGCCCCGATGCACCAAGATAAGACTCTACCCACAGGCTGCCCCGATGCTCCAAGATAAGACTCTACCCACAGGCTGCCCCGATGCACCAAGATAAGACTCTACCCACAGACTGCCCAGATGCACCAAGATAAGACTCTACCCACAGGCTGCCCCGATGCACCAAGATAAGACTCTACCCACAGGCTGCTCCGATGCATCAAGATAAGACTCTACCCACAGACTGCCCCGATGCACCAAGATAAGACTCTACCCACAGGCTGCCCCGATGCACCAAGATAAGACTCTACCCACAGGCTGCCCCGATGCACCAAGATAAGACTCTACCCACAGGCTGCCCCGATGCTCCAAGATAAGACACTACACACAGGCTGGCCCGATGCACCAAGATAAGATTCTACCCACAGACAGCCCCGATGCTCCAAGATAAGTCTCTACCCACAGGCTGCCCCGATACTCCAAGATAAGACTCTACCCACAGGCTGCCCCGATGCATCAAGATAAGACTCTACCCACAGGCTGCCCCGATGCTCAAAGATAAGACTGTACCCACAGGCTGCGCCGATGCATCAAGATAAGACTCTACCCACAGGCTGCCCCGATGCACCAAGATAAGACTCTACCCACAGGCTGCCCCGATGTACCAAGATAAGACTCTTCCCACAGGCTGTCCCGATGCATCAAGATAAGACTCTACCCACAGGCTGCCCTGATGCTCCAAGATAAGACTCTACCCACAGGCTGCTCTGATGCATCAAGATAAGACTCTACCCACAGGCTGCCCCGATGCTCCAAGAGAAGACTCTACCCACAGGCTGCCCTGATGCATCAAGATAAGACTCTACCCACAGACTGCCCCGATGCACCAAGAGAAGACTGTACACACACGATGGCTCGATGCTCCAAGATAAGACACTACCCACAGGCTGCCCCGATGCTCCAAGATAAGACTCTACCCACAGACTGCCCCAATGCATCAAGATAAGGCTCTACCCACAGGCTGCCCCGATGCTCCAAGATAAGACACTACCCACAGGCTGCCCCGATGTACCAAGATAAGACTCTACCCACAGACTGCCCCGATGCATCAAGATAAGACTCTACCCACAGGCTGCCTCGATGCTCCAAGATAATACACTACCCACAGGCTGCCCGATGTACCAAGATAAGACTCTACCCACAGACTGCCCCGATGCATCAAGATAAGACTCTACCCACAGGCTGCCCCGATGCTCCAAGATAACACTCTACCCACAGGTTGCCCCGATGCATCAAGATAAGACTCTACCCACAGGTTGCCCCGATGCATCAAGATAAGACTCTACCCACAGACTGCCCCGATGCATCAAGATAAGACTCTACCCACAGACTGCCCCGATGCACCAAGATAAGACTCTACCCACAGGTTTTCCCGATGCATCAAGATAACACTCTACCCACAGGCTGCCCCGATGTACCAAGATAAGACTCTCCCCACAGAGTGCCCCGATGCATCAAGATAAGACTCTACCCACAGGCTGCCCCGATGCATCAAGATAAGACTCTACACACAGGCTGCCCCGATGCTCCAAGATAAGACTCTACCCACAGGCTGCCCCGATGCTCCAAGATAAGACTCTACACACAGGCTGCCCCGATGCACCAATTTAAGGCTCTACCCACAGACTGCCCCGATGTATCAAGATAAGACTCTACCCACAGGCTGCCCCGATGCTCCAAAATAAGACTCTACCCACAGGCTGCACCGATGCTCCAAGATAACACTCTACCCACAGGCTGCCCCGATGCTCCAAGATAAGACTCTACACACAGGCTGCCCCGATGCTCCAAGATAAGACTCTACACACAGGCTGCCCCGATGCTCCGAGATAAGACTCTACCCACAGGCTGCCCCGATGTACCAAGATAAGACTCTACACACAGGCTGCCCCGATGTACCAAGATGAGACTCTACCCACAGCCCGCCCTGATGTACCAAGATAAGACTCTACACACAGGCTGCCCCGATGTACCAAGATAAGACTCTACCCACAGACTGCCCCGATGCACCAAGATAAGACTCTAACCACAGGCTCCCCCGACGCTCCAAGATAAGACTACTCCAAGGCTGCCCCGATGCATCAAGATAAGACTCTACCCACAGGCTGCCCCGATGCTCCAAGACAAGACTCTACCCACAGGCTGCCCTGATGCACCAAGATAAGACTCTACCCACAGGCTGCCCCGATGCTCCAAGATAAGACTCTACCCACAGGCTGCCCCGATGCACCAAGATAAGACTCTACCCACAGGCTGCCCCGATGCTCCAAGATAAAACTCTACCCACAGGCTGCCCCGATGTACCAAGATAAGACTCTACCCACAGGCTGCCCCGATGTACCAAGATAAGACTCTACCCACAGGCTACTCCGATGCATCAAGATAAGACTCTACCCACAGGCTGCCCCGATGCACCAAGATAAGACTCTACACACAGGCTGCCCCGATGTATCAAGATAAGACTCTACACACAGGCTGCCCCGATGCCTCAAGATAAGACTCTACACACAGACTGCACCGATGCTCCAAGATAAGACTCTACACACAGGCTGCCCCGATGCTCCAAGATAAGACTCTACCCACAGGCTGCCCCGATGCTCCAAGATAAGACTCTACCCACAGACTGCCCCGATGCACCAAGATAAGACTCTACACACAGGCTGCCCCGATGTGCCAAGATAAGACTCTACCCACAGACTGCCCCGATGTACCAAATTAAGACTCTACCCACAGACTGCCCCGATGCACCAAGATAAGACTCTACCCACAGGCTGCCCCGATGTACCAAGATAAGACTCTACCCACAGGCTGCCCCGATGCTCCAAGATAAGACTCTACACACAGGCTGCCCCGATGTACCAAGATAAGACTTTACCCACAGAGTGCCCCGATGCATCAAGATAAGACTCTACCCACAGGCTGCCCCGATGCATCAAGATAAGACTCTACCCACAGGCTGCCCCGATGCTCCAAGATAAGACTCTACCCACAGGCTGCCCCGATGCTCCAAGATAAGACTCTACCCACAGGCTGCCCCGATGCTCCAAGATAAGACTCTACCCCCAGGCTGCACCGATGCTCCAAGATAACACTCTACCCACAGGCTGCCCCGATGCTCCAAGATAAGACTCTACACACAGGCTGCCCCGATGCTCCAAGATAAGACTCTACACACAGGCTGCCCCGATGCTCCGAGATAAGACTCTACCCACAGGCTGCCCCGATGTACCAAGATAAGACTCTACACACAGGCTGCCCCGATGTACCAAGATGAGACTCTACCCACAGCCCGCCCTGATGTACCAAGATAAGACTCTACACACAGGCTCACCCGACGCTCCAAGATAAGATTACTCCAAGGCTGCCCCGATGCATCAAGATAATACTCTACCCACAGGCTGCCCCGATGCTCCAAGATAAGACTCTACCCACAGGCTGCCCCGATGCACCAAGATAAGACTCTACCCACAGGCTGCCCCGATGCTCCAAGATAAGACTCTACCCACAGGCTGCCCCGATGCACTAAGATAAGACTCTACCCACAGGCTGCCCCGATGCTCCAAGATAAGACTCTACCCACAGGCTGCCCCGATGTACCAAGATAAGACTCTACCCACAGGCTGCCCCGATGTACCAAGATAAGACTCTACCCACAGGCTACTCCGATGCATCAAGATAAGACTCTACCCACAGGCTGCCCTGATGCACCAAGATAAGACTCTACACACAGGCTGCCCCGATGTATCAAGATAAGACTCTACACACAGGCTGCCCCGATGCCTCAAGATAAGACTCTACACACAGACTGCACCGATGCTCCAAGATAAGACTCTACACACAGGCTGCCCCGATGCTCCAAGATAAGACTCTACCCACAGGCTGCCCCGATGCTGCAAGATAAGACTCTACCCACAGACTGCCCCGATGTGCCAAGATAAGACTCTACACACAGGCTGCCCCGATGTATCAAGATAAGACTCTACACACAGGCTGCCCCGATGCCTCAAGATAAGACTCTACACACAGACTGCACCGATGCTCCAAGATAAGACTCTACACACAGGCTGCCCCGATGCTCCAAGATAAGACTCTACCCATAGGCTGCCCCGATGCTGCAAGATAAGACTCTACCCACAGGCTGCCCCGATGCACCAAGATAAGACTCTACACACAGGCTGCCCCGATGTGCCAAGATAAGACTCTACCCACAGACTGCCCCGATGTACCAAATTAAGACTCTACCCACAGACTGCCCCGATGCACCAAGATAAGACTCTACCCACAGGCTGCCCCGATGTACCAAGATAAGACTCTACCCACAGGCTGCCCCGATGCTCCAAGATAAGACTCTACACACAGGCTGCCCCGATGCTCCAAGATAAGACTCTACCCACAGGCTGCCCCGATGTACCAAGATAAGACTCTACCCACAGGCTTCCCCGATGCTCCAAGATAAGACTACCCACAGGCTGCCCCGATGCTCCAAGATAAGACTCTACCCACAGGCTGCCCCGATGCTCCAAGATAAGACTCTACCCACAGGCTGCCCCGATGCTCCAAGATAAGACTCTACCCACAGACTGCCCCGATGCTCCAAGATAAGACTCTGCACACAGGCTGCCCCGATGTACCAAGATAAGACTCTACCCACAGGCTGCCCCGATGTACCTAGATAAGACTCTACACACAGACTGCCCCGATGCTCCAAGATAAGACTACACACAGACTGCCCCGATGCTCCAAGATAAGACTCTACCCACAGACTGCCCCGATGCTCCAAGATAAGACTCTACCCACAGGCTGCCCCGATGCTCCAAGAATAGACTCTACCCACAGGCTGCTCCGATGCATCAAGATAAGACTCTACCCACAGGCTGCCCCGATGCATCAAGATAAGACTCTACCCACAGGCTGCCCCGATGTACCAAGATAAGACTCTACACACAGTCTGCCCCGATATACCAAGATAAGACTCTACCCACAGACTGCCCCGATGCACCAAGATAAGACTCTACACACAGGCTGCCCCGATGCACCAAGATAAGACTCTACACACAGGCTGCCCCGATGTACCAAGATAAGACTCTACCCACAGGCTGCCCCGATGCACCAAGATAAGACTCTACCCACAGGCTTCCCCGATGCTCCAAGATAAGACTCTACCCACAGGCTGCCCCGATGTACCAAGATAAGACTCTACCCACAGGCTGCCCCGATGCTCCAAGATAAGACTCTACCCACAGGCTGCCCCGATGCATCAAGATAAGACTCTACACACAGGCTGCCCCGATGTACCAAGATAAGACTCTACCCACAGGCTGCCCCGATGTACCAAGATAAGACTCTACCCACAGGCTGCCCCGATGTACCAAGATAAGACTCTACCCACAGGCTGCCCCGATGCTCCAAGATAAGACTCTACCCACAGGCTGCCCCGATGCACCAAGATAAGACTCTACACACAGGCTGCCCCGATGCATCAAGATAAGACTCTACACACAGGCTGCCCCGATGCCTCAAGATAAGACTCTACACACAGGCTGCCCCGATGCATCAAGATAAGAATCTACCCACAGACTGCCCCGATGCACCTAGATAAGACTCTACCCACAGCCTGCCCCGATGCACCAAGATAAGACTCTACCCACAGACTGCACCGATGCTCCAAGATAAGACTCTACCCACAGGCTGCCCCGATGCATCAAGATAAGACTTTACCCACAGGCTGCCCCGATGTACCAAGATAAGACTCTACCCACAGGCTGCCCCGACGCTCCAAGATAAGTCTCTACCCACAGGCTGCCCCGACGCTCCAAGATAAGACTCTACCACAGACTGCCCCGATGCTCCAAGATAAGGCTCTACCCACAGACTGCCCCGATTCACCAAGATAAAAGTCTACCCACAGACTGCCCCGATGCATCAAGATAAGACTCTACCCACAGGCTGCCCCGATGTACCAAGATAAGACTCTACCCACAGGCTGCCCCGATGTACCAAGATAAGACTCTACCCACAGACTGCCCCGATGTACCAAGATAAGACTCTACCCACACACTGCCCTGATTTACCAAGATAAGACTCTACCCAAAGACTGCCCCGATGCACCAAGATAAGACTCTACCCACAGGCTGCCCTGATGCACCAAGATAAGACTCTACCCACAGGCTGCCCCAATGCTCCAAGATAAGACTCTCCCCACAGACTGCCCCGATGTACCAAGAAAAGAGTCTACCCACAGACTGCCCCGATGCATCAAGATAAGACTCTACACACAGACTGCCGTGATGCACCAAGATAAGACTCTACCCACAGGCTGCCCCTATGCTCCAAGATAAGACTCTACACACAGGCTGCCCCGATGCATCAAGATAAGACTCTACCCACAGGCTGCCCCGATGTACCAAGATAAGACTCTACACACAGACTGCCGTGATGCACCAAGATAAGACTCTACCCACAGGCTGCCCCTATGCTCCAAGATAAGACTCTACCCACAGCCTGCCCCGATGCATCAAGATAAGACTCTACCCACAGGCTGCCCCGATGCACCAAGATAAGACTCTACCCACAGGCTGCCCCGATGCATCAAGATAAGACTCTACCCACAGGCTGCTCCGATGCACCAAGATAAGACTCTACCCACAGGCTGCCCCGATGCTCCCAGATAAGACTCTACACACAGGCTGCCCCGATGCATCAAGATAAGACTCTACCCATAGACTGCCCCAATGCTCCAAGATAAGGCTCTACCCACAGGCTGCCCCGATGCACCAAGATAAGACTCTACACACAGGCTGCCCCGATGCTCCAAGATAAGACTCTACCCACAGACTGCCCCGATTTACCAAGATAAGACTCTACCCACAGGCTGTCCCGATGCTCCCAGATAAGACTCTACACACAGGCTGCCCCGATGCATCAAGTTAAGACTCTACCCATAGACTGCCCCAATGCTCCAAGATAAGGCTCTACCCACAGGCTGCCCCGATGCACCAAGATAAGACTCTACACACAGGCTGCCCCGATGCTCCAAGATAAGACTCTACCCACAGACTTCCCCGATTTACCAAGATAGGACTCTACCCACAGACTGCCCCGATGCTCCAAGATAAGACTCTACCCACAGACTGCCCCGATGCATCAAGATAAGACTCTACCCACAGACTGCCGCGATGCTCCAAGATAAAACTCTACCCACAGGCTGCCCCGATGCTCCAAGATAAGACTACCCACAGGCTGCCCCGATGCTCCAAGATAAGACTCTACCCACAAACTGCCCTGATGTACCAAGATAAGACTCTACACACAGGCTGCCCCGATGTACCAAGATAAGACTCTACACACAGGCTGCCCCGATGTACCAAGATGAGACTCTACCCACAGCCCGCCCTGATGTACCAAGATAAGACTCTACACACAGGCTGCCCCGATGTACCAAGATAAGACTCTACCCACAGACTGCCCCGATGCACCAAGATAAGACTCTAACCACAGGCTCCCCCGACGCTCCAAGATAAGACTACTCCAAGGCTGCCCCGATGCATCAAGATAAGACTCTACCCACAGGCTGCCCCGATGCTCCAAGACAAGACTCTACCCACAGGCTGCCCCGATGCACCAAGATAAGACTCTACCCACAGGCTGCCCCGATGCTCCAAGATAAGACTCTACCCACAGGCTGCCCCGATGCACCAAGATAAGTCTCTACCCACAGGCTGCCCCGATGCTCCAAGATAAGACTCTACCCACAGGCTGCCCCGATGTACCAAGATAAGACTCTACCCACAGGCTGCCCCGATGTACCAAGATAAGACTCTACCCACAGGCTACTCCGATGCATCAAGATAAGACTCTACCCACAGGCTGCCCCGATGCACCAAGATAAGACTCTACACACAGGCTGCCCCGATGTATCAAGATAAGACTCTACACACAGGCTGCCCCGATGCCTCAAGATAAGACTCTACACACAGACTGCACCGATGCTCCAAGATAAGACTCTACCCACAGGCTGCCCCGATGCTCCAAGATAAGACTCTACACACAGGCTGCCCCGATGCTCCAAGATAAGACTCTACCCACAGGCTGCCCCGATGCTCCAAGATAAGACTCTACCCACAGACTGCCCCGATGCACCAAGATAAGACTCTACACACAGGCTGCCCCGATGTGCCAAGATAAGACTCTACCCACAGACTGCCCCGATGTACCAAATTAAGACTCTACCCACAGACTGCCCCGATGCACCAAGATAAGACTCTACCCACAGGCTGCCCCGATGTACCAAGATAAGACTCTACCCACAGGCTGCCCCGATGCTCCAAGATAAGACTCTACACACAGGCTGCCCCGATGTACCAAGATAAGACTCTACCCACAGAGTGCCCCGATGCATCAAGATAAGACTCTACCCACAGGCTGCCCCGATGCATCAAGATAAGACTCTACACACAGGCTGCCCCGATGCTCCAAGATAAGACTCTACCCACAGAGTGCCCCGATGCATCAAGATAAGACTCTACCCACAGGCTGCCCCGATGCATCAAGATAAGACTCTACCCACAGGCTGCCCCGATGCTCCAAGATAAGACTCTACCCACAGGCTGCCCCGATGCTCCAAGATAAGACTCTACACACAGGCTGCCCCGATGCACCAATTTAAGGCTCTACACACAGACTGCCCCGATGTATCAAGATAAGACTCTACCCACAGGCTGCCCCGATGCTCCAAGATAAGACTCTACCCCCAGGCTGCACCGATGCTCCAAGATAACACTCTACCCACAGGCTGCCCCGATGCTCCAAGATAAGACTCTACACACAGGCTGCCCCGATGCTCCAAGATAAGACTCTACACACAGGCTGCCCCGATGCTCCGAGATAAGACTCTACCCACAGGCTGCCCCGATGTACCAAGATAAGACTCTACACACAGGCTGCCCCGATGTACCAAGATGAGACTCTACCCACAGCCCGCCCTGATGTACCAAGATAAGACTCTACACACAGGCTGCCCCGATGTACCAAGATAAGACTCTACCCACAGACTGCCCCGATGCACCAAGATAAGACTCTAACCACAGGCTCCCCCGACGCTCCAAGATAAGACTACTCCAAGGCTGCCCCGATGCATCAAGATAAGGCTCTACCCACAGACTGCCCCGATGCACCAAGAAAAGACTCTACCCACAGGTTGCCCCGATGCATCAAGATAAGACTCTACCCACAGGCTGCCCCGATGTACCAAGATAAGACTCTACACACAGGCTGCCCCGATGTACCAAGATAAGACTACCCACAGACTGCCCCGATGCACCAAGAAAAGACTCTACCCACAGAGTGCCCCGATGCATCAAGATAAGACTCTACCCACAGGCTGCCCCGATGCATCAAGATAAGACTCTACCCACAGGCTGCCCCGATGTTCCAAGATAAGACTCTACCCACAGGCTGCCCCGATGCTCCAAGATAAGACTCTACACACAGGCTGCCCCGATGCACCAATTTAAGGCTCTACCCACAGACTGCCCCGATGTATCAAGATAAGACTCTACCCACAGGCTGCCCCGATGCTCCAAGATAAGACTCTACCCCCAGGCTGCACCGATGCTCCAAGATAACACTCTACCCACAGGCTGCCCCGATGCTCCAAGATAAGACTCTACACACAGGCTGCCCCGATGCTGCAAGATAAGACTCTACACACAGGCTGCCCCGATGCTCCGAGATAAGACTCTACCCACAGGCTGCCCCGATGTACCAAGATGAGACTCTACGCACAGCCCGCCCTGATGTACCAAGATAAGACTCTACACACAGGCTGCCCCGATGTACCAAGATAAGACTCTACCCACAGACTGCCCCGATGCACCAAGATAAGACTCTAACCACAGGCTCCCCCGACGCTCCAAGATAAGACTACTCCAAGGCTGCCCTGATGCATCAAGATAAGACTCTACCCACAGGCTGCCCCTATGCTCCAAGATAAGACTCTACCCACAGACTGCCCCGATTTACCAAGATAAGACTCTACCCACAGGCTGTCCCGATGCTCCCAGATAAGACTCTACACACAGGCTGCCCCGATGCATCAAGTTAAGACTCTACCCATAGACTGCCCCAATGCTCCAAGATAAGGCTCTACCCACAGGCTGCCCCGATGCACCAAGATAAGACTCTACCCACAGACTGCCCCGATTTACCAAGATAAGACTCTACCCACAGGCTGTCCCGATGCTCCCAGATAAGACTCTACACACAGGCTGCCCCGATGCATCAAGTTAAGACTCTACCCATAGACTGCCCCAATGCTCCAAGATAAGGCTCTACCCACAGGCTGCCCCGATGCACCAAGATAAGACTCTACACACAGGCTGCCCCGATGCTCCAAGATAAGACTCTACCCACAGACTTCCCCGATTTACCAAGATAGGACTCTACCCACAGACTGCCCCGATGCTCCAAGATAAGACTCTACCCACAGACTGCCCCGATGCATCAAGATAAGACTCTACCCACAGACTGCCGCGATGCTCCAAGATAAAACTCTACCCACAGGCTGCCCCGATGCTCCAAGATAAGACTACCCACAGGCTGCCCCGATGCTCCAAGATAAGACTCTACCCACAAACTGCCCTGATGTACCAAGATAAGACTCTACACACAGGCTGCCCCGATGTACCAAGATAAGACTCTACACACAGGCTGCCCCGATGTACCAAGATGAGACTCTACCCACAGCCCGCCCTGATGTACCAAGATAAGACTCTACACACAGGCTGCCCCGATGTACCAAGATAAGACTCTACCCACAGACTGCCCCGATGCACCAAGATAAGACTCTAACCACAGGCTCCCCCGACGCTCCAAGATAAGACTACTCCAAGGCTGCCCCGATGCATCAAGATAAGACTCTACCCACAGGCTGCCCCGATGCTCCAAGACAAGACTCTACCCACAGGCTGCCCCGATGCACCAAGATAAGACTCTACCCACAGGCTGCCCCGATGCTCCAAGATAAGACTCTACCCACAGGCTACCCCGATGCACCAAGATAAGTCTCTACCCACAGGCTGCCCCGATGCTCCAAGATAAGACTCTACCCACAGGCTGCCCCGATGTACCAAGATAAGACTCTACCCACAGGCTGCCCCGATGTACCAAGATAAGACTCTACCCACAGGCTACTCCGATGCATCAAGATAAGACTCTACCCACAGGCTGCCCCGATGCACCAAGATAAGACTCTACACACAGGCTGCCCCGATGTATCAAGATAAGACTCTACACACAGGCTGCCCCGATGCCTCAAGATAAGACTCTACACACAGACTGCACCGATGCTCCAAGATAAGACTCTACACACAGGCTGCCCCGATGCTCCAAGATAAGACTCTACCCACAGGCTGCCCCGATGCTCCAAGATAAGACTCTACCCACAGACTGCCCCGATGCACCAAGATAAGACTCTACACACAGGCTGCCCCGATGTGCCAAGATAAGACTCTACCCACAGACTGCCCCGATGTACCAAATTAAGACTCTACCCACAGACTGCCCCGATGCACCAAGATAAGACTCTACCCACAGGCTGCCCCGATGTACCAAGATAAGACTCTACCCACAGGCTGCCCCGATGCTCCAAGATAAGACTCTACACACAGGCTGCCCCGATGTACCAAGATAAGACTCTACCCACAGAGTGCCCCGATGCATCAAGATAAGACTCTACCCACAGGCTGCCCCGATTCATCAAGATAAGACTCTACCCACAGGCTGCCCCGATGCTCCAAGATAAGACTCTACCCACAGGCTGCCCCGATGCTCCAAGATAAGACTCTACACACAGGCTGCCCCGATGCACCAATTTAAGGCTCTACACACAGACTGCCCCGATGTATCAAGATAAGACTCTACCCACAGGCTGCCCCGATGCTCCAAGATAAGACTCTACCCCCAGGCTGCACCGATGCTCCAAGATAACACTCTACCCACAGGCTGCCCCGATGCTCCAAGATAAGACTCTACACACAGGCTGCCCCGATGCTCCAAGATAAGACTCTACACACAGGCTGCCCCGATGCTCCGAGATAAGACTCTACCCACAGGCTGCCCCGATGTACCAAGATAAGACTCTACACACAGGCTGCCCCGATGTACCAAGATGAGACTCTACCCACAGCCCGCCCTGATGTACCAAGATAAGACTCTACACACAGGCTGCCCCGATGTACCAAGATAAGACTCTACCCACAGACTGCCCCGATGCACCAAGATAAGACTCTAACCACAGGCTCCCCCGACGCTCCAAGATAAGACTACTCCAAGGCTGCCCCGATGCATCAAGATAAGGCTCTACCCACAGACTGCCCCGATGCACCAAGAAAAGACTCTACCCACAGGTTGCCCCGATGCATCAAGATAAGACTCTACCCACAGGCTGCCCCGATGTACCAAGATAAGACTCTACCCACAGAGTGCCCCGATGCATCAAGATAAGACTCTACCCACAGGCTGCCCCGATGCATCAAGATAAGACTCTACCCACAGGCTGCCCCGATGTTCCAAGATAAGACTCTACCCACAGGCTGCCCCGATGCTCCAAGATAAGACTCTACACACAGGCTGCCCCGATGCACCAATTTAAGGCTCTACCCACAGACTGCCCCGATGTATCAAGATAAGACTCTACCCACAGGCTGCCCCGATGCTCCAAGATAAGACTCTACCCCCAGGCTGCACCGATGCTCCAAGATAACACTCTACCCACAGGCTGCCCCGATGCTCCAAGATAAGACTCTACACACAGGCTGCCCCGATGCTGCAAGATAAGACTCTACACACAGGCTGCCCCGATGCTCCGAGATAAGACTCTACCCACAGGCTGCCCCGATGTACCAAGATGAGACTCTACGCACAGCCCGCCCTGATGTACCAAGATAATACTCTACACACAGGCTGCCCCGATGTACCAAGTTAAGACTCTACCCACAGACTGCCCCGATGCACCAAGATAAGACTCTAACCACAGGCTCCCCCGACGCTCCAAGATAAGACTACTCCAAGGCTGCCCTGATGCATCAAGATAAGACTCTACCCACAGGCTGCCCCTATGCTCCAAGATAAGACTCTACCCACAGGCTGCCCCGATGCACCAAGATAAGACTCTACCCACAGGCTGCCCCGATGCTCCAAGATAAGACTCTACCCACAGGCTGCCCCGATGCACCAAGATAAGACTCTACCCACAGGCTGCCCCGATGCTCCAAGATAAGACTCTACCCACAGGCTGCCCCGATGTACCAAGATAAGACTCTACTCACAGGCTGCCCCGATGTACCAAGATAAGACTCTACCCACAGGCTACTCCGATGCATCAAGATAAGACTCTACCCACAGGCTGCCCCGATGCACCAAGATAAGACTCTACACACAGGCTGCCCCGATGTATCAAGATAAGACTCTACACACAGGCTGCCCCGATGCCTCAAGATAAGACTCTACACACAGACTGCACCGATGCTCCAAGATAAGACTCTACACACAGGCTGCCCCGATGCTCCAAGATAAGACTCTACCCACAGGCTGCCCCGATGCTCCAAGATAAGACTCTACCCACAGACTGCCCCGATGCACCAAGAGAAGACTCTACACACAGGCTGCCCCGATGTGCCAAGATAAGACTCTACCCACAGACTGCCCCGATGTACCAAAATAAGACTCTACCCACAGACTGCCCCGATGCACCAAGATAAGACTCTACCCACAGGCTGCCCCGATGTACCAAGATAAGACTCTACCCACAGGCTGCCCCGATGCTCCAAGATAAGACTCTACACACAGGCTGCCCCGATGCTCCAAGATAAGACTCTACCCACAGGCTGCCCCGATGTACCAAGATAAGACTCTACCCACAGGCTGCGCCGATACTCCAAGATAAGACTCTACCCACAGTCTGCCCCGATGCTCCAAGATAAGGCACTACCCACAGGCTGCCCCGATGCACCAAGAAAAGACTCTACCCACAGGTTGCCCCGATGCATCAAGATAAGACTCTACCCACAGGCTGCCCCGATGTACCAAGATAAGACTCTACCCACAGAGTGCCCCGATGCATCAAGATAAGACTCTACCCACAGGCTGCCCCGATGCATCAAGATAAGACTCTACCCACAGGCTGCCCCGATGTTCCAAGATAAGACTCTACCCACAGGCTGCCCCGATGCTCCAAGATAAGACTCTACACACAGGCTGCCCCGATGCACCAATTTAAGGCTCTACCCACAGACTGCCCCGATGTATCAAGATAAGACTCTACCCACAGGCTGCCCCGATGCTCCAAGATAAGACTCTACCCACAGGCTGCCCCGATGCTCCAAGATAAGACTCTACACACAGGCTGCCCCGATGCTGCAAGATAAGACTCTACACACAGGCTGCCCCGATGCTGCAAGATAAGACTCTACACACAGGCTGCCCCGATGCTCCGAGATAAGACTCTACCCACAGGCTGCCCCGATGTACCAAGATGAGACTCTACACACAGGCTGCCCCGATGCTGCAAGATAAGACTCTACACACAGGCTGCCCCGATGCTCCGAGATAAGACTCTACCCACAGGCTGCCCCGATGTACCAAGATGAGACTCTGCGCACAGCCCGCCCTAATGTACCAAGATAAGACTCTACACACAGGCTGCCCCGATGTACCAAGATAAGACTCTACCCACAGACTGCCCCGATGCACCAAGATAAGACTCTAACCACAGGCTCCCCCGACGCTCCAAGATAAGACTACTCCAAGGCTGCCCTGATGCATCAAGATAAGACTCTACCCACAGGCTGCCCCTATGCTCCAAGATAAGACTCTACCCACAGGCTGCCCCGATGCACCAAGATAAGACTCTACCCACAGGCTGCCCCGATGCTCCAAGATAAGACTCTACCCACAGGCTACCCCGATGTACCAAGATAAGACTCTACTCACAGGCTGCCCCGATGCATCAAGATAAGACTCTACCCACAGGCTGCCCCGATGCACCAAGATAAGACTCTACCCACAGGCTACTCCGATGCATCAAGATAAGACTCTACCCACAGGCTGCCCCGATGCACCAAGATAAGACTCTACACACAGGCTACTCCGATGCATCAAGATAAGACTCTACCCACAGGCTGCCCCGATGCACCAAGATAAGACTCTACACACAGGCTGCCCCGATGTATCAAGATAAGACTCTACACACAGGCTGCCCCGATGCCTCAAGATAAGACTCTACACACAGACTGCACCGATGCTCCAAGATAAGACTCTACCCACAGGCTACTCCGATGCATCAAGATAAGACTCTACCCACAGGCTGCCCCGATGCACCAAGATAAGACTCTACACACAGGCTGCCCCGATGTATCAAGATAAGACTCTACACACAGGCTGCCCCGATGCCTCAAGATAAGACTCTACACACAGACTGCACCGATGCTCCAAGATAAGACTCTACACACAGGCTGCCCCGATGCTCCAAGATAAGACTCTACCCACAGGCTGCCCCGATGCTCCAAGATAAGACTCTACCCACAGACTGCCCCGATGCACCAAGAGAAGACTCTACACACAGGCTGCCCCGATGTGCCAAGATAAGACTCTACCCACAGACTGCCCCGATGTACCAAAATAAGACTCTACCCACAGACTGCCCCGATGCACCAAGATAAGACTCTACCCACAGGCTGCCCCGATGTACCAAGATAAGACTCTACCCACAGGCTGCCCCGATGCTCCAAGATAAGACTCTACACACAGGCTGCCCCGATGCTCCAAGATAAGACTCTACCCACAGGCTGCCCCGATGTACCAAGATAAGACTCTACCCACAGGCTGCGCCGATACTCCAAGATAAGACTCTACCCACAGTCTGCCCCGATGCTCCAAGATAAGGCACTACCCACAGGCTGCCCCGATGCACCAAGATAAGACTCTACACACAGGCTGCCCCGATGCACCAAGATAAGACTCTACCCACGCGCTGCCCCGATGTACCAAGATAAGACTCTACCCACAGGCTGCCCCGATACATCAAGATAAGACTCTACCCACAGCCTGCCCCGATGCACCAAGATAAGACTACTCCAAAGCTGCCCCGATGCATCAAGATAAGACTCTACCCACAGGCTGCCCCGATGCTCCAAGATAAGACTCTACCCACAGGCTGCCCCGATGTACCAAGATAAGACTCTACCCACAGGCTGCCCCAATGCTCCAAGATAAGACTCTACACACAGGCTGCCCCGATGCACCAAGATAAGACTCCACCCACAGGCTACCCCGATGCTCCAAGATAAGACTCTACCCACAGACTGCCCCGATGCATCAAGATAAGACTCTACCCACAGGCTGCCCCGATGCACCAAGATAAGACTCCACCCACAGGCTACCCCGATGCTCCAAGATAAGACTCTACCCACAGACTGCCCCGATGCATCAAGATAAGACTCTACCCACAGGCTGCCCCGATGCATCAAGATAAGACTCTACCCACAGGCTGCCCCGATGCACCAAGATAAGACTCTACCCACAGGCTGCCCCGATGCTCCAAGATAAGGCTCTACCCACAGGCTGCCCCGATGCACCAAGATAAGACTCTACCCACAGACTGCCCAGATGCACCAAGATAAGACTCTACCCACAGGCTGCCCCGATGCACCAAGATAAGCCTCTACCCACAGGCTGCTCCGATGCATCAAGATAAGACTCTACCCACAGACTGCCCCGATGCACCAAGATAAGACTCTACCCACAGGCTGCCCCGATGCACCAAGATAAGACTCTACCCACAGGCTGCCCCGATGCACCAAGATAAGACTCTACCCACAGGCTGCCCCGATGCTCCAAGATAAGACACTACACACAGGCTGGCCCGATGCACCAAGATAAGATTCTACCCACAGACAGCCCCGATGCTCCAAGATAAGTCTCTACCCACAGGCTGCCCCGATACTCCAAGATAAGACTCTACCCACAGGCTGCCCCGATGCATCAAGATAAGACTCTACCCACAGGCTGCCCCGATGCATCAAGATAAGACTCTACCCACAGGCTGCCCCGATGCACCAAGATAAGACTCTACCCACAGACTGCCCCGATGCATCAAGATAAGACTCTACCCACAGGCTGCCCCGATGTACCAAGATAAGACTCTACACACAGGCTGCCCCGATGCTCCAAGATAAGACTCTACCCACAGGCTGCCCCGATGCTCCAAGATAAGACTGTACCCACAGGCTGCCCCGATGCATCAAGATAAGACTCTACCCACAGGCTGCCCCGATGCACCAAGATAAGACTCTACCCACAGGCTGCCCCGATGTACCAAGATAAGACTCTACCCACAGGCTGTCCCGATGCATCAAGATAAGACTCTACCCATAGGCTGCCCTGATGCTCCAAGATAAGACTCTACCCACAGGCTGCTCTGATGCATCAAGATAAGACTCTACCCACAGGCTGCCCTGATGCTCCAAGATAAGACTCTACCCACAGGCTGCCCTGATGCATCAAGATAAGACTCTACCCACAGACTGCCCCGATGCACCAAGAGAAGACTCTACACACACGATGGCTCGATGCTCCAAGATAAGACTCTACCCACAGGCTGCCCCGATGCTCCAAGATAAGACTCTACCCACAGACTGCCCCAATGCATCAAGATAAGACTCTACCCACAGGCTGCCCCGATGCATCAAGATAAGACACTACCCACAGGCTGCCCTGATGTACCAAGATAAGACTCTACCCACAGACTGCCCCGATGCATCAAGATAAGACTCTACCCACAGGCTGCCTCGATGCTCCAAGATAAGACACTACCCACAGGCTGCCCCGATGTACCAAGATAAGACTCTACCCACAGACTGCCCCGATGCATCAAGATAAGACTCTACCCACAGGCTGCCCCGATGCTCCAAGATAACACTCTACCCACAGGTTGCCCCGATGCATCAAGATAAGACTCTACCCACAGGTTGCCCCGATGCATCAAGATAAGACTCTACCCACAGGCTGCCCTGATGCATCAAGATAAGACTCTACCCACAGACTGCCCCGATGCATCAAGATAAGACTCTACCCACAGACTGCCCCGATGCATCAAGATAAGACTCTACCCACAGGTTGCCCCGATGCATCAAAATAACACTGTACCCACAGGCTGCCCCGATGTACCAAGATAAGACTCTACCCACAGAGTGCCCCGATGCATCAAGATAAGACTCTACCCACAGGCTGCCCCGATGCATCAAGATAAGACTCTACCCACAGGCTGCCCCGATGCTCCAAGATAAGACTCTACCCACAGGCTGCCCCGATGCTCCAAGATAAGACTCTACACACAGGCTGCCCCGATGCACCAATTTAAGGCTCTACCCACAGACTGCCCCGATGTATCAAGATAAGACTCTACCCACAGGCTGCCCCGATGCTCCAAGATAAGACTCTACCCACAGGCTGCCCCGATGCTCCAAGATAAGACTCTACCCACAGGCTGCACCGATGCTCCAAGATAACACTCTACCCACAGGCTGCCCCGATGCTCCAAGATAAGACTCTACACACAGGCTGCCCCGATGCTCCAAGATAAGACTCTACACACAGGCTGCCCCGATGCTCCGAGATAAGACTCTACCCACAGGCTGCCCCGATGTACCAATATAAGACTCTACACACAGGCTGCCCCGATGTACCAAGATAAGACTCTACCCACAGACTGCCCCGATGCATCAAGATAAGGCTCTACCCACAGACTGCCCCGATGCACCAAGATAAGACTCTACCCACAGGTTGCCCCGATGCATCAAGATAAGACTCTACCCACAGGCTGCCCCGATGAATCAAGATAAGACTCTACCCACAGGCTGCCCCGATGCTCCAAGATAAGACTCTACCCACAGGCTGCCCCGATGCTCCAAGATAAGACTCTACACACAGGCTGCCCCGATGCACCAATTTAAGGCTCTACCCACAGACTGCCCCGATGTATCAAGATAAGACTCTACCCACAGGCTGCCCCGATGCTCCAAGATAAGACTCTACCCCCAGGCTGCACCGATGCTCCAAGATAACACTCTACCCACAGGCTGCCCCGATGCTCCAAGATAAGACTCTACACACAGGCTGCCCCGATGCTCCAAGATAAGACTCTACACACAGGCTGCCCCGATGCTCCGAGATAAGACTCTACCCACAGGCTGCCCCGATGTACCAAGATAAGACTCTACACACAGGCTGCCCCGATGTACCAAGATGAGACTCTACCCACAGCCCGCCCTGATGTACCAAGATAAGACTCTACACACAGGCTGCCCCGATGTACCAAGATAAGACTCTACCCACAGACTGCCCCGATGCACCAAGATAAGACTCTAACCACAGGCTCCCCCGACGCTCCAAGATAAGACTACTCCAAGGCTGCCCCGATGCATCAAGATAAGACTCTACCCACAGGCTGCCCCGATGCTCCAAGATAAGACTCTACCCACAGGCTGCCCCGATGCACCAAGATACGACTCTACCCACAGGCTGCCCCGATGCTCCAAGATAAGACTCTACCCACAGGCTGCCCCGATGCACCAAGATAAGACTCTACCCACAGGCTGCCCCGATGCTCCAAGATAAGACTCTACCCACAGGCTGCCCCGATGTACCAAGATAAGACTCTACCCACAGGCTACTCCGATGCATCAAGATAAGACTCTACCCACAGGCTGCCCCGATGCACCAAGATAAGACTCTACACACAGGCTGCCCCGATGTATCAAGATAAGACTCTACACACAGGCTGCCCCGATGCCTCAAGATAAGACTCTACACACAGACTGCCCCGATGCTCCAAGATAAGACTCTACACACAGGCTGCCCCGATGCTCCAAGATAAGACTCTACCCACAGGCTGCCCCGATGCTCCAAGATAAGACTCTACCCACAGACTGCCCCGATGCACCAAGATAAGACTCTACACACAGGCTGCCCCGATGTGCCAAGATAAGACTCTACCCACAGACTGCCCCGATGTACCAAAATAAGACTCTACCCACAGGCTGCCCCGATGCTCCAAGAAAAGACTCTACCCACAGGTTGCCCCGATGCATCAAGATAAGACTCTACCCACAGGCTGCCCTGATGCATCAAGATAAGACTCTACCCACAGACTGCCCCGATGCATCAAGATAAGACTCTACCCACAGACTGCCCCGATGCATCAAGATAAGACTCTACCCACAGGTTGCCCCGATGCATCAAAATAACACTGTACCCACAGGCTGCCCCGATGTACCAAGATAAGACTCTACCCACAGAGTGCCCCGATGCATCAAGATAAGACTCTACCCACAGGCTGCCCCGATGCATCAAGATAAGACTCTACCCACAGGCTGCCCCGATGCTCCAAGATAAGACTCTACCCACAGGCTGCCCCGATGCTCCAAGATAAGACTCTACACACAGGCTGCCCCGATGCACCAATTTAAGGCTCTACCCACAGACTGCCCCGATGTATCAAGATAAGACTCTACCCACAGGCTGCCCCGATGCTCCAAGATAAGACTCTACCCACAGGCTGCCCCGATGCTCCAAGATAAGACTCTACCCACAGGCTGCACCGATGCTCCAAGATAACACTCTACCCACAGGCTGCCCCGATGCTCCAAGATAAGACTCTACACACAGGCTGCCCCGATGCTCCAAGATAAGACTCTACACACAGGCTGCCCCGATGCTCCGAGATAAGACTCTACCCACAGGCTGCCCCGATGTACCAATATAAGACTCTACACACAGGCTGCCCCGATGTACCAAGATAAGACTCTACCCACAGACTGCCCCGATGCATCAAGATAAGGCTCTACCCACAGACTGCCCCGATGCACCAAGATAAGACTCTACCCACAGGTTGCCCCGATGCATCAAGATAAGACTCTACCCACAGGCTGCCCCGATGAATCAAGATAAGACTCTACCCACAGGCTGCCCCGATGCTCCAAGATAAGACTCTACCCACAGGCTGCCCCGATGCTCCAAGATAAGACTCTACACACAGGCTGCCCCGATGCACCAATTTAAGGCTCTACCCACAGACTGCCCCGATGTATCAAGATAAGACTCTACCCACAGGCTGCCCCGATGCTCCAAGATAAGACTCTACCCCCAGGCTGCACCGATGCTCCAAGATAACACTCTACCCACAGGCTGCCCCGATGCTCCAAGATAAGACTCTACACACAGGCTGCCCCGATGCTCCAAGATAAGACTCTACACACAGGCTGCCCCGATGCTCCGAGATAAGACTCTACCCACAGGCTGCCCCGATGTACCAAGATAAGACTCTACACACAGGCTGCCCCGATGTACCAAGATGAGACTCTACCCACAGCCCGCCCTGATGTACCAAGATAAGACTCTACACACAGGCTGCCCCGATGTACCAAGATAAGACTCTACCCACAGACTGCCCCGATGCACCAAGATAAGACTCTAACCACAGGCTCCCCCGACGCTCCAAGATAAGACTACTCCAAGGCTGCCCCGTTGCATCAAGATAAGACTCTACCCACAGGCTGCCCCGATGCTCCAAGATAAGACTCTACCCACAGGCTGCCCCGATGCACCAAGATACGACTCTACCCACAGGCTGCCCCGATGCTCCAAGATAAGACTCTACCCACAGGCTGCCCCGATGCACCAAGATAAGACTCTACCCACAGGCTGCCCCGATGCTCCAAGATAAGACTCTACCCACAGGCTGCCCCGATGTACCAAGATAAGACTCTACCCACAGGCTACTCCGATGCATCAAGATAAGACTCTACCCACAGGCTGCCCCGATGCACCAAGATAAGACTCTACACACAGGCTGCCCCGATGTATCAAGATAAGACTCTACACACAGGCTGCCCCGATGCCTCAAGATAAGACTCTACACACAGACTGCCCCGATGCTCCAAGATAAGACTCTACACACAGGCTGCCCCGATGCTCCAAGATAAGACTCTACCCACAGGCTGCCCCGATGCTCCAAGATAAGACTCTACCCACAGACTGCCCCGATGCACCAAGATAAGACTCTACACACAGGCTGCCCCGATGTGCCAAGATAAGACTCTACCCACAGACTGCCCCGATGTACCAAAATAAGACTCTACCCACAGACTGCCCCGATGCACCAAGATAAGACTCTACCCACAGGCTGCCCCGATGTACCAAGATAAGACTCTACCCACAGGCTGCCCCGATGCTCCAAGATAAGACTCTACCCACAGGCTGCCCCGATGTACCAAGATAAGACTCTACCCACAGGCTTCCCCGATGCTCCAAGATAAGACTACCCACAGGCTGCCCCGATGCTCCAAGATAAGACTCTACCCACAGGCTGCCCCGATGCTCCAAGATAAGACTCTACCCACAGGCTGCCCCGATGCTCCAAGATAAGACTCTACCCACAGGCTGCCCCGATGCTCCAAGATAAGACTCTACCCACAGACTGCCCCGATGCTCCAAGATAAGACTCTGCACACAGGCTGCCCCAATGCACCAAGATAAGACTCTACCCACAGGCTGCCCCGATGTACCTAGATAAGACTCTACACACAGACTGCCCCGATGCTCCAAGATAAGACTACACACAGACTGCCCCGATGCTCCAAGATAAGACTCTACCCACAGACTGCCCCGATGCTCCAAGATAAGACTCTACCCACAGGCTGCCCCGATGCTCCAAGAATAGACTCTACCCACAGGCTGCTCCGATGCATCAAGATAAGACTCTACCCACAGGCTGCCCCGATGCATCAAGATAAGACTCTACCCACAGGCTGCCCCGATGTACCAAGATAAGACTCTACACACAGGCTGCCCCGATATACCAAGATAAGATTCTACCCACAGGCTGCCCCGATGCACCAAGATAAGACTCTACACACAGGCTGCCCCGATGCACCAAGATAAGACTCTACACACAGGCTTCCCCGATGCACCAAGATAAGACTCTACCCACAGGCTGCCCCGATGTACCAAGATAAGACTCTACCCACAGGCTGCCCCGATGCTCCAAGATAAGACTCTACCCACAGGCTGCCCCGATGCACCAAGATAAGACTCTACACACAGGCTGCCCCGATGCATCAAGATAAGACTCTACACACAGGCTGCCCCGATGCCTCAAGATAAGACTCTACACACAGGCTGCCCCGATGCATCAAGATAAGACTCTACCCACAGACTGCCCCGATGCACCTAGATAAGACTCTACCCACAGCCTGCCCCGATGCACCAAGATAAGACTCTACCCACAGACTGCACCGATGCTCCAAGATAAGACTCTACCCACAGGCTGCCCCGATGCATCAAGATAAGACTCTACCCACAGGCTGCCCCGATGTACCAAGATAAGACTCTACCCACAGGCTGCCCCGACGCTCCAAGATAAGACTCTACCCACAGGCTGCCCCGACGCTCCAAGATAAGACTCTACCACAGACTGCCCCGATGCTCCAAAATAAGACTCTACCCACAGGCTGCCCCGACGCTCCAAGATAAGACTCTACCACAGACTGCCCCGATGCTCCAAGATAAGACTCTACCCACAGACTGCCCCGATTCACCAAGATAAAAGTCTACCCACAGACTGCCCCGATGCATCAAGATAAGACTCTACCCACAGGCTGCCCTGATTTACCAAGATAAGACTCTACCCAAAGACTGCCCCGATGCACCAAGATAAGACTCTACCCACAGGCTGCCCTGATGCACCAAGATAAGACTCTACCCACAGGCTGCCCCGATGCTCCAAGATAAGACTCTCCCCACAGACTGCCCCGATGTACCAAGAAAATAGTCTACCCACAGACTGCCCCGATGCATCAAGATAAGACTCTACACACAGACTGCCCTGATGCACCAAGATAAGACTCTACCCACAGGCTGCCCCTATGCTCCAAGATAAGACTCTACACATAGGCTGCCCCGATGCATCAAGATAAGACTCTACCCACAGGCTGCCCCGATGTACCAAGATAAGACTCTACCCACAGGCTGCCCCGATGTACCAAGATAAGACTCTACCCACAGGCTGCCCCGATGTACCAAGATAAGACTCTACCCACAGGCTGCCCCGACGCTCCAAGATAAGACTCTATGTAGCGCCGGCGTCCCTGCCTCCTGCTAGGCAGGGACGCTGTTCCCCTCACCTCTCTGCTCCGTGCCCGGCGTCCTCCTCCCGCTCTGCTGGCAGCTCGCGCTCCTTCCCGGCCACTGTGCTTAGGGCGCGCGCGCGCGCTCTCCCTCCCTCTTAAAGGGGCCGCGCGCGCCGTCCTAAGGAGTCCCCGGCCAATGGCCGGAGGACTTCACCATATTTAAGGCACCTCCTCCAAAATGGAGGTGCCCGAGCAATGTTGTTGCACTGTTCACTACTCTGCTTCAGCCCTCAGGTCCCGTTGCCAGTTACCTGCCAGTTACCTGCCAGATTCCTGCCAGCTTGCTTATCTGCTACCTGTCTGCTAGTCTGAGGTCCGACGGTCTGCCTTACTATTCCTGTCAGTCTGTCTAAGGACCAGCCTGCCCGCTCACCTGGGAGCGCACTTCAGCCACCTGCCTGCTTGCCTGAGGTCCGACGGTCTGCCTTCCAACTCCTGTCAGTCTGTCTATGGACCAGCTTGCCTGCTCACCTGGGAGCACACATCTGCTACCTGCCTGCTAGCCTACCTGGAGGCTCCGCCGTCACGTGCTGTGACCACCTGCCTGTCCAGTGACTCCTGCCCGCTCACCTGGGAGCGCTCATCTGCTGCCTGTCTGCTAGCCTACCTGGAGGCTCTGCCGTCACGTGCTGTGACCACCCGCCTGTCCAGAGACTTCTGCCCGCTCACCTGGGAGCGCTCATCTGCCAACTGTCTGTTGGTCATCCTGGAGGCTCCTCCGTCACATGCTGTGACCACCCGTTCATCCAGAGACTCTCGCCTGCTCACCTGGGAGCTCACGTCTATCATCAGCCGCCACAGGTCGTACCAACCCTTTACCCAGAGACTGCCCCGGTCACTTGCCGTGACCATCTGCCCGTTCATCCTGAGTCTGCCCTGGTCACTTGCCGTGACCTCCAGCCCGTTCACTCAGAGACTGTCCCGGTCACCTGCTGTGACTTCCTGCCCGTCTTCCCTGGTCGCCACCCGCTCCCTTACAAGGACCGCCCCCTTGTATAGTAGCTCAGAGGTTCCGCCTCCCAGACCCGTTACAGTTTGCTCGGGCCATGGAACCCGGTGGCACCCAAGATCCCTCGCTCTCGGACCTGTGTCATGAACTGTCCCGTCAAAGGTCCCAACAGGAGTCCATCCTGGGTCACCTGCGGAATGTCAATACTCGCCTGAACACTCTGACTGCTCCACCAGCAACCTCCGCCAGTGCCATATCTTGCAATCCGGCAGCTCCGCTGCCCACTAATACCATGGTATCCTACCCCGGACCCCGGCTTTCTGCACCTCCTCGCTTCGGAGGCGACTCCGCCCAGGCTCGGGGCTTCATAAATCAGTGCACCCTGCACTTTGAACTATTGTCCCACCAGTTTAACTCCGACCGAGCCAAAATTGCATTCATCATGTCCCATCTCACCGGGGAGGCCCTGGCCTGGCTAAATCCTCTATGGGAGAGAGGAGACCCCCTGGTGTCCAACTTGCCTGCTTTTCTCACGGCTTTCCGGAAAGTCTTCGACGAACCCGGACGGAAGACCTCATCCGCATCATCACTGCTACGCCTCCGTCAGGGAAGTCTCACCGTGGGCCAATATGCCATACGGTTCCGTACCCTTGCCTCGGAGCTGGCCTGGGATAACGACGCTCTGGTATCCGTCTTCTGGGAGGGTCTGTCCGGCCGTATTAAAGATGAACTTGCCGGTCGGGACATCCCTACCACTCTCGATGACCTAATAACACTTGCCACCCGGATTGACCTACGGTTCCAGGAGCGTGCCAAAGAGGTCACCCGTGAGAGGAGGTTACCACGTCTAGCTCCTACTTTTCAGAAACCCGTCACTCCCTCCGTCTCTACCCAGGTACACTCTCCTGAGCCTATGCAGGTCGACCAGACCAAGATGGTCAAAACCCGTCAGGACTTACGCCGTGCCGAGGGGAGCTGCTTCTACTGTGGCAGTAAGGAGCACCGGATCCGTACCTGCCCGGAGAGGTCGGGAAACGCCTGTGTCTAGGTTCGCTCAGAGAGGTCGACCTAGACAAGAATAAATCCTCTCCATCTCTGCTATTGTCAGTCTCAATCGTCTGCGGGGAGAACCGTTATTTCGAACTAGCCCAACTTGACTCTGGAGCAGCCGGGAATCTTATTTCACAGTCCCTGGTAGAGAAATACCGCATCCCCACCAAACCTCTGGCTGTACCCTTGTCTGTTGCTGCCGTGGATGGGGGTCTCTTACCACGCCCCATCCAACTCATCACCGAATCCATTACTCTGCAGGTGGGAATGCTGCATTCTGAGAGTATCTCCTTTCATGTTCTGCCTGGACTCTCCCACGCCCTCTTGCTAGGCCTACCTTGGCTCCAGAGACATGCACCCGTGCTTGACTGGCAGACCGGAGAAGTCCTTCGCTGGGGACAGGACTGCCATAAGACCTGTCTGGTTCCCGTCCATCCCGTCCGTCCTTCTCCTACCCCAGCTAATCTACCTGGACTTCCGATTCCTTATTGGTCTTATGCTGATGTCTTTAATAAAAAGGAAGCGGAGACACTACCCCCTCATAGACCATACGACTGCCCTATCGACCTGTTACCTGGTACTACTCCTCCCCGTGGGCGTATTTATCCATTATCCGCTGCTGAGACCCGGTCGATGTCCGAATATATTGAGGAGAATCTGGCCAGGGGATTCATCCGGAAATCTACCTCCCCGGCGGGATCAGGCTTCTTTTCCGTCAAAAAGAAGGACGGCTCTCTCCGTCCCTGTATAGACTATAGAGGCCTTAACCAGATCACGGTGAAGAATAAGTACCCCCTTCCGCTCATTCCGGAGTTATTTGATCGTCTGAGGGGGGCTAGAATCTTCACCAAACTGGACCTCCGTGGGGCGTACAACCTGGTTCGTATCCGTCAGGGGGATGAATGGAAGACGGCATTCAACACCCGGGACGGCCACTATGAATATCTGGTAATGCCCTTTGGCCTCTGTAACGCTCCTGCCGTCTTTCAAGAGTTGGTCAATGACATCTTCCGGGACCTTCTCTACTCCTGCGTAGTGGTGTACCTGGACGACATCTTGGTCTTCTCTCCGGATCTCCAGACTCACCGGAGAGACGTTCGTCAGGTCCTGCTCAGGCTCAGGCAGAACCATCTCTACGCTAAATATGAGAAGTGCCTCTTTGAGCAGACCTCGCTTCCGTTTCTGGGCTACATTATCTCTCAGACCGGCCTACAAATGGATCCTGAGAAACTGTCTGCCATCGAGAAATGGCCTCGACCGGAGGGGTTGAAGGCCATTCAGCGATTCCTGGGCTTCGCCAACTACTACCGCCTCTTCATACCACACTTCTCTTCCCGGACTGCCCCAATTTCCGCGCTCACCCGTAAGGGTACTAATCCCAAAGAGTGGCCGCCCGAAGCAGAGGAGGCCTTTCTTTCCCTAAAACAGGCCTTCTCTTCCGCCCCGGTGCTGCATCGCCCGGACGGCAACAAGCAGTTCTTCCTGGAAGTTGACGCCTCCTCCTCTGGAGCCGGAGCGGTACTTACTCAAAAATCATCTTCCGGGAGAATGGTAACTTGTGGCTTCTTCTCCAAACTCTTCTCCTCTTCTGAGCGCAACTATTCCATAGGAGACCGAGAGTTATTGGCCATCAAGCTGGCGTTGGAGGAGTGGCGTTACCTACTCGAAGGGGCTCTTCACCCGGTAATAATTTACACTGACCACAAGAACTTGGCTTACCTCCAGCATGCCCAGAGACTTAACCCGCACCAAGCCCGGTGGTCCTTGTTTTTTGCTCGCTTTGATTTTGTTCTTCATTTTCGCCCGGCTGACAAAAACGTCAAAGCAGACGCCTTGTCCCGATCCTTTCTGGTGTCCGATCTCGAGGAAGAACCTAAACATATCATCGATTCCGCCAGAGTAATGCAGGTGGCTCCCGTGAGTTTAAATCGTCTCCCTCCCGGTAAGACGTTTGTTTCAGTACCTGATCGGAAGAAGATCCTACACTGGGGCCATTCGTCTAAACTAGCTGGCCACGCCGGTCAGAAAAAGACCCTCCTGCTTATTGCCCGGCACTACTGGTGGCCTACCCTGCACAAGGACGTAATAGACTTTGTTTCTGCCTGTGAGTCCTGCGCCCACAACAAAGTCCCGAGACACCTGCCAGCCGGTCGCCTCCTTCCTCTTCCTGTGCCTGCTGCCCCCTGGCAGCATATTGCTATGGACTTCATAACTGATCTCCCCGTCTCCGCCGGTTGTACGGTCATTTGGGTGGTCGCTGATCGCTTTTCCAAGATGGCTCACTTTATTCCCCTGCCAGCCCTCCCGTCTGCACCCGAGCTAGCTAAAGACTTTATCCGCCACATCTTCCGTCTTCATGGCCTGCCCCTCCACATCGTGTCGGATCGTGGGGTACAGTTCACCTCACGTTTCTGGAGAGCCCCTTGTAAACTGCTAGACGTCACCCTGGACTTCTCTTCCGCTTACCACCCACAGTCCAATGGTCAAGTGGAGCGGATCAATCAGAACCTGACCAGTTACCTCCGGCACTTCGTTAATGCCCATCATTCAGACTGGGTGGATCTCCTACCATGGGCCGAGTTCTCTTATAACAATCACGAGAGCGAATCCTCCTCCAAATCCCCGTTTTTTGTAGTCTTCGGTCAGCATCCTCGGATTCCTTTTCCTGTCTCCACCTCTGTGGACAACCCGGCTGCGGAATCTCTCGTTAGCAAATTTTCCTCCATTTGGGAGAGTACCCGATCCGCACTCCCTCAGTCGTCCGAACGGATGAAAAGACACGCTGACAAAAAACGCCTGGATCCTCCACAATTTCGTCCTGGAGATAAAGTCTGGCTCTCATCTAAATATGTCCGACTCAAGATACCTTCTTACAAGTTAGGGCCTCGGTTCATCGGTCCTCTGGAGGTCATCAGTCAGATCAACCCGGTGGCCTATAAATTGAAACTCCCGGCCAACTTACGGATCCCTAACTCCTTCCATGTATCTCTCCTCAAACCTGTGGTACTTAACTCTTTTTCCAAGTCTACAGGTACGCCTCCTGCTCCGGTTTCTGCTGAGGACGAGTTTGAGGTAGAGAACATTCTTGCCACCAAAAGGGTAAGAGGAAAGACCTTTTTTCTAGTAGATTGGAAGGGGTTTGGTCCTGAGGAGAGAACGTGGGAGCCCCGGGAGAACATCCATGCCCCTCTTATCTTAGCTAAATTTCTGTCTGGCCTAAAAAAGGGGGGGCCTAAAGGGGGGGGTACTGTAGCGCCGGCGTCCCTGACCTCTGCTAGGCAGGGACGCTGTTCCCCTCACCTCTCTGCTCCGTGCCCGGCGTCCTCCTCCCGCTCTGCTGGCAGCGCGCGCTCCTTCCCGGCCACTGTGCTTAGGGCGCGCGCGCGCTCTCCCTCCCTCTTAAAGGGGCCGCGCGCGCCGTCCTAAGGAGTCCCCGGCCAATGGCCGGAGGACTTCACCATATTTAAGGCACCTCCTCAAAAATGGAGGTGCCCGAGCAATGTTGTTGCACTGTTCACTACTCTGCTTCAGCCCTCAGGTCCCGTTGCCAGTTACCTGCCAGTTACCTGCCAGATTCCTGCCAGCTTGCTTATCTGCTACCTGTCTGCTAGTCTGAGGTCCGACGGTCTGCCTTACTATTCCTGTCAGTCTGTCTAAGGACCAGCCTGTCCGCTCACCTGGGAGCGCACTTCAGCCACCTGCCTGCTTGCCTGAGGTCCGACGGTCTGCCTTCCAACTCCTGTCAGTCTGTCTATGGACCAGCTTGCCTGCTCACCTGGGAGCGCACATCTGCTACCTGCCTGCTAGCCTACCTGGAGGCTCCGCCGTCACGTGCTGTGAACACCTGCCTGTCCAGTGACTCCTGCCCGCTCACCTGGGAGCGCTCATCTGCTGCCTGTCTGCTAGCCTACCTGCAGGCTCTGCCGTCACGTGCTGTGACCACCCGCCTGTCCAGAGACTTCTGCCCGCTCACCTGGGAGCGCTCATCTGCCACCTGTCTGTTGGTCATCCTGGAGGCTCCGCCGTCACATGCTGTGACCACCCGTTCATCCAGAGACTCTCGCCTGCTCACCTGGGAGCTCACGTCTATCATCAGCCGCCACAGGTCGTACCAACCCTTTACCCAAAGACTGCCCCGGTCACTTGCCGTGACCATCTGCCCGTTCATCCAGAGACTGCCCCGGTCACTTGCCGTGACCATCTGCCCGTTCATCCAGAGACTGCCCCGGTCACTTGCCGTGACCTCCAGCCCGTTCACTCAGAGATTGTCCCGGTCACCTGCTGTGACTTCCTGCCCGTCTTCCCTGGTCGCCACCCGCTCCCTTACAAGGACCGCCCCCTTGTATAGTAGCTCAGAGGTTCCGCCTCCCAGACCCGTTACACTCTACCCACAGGCTGCCCCGACGCTCCAAGATAAGAATCTACCACAGACTGCCCCGATGCACCAAGATAAAACTCTACCCACAGACTGCCTCCATGCATCAAGATAAGACTCTACCCACAGGCTGCCCCGATGTGCCAAGATAAGACTACCCACAGGCTGCCCCGATGTACCAAGATAAGACTCTACCCACAGGCTGCCCCGATGCACCAAGATAAGACTCTACCCACAGACTGCCCCGATGCACCAAGATAAGACTCTACCCACAGACTGCGCCGATGCACCAAGATAAGACTCTACCCACAGGCTGCCCCGATGTACCAAGATAAGACTCTACACACAGGCTGCCCCGATGCACCAAGATAAGACTCTACCCACAGACTGCCCTGATGCACCAAGATAAGACTCTACCCACAGACTGCCTCGATGCATCAAGATAAGACTCTACCGACAGGCTGCCCCGATGTACCAAGATAAGACTCTACCCACAGACTGCCCCGATGCACCAAGATAAGACTCTACCCACAGGCTGCCCCGATGTACCAAGATAAGACTCTACCCACAGACTGCCCTGATGCACCAAGATAAGACTCTACCCACAGACTGCCCCGATGCATCAAGATAAGACTCTACCGACAGGCTGCCCCGATGTACCAAGATAAGACTCTACCCACAGACTGCCCCGATGCACCAAGATAAGACTCTACCCACAGGCTGCCCCGATGTACCAAGATAAGACTCTACCCACAGACTGCCCCTATGCTTCAAGATAAGACTCTACCCACAAGCTGCCCCGATGCATCAAGATAAGACTCTACCCACAGGCTGCCCCGATGCACCAAGATAAGACTCTACCCACAGACTGCCCCGATGCACCAAGATAAGACTCTACCCACAGACTGCCCCGATGTATGAAGATAAGACTCTACCTACAGGCTGCCCCGATGTACCAAGATAAGACTCTAACCACAGGCTGCCCCGATGTACCAAGATAAGACTCTACCCACAGGCTGCCCCGATGCACCAAGATAAGACTCTACCACAGACTGCCCCGATGCATCAAGATAAGACTCTACCTACAGGCTGCCCCGATGCATCAAGATAAGACTCTACCCACAGACTGCCACGATGCTCCAAGATAAGACTCTACCCACAGGCTGCCCTGATGTACCAAGATAAGACTCTACCCACAGGCTGCCCCGATGCACCAAGATAAGACTCTACCCACAGACTGCCCCGATGTATCAAGATAAGACTCTACCCACAGACTGCCCCGATGCATCAAGATAAGACTCTACCTACAGGCTGCCCCGATGCATCAAGATAAGACTCTACCCACAGACTGCCCCGATGCTCCAAGATAAGACTCTACCCACAGGCTGCCCCGATGTACCAAGATAAGACTCTACCCACAGCGTGCCCCGATGCATCAAGATAAGACTCTACCCACAGACTGCCCCGATGCACCAAGATAAGACTCTACCCACAGGCTGCCCCGATGCATCAAGATAAGACTCTACCCACAGGCTGCCCCGATGCTCCAAGATAAGACTCTACCCACAGGCTGCCCCGATGTACCAAGATAAGACAATACCCACAGGCTGCCCCGATGTACCAAGATAAGACTCTACGCACAGGCTGCCCAGATGCACCAAGATAAGACTCTACCCACAGGCTGCCCCGATGCTCCAAGATAAGACTCTACCCACAGGCTGCCCCGATGTACCAAGATAAGACTCTACCCACAGGCTGCCCCGATGCACCAAGATAAGACTCTACCCACAGGCTGCCCCGATGCTCCAAGATAAGACTCTACCCACAGGCTGCCCCGATGTACCAAGATAAGACAATACCCACAGGCTGCCCCGATGTACCAAGATAAGACTCTACCCACAGGCTGCCCAGATGCACCAAGATAAGACTCTACCCACAGGCTGCCCCGATGCTCCAAGATAAGTCTCTACCCACAGGCTGCCCCGATGTACCAAGATAAGACTCTACCCACAGGCTGCCCCGATGCACCAAGATAAGACTCTACCCACAGGCTGCCCCGATGCTCCAAGATAAGACTCTACCCACAGGCTGCCCCGATGTACCAAGATAAGACTCTACCCACAGGCTGCCCCGATGCACCAAGATAAGACTCTACCCACAGCCTGCCCTGATCTACCAAGATAACACTCTACCCACAGGCTGCCCCGATGCACCAAGATAAGACTCTACCCACAGGCTGCACTGATGCATCAAGATAAGACTCTACACACAGACTGCCCCGACGCTCCAAGATAAGACTCTACCCATAGATTGCCCTGATGCACCAAGATAACACTCTACCAACAGGCTGTCCCGATGCACCAAGATAAGACTCTACCCACAGGATGCCCCGATGCATCAAGATAAGACTCTACACACAGGCTGCCCCGATGCACCAAGATAAGACTCTACACACAGGCTGCCCCGATGAATCAAGATAAAACTCTACCCACAGACTGCCCCAATGCATCAAGATGAGACTCTACACACAGGCTGCCCCGATGCCTCAAGATAAGACTCTACACACAGGCTGCCCCGATGCTCCAAGATAAGACTCTACCCACAGGCTGCCCCGATGCATCAAGATAAGACTCTAACCACAGGCTGCCCCGATGTACCAAGATAAGACTCTACCCACAGGCTGCCCCGACGCTCCAAGATAAGACTCTACCCACAGGCTGCCCCGATGCTCCAAGACAAGACTTTACCCACAGACTGCCCCGATGCACCAAGATAAAACCCTACCCACAGACTGCCCCGATGTACCAAGATAAGACTCTACCCACAGGCTGCCCCGATTTACCAAGATAAGACTCTACCCACAGACTGCCCCGTTGCATCAAGATAAGACTCTACCCGCAGGCTGCCCCGATGCACCAAGATAAGACTCTACCCACAGGCTGCCCCGATGCATCAAGATAAGAGTCTACCCACAGGCTGCCCCGCTGCATCAATATAAGACTCTACCCACAGGCTGCCCCGATGCACCAATTAACACTCTACCCACAGGCTGCCCCGATGCACCAAGATAAGACTCTACCCACAGGCTGCCCCGACGTTCCAAGATAAGACTCTACACTCAGGCTGCCCCGATGCATCAAGATAAGACTCTACCCATAGACTGCCCCGATGCTCCAAGATAAGACTCTACCCACAGACTGCCCCGATGCACCAAGATAAGACTCTACCCACAGGCTGCCCCGATGCATCAAGATAAGACTCTACACACAGGCTGCCCCGATGTACCAAGATAAGACTCTACCCACAGGCTGCCCCGATGCACCAAGATAAGACTCTACCACAGACTGCCCCGATGCATCAAGATAAGACTCTACCTACAGGCTGCCCCGATGCATCAAGATAAGACTCTACCCACAGACTGCCACGATGCTCCAAGATAAGACTCTACCCACAGGCTGCCCTGATGTACCAAGATAAGACTCTACCCACAGGCTGCCCCGATGCACCAAGATAAGACTCTACCCACAGACTGCCCCGATGTATCAAGATAAGACTCTACCCACAGACTGCCCCGATGCATCAAGATAAGACTCTACCTACAGGCTGCCCCGATGCATCAAGATAAGACTCTACCCACAGACTGCCCCGATGCTCCAAGATAAGACTCTACCCACAGGCTGCCCCGATGTACCAAGATAAGACTCTACCCACAGCGTGCCCCGATGCATCAAGATAAGACTCTACCCACAGACTGCCCCGATGCACCAAGATAAGACTCTACCCACAGGCTGCCCCGATGCATCAAGATAAGACTCTACCCACAGGCTGCCCCGATGCTCCAAGATAAGACTCTACCCACAGGCTGCCCCGATGTACCAAGATAAGACAATACCCACAGGCTGCCCCGATGTACCAAGATAAGACTCTACGCACAGGCTGCCCAGATGCACCAAGATAAGACTCTACCCACAGGCTGCCCCGATGCTCCAAGATAAGACTCTACCCACAGGCTGCCCCGATGTACCAAGATAAGACTCTACCCACAGGCTGCCCCGATGCACCAAGATAAGACTCTACCCACAGGCTGCCCCGATGCTCCAAGATAAGACTCTACCCACAGGCTGCCCCGATGTACCAAGATAAGACAATACCCACAGGCTGCCCCGATGTACCAAGATAAGACTCTACCCACAGGCTGCCCAGATGCACCAAGATAAGACTCTACCCACAGGCTGCCCCGATGCTCCAAGATAAGTCTCTACCCACAGGCTGCCCCGATGTACCAAGATAAGACTCTACCCACAGGCTGCCCCGATGCACCAAGATAAGACTCTACCCACAGGCTGCCCCGATGCTCCAAGATAAGACTCTACCCACAGGCTGCCCCGATGTACCAAGATAAGACTCTACCCACAGGCTGCCCCGATGCACCAAGATAAGACTCTACCCACAGCCTGCCCTGATCTACCAAGATAACACTCTACCCACAGGCTGCCCCGATGCACCAAGATAAGACTCTACCCACAGGCTGCACTGATGCATCAAGATAAGACTCTACACACAGACTGCCCCGACGCTCCAAGATAAGACTCTACCCATAGATTGCCCTGATGCACCAAGATAACACTCTACCAACAGGCTGCCCAGATGCACCAAGATAACACTCTACCAACAGGCTGTCCCGATGCACCAAGATAAGACTCTACCCACAGGATGCCCCGATGCATCAAGATAAGACTCTACACACAGGCTGCCCCGATGCACCAAGATAAGACTCTACACACAGGCTGCCCCGATGAATCAAGATAAAACTCTACCCACAGACTGCCCCAATGCATCAAGATGAGACTCTACACACAGGCTGCCCCGATGCCTCAAGATAAGACTCTACACACAGGCTGCCCCGATGCTCCAAGATAAGACTCTACCCACAGGCTGCCCCGATGCATCAAGATAAGACTCTAACCACAGGCTGCCCCGATGTACCAAGATAAGACTCTACCCACAGGCTGCCCCGACGCTCCAAGATAAGACTCTACCCACAGGCTGCCCCGATGCTCCAAGACAAGACTTTACCCACAGACTGCCCCGATGCACCAAGATAAAACCCTACCCACAGACTGCCCCGATGTACCAAGATAAGACTCTACCCACAGGCTGCCCCGATTTACCAAGATAAGACTCTACCCACAGACTGCCCCGTTGCATCAAGATAAGACTCTACCCGCAGGCTGCCCCGATGCACCAAGATAAGACTCTACCCACAGGCTGCCCCGATGCATCAAGATAAGAGTCTACCCACAGGCTGCCCCGCTGCATCAATATAAGACTCTACCCACAGGCTGCCCCGATGCACCAATTAACACTCTACCCACAGGCTGCCCCGATGCACCAAGATAAGACTCTACCCACAGGCTGCCCCGACGTTCCAAGATAAGACTCTACACTCAGGCTGCCCCGATGCATCAAGATAAGACTCTACCCATAGACTGCCCCGATGCTCCAAGATAAGACTCTACCCACAGACTGCCCCGATGCACCAAGATAAGACTCTACCCACAGGCTGCCCCGATGCATCAAGATAAGACTCTACACACAGGCTGCCCCGATGTACCAAGATAAGACTCTACCCACAGGCTGCCCCGATGCACCAAGATAAGACTCTACCCACAGGCTTCCCCGATGCTCCAAGATAAGACTCTACCTACAGGCTGCCCCTATGTACCAAGATAAGACTCTACCCACAGACTGCCCCGATGCACCAAGATAAGACTCTACCCACAGGCTGCCCCGATGTACCAAGATAAGACTCTACCCACAGGCTGCCCCGATGTACCAAGATAAGACTCTACCCACAGACTGCCCCGATCCTTCAAGATAAGACTCTACCCACAAGCTGCCCCGATGCATCAAGATAAGACTCCACCCACAGGCTGCCCCGATGCACCAAGATAAGGCTCTACCCACAGACTGCCCCGATGCACCAAGATAAGACTCTACCCACAGACTGCCCCGATGTATCAAGATAAGACTCTACCCACAGACTGCCCCGATGCATCAAGATAAGACTCTACCTACAGGCTGCCCGATGCATCAAGATAAGACTCTACCCACAGACTGCCCCGATGCATCAAGATAAGACTCTACCTACAGGCTGCCCGATGCACCAAGATAAGACTCTACCCACAGACTGCCCCGATGCACCAAGATAAGACTCTACCCACAGACTGCCCCGATGTATCAAGATAAGACTACCCACAGACTGCCCCGATGCATCAAGATAAGACTCTACCTATAGGCTGCCCGATGCATCAAGATAAGACTCTACCCACAGGCTGCCCCAATGCTCCAAGATAAGACTCTACCCACAGGCTGCCCTGATGTACCAAGATAAGACTCTACCCACAGGCTGCCCCGAATCACCAAGATAAGACTCTACCCACAGACGGCCCCGATGCACCAAGATAAGACTCTACCCACAGACTGCCCCGATGTATCAAGATAAGACTCTACCCACAGACTGCCCCGATGCTCCAAGATAAGAATCTACCCACAGACTGCCCCGATGCATCAAGATAAGACTCTACCCACAGGCTGCCCCGATGCTCCAAGATAAGACTCTACCCACAGACTGCCCCGATGCTCCAAGATAAGACTCTACCCACAGACTGCCCCGATGTACCAAGATAAGACTCTACCCACAGGCTGCCCCGATGTACCAAGATAAGACTCTACCCACAGGCTGCCCCGATGTACCAAGATAAGACTCTAACCACAGACTGCCCAGATGCACCAAGATAAGACTCTACCCACAAACTGCCCCGATGCATCAAGATAAGACTCTACCCACAGGCTGCCCCGATGTACCAATATAAGACTCTACCCACAGACTGCCCCGATGCATCAAGATAAGACTCTACCCACAGGCTGCCCCGATGTACCTAGATAAGATTCTACACACAGGCTGCCCCGATGCTCCAAGATAAGACTCTACCCACAGACTGCCCCGATGCACCAAGATAATACTCTACCCACAGACTGCCCCGATGCTCCAAGATAAGACTCTACCCACAGACTGCCCCGATGTACCAAGATAAGACTCTACCCACAGGCTGCCCCCATGCACCAAGATAGGACTCTACCCACAGACTGCCCAGATGCTCCAAGATAAGACTCTACCCACAGGCTGCCCCGATGCTCCAAGATAAGACTCTACCCACAGGCTGCCCCGATGTACCAAGATAAGACTCTACCCACAGACTGCCCCGATGCATCAAGATAAGACTCTACCCACAGGCTGCCCCGATGTACCTAGATAAGATTCTACACACAGGCTGCCCCGATGCTCCAAGATAAGACTCTACCCACAGACTGCCCCGATGCACCAAGATAATACTCTACCCACAGACTGCCCCGATGCTCCAAGATAAGACTCTACCCACAGACTGCCCCGATGTACCAAGATAAGACTCTACCCACAGGCTGCCCCCATGCACCAAGATAGGACTCTACCCACAGACTGCCCAGATGCTCCAAGATAAGACTCTACCCACAGGCTGCCCCGATGCTAAAAGATAAGACTCTACCCACAGGCTGCCCCGATGTACCAAGATAAGACTCTACCCACAGACTGCCCCGATGCATCAAGATAAGTCTCTACCCACAGGCTGCCCCGATGTACCAAGATAAGACTCTACCCACAGACTGCCCCGATGCATCAAGATAAGACTCTACCCACAGGCTGCCCTGATGTACCAAGATAAGACTCTACCCACAGACTGTTCCGATGCATCAAGATAAGACTCTACACACAGACTGCCCCGACGCTCCAAGATAAGACGCTACCCACAGGCTGCCCCGATGTACCAAGATAAGACTCTACCCACAGGCTGCCCCGATGTACCAAGATTAGACTCTACCCACAGGCTGCCCCGATGCTCCAAGATAAGACTCTACCCACAGGCTGCCCCGATGCATCAAGATAAGACTCTATCCACAGGCTGCCCCGATGCTCCAAGATAAGACTCTACCCACAGGCTGCCCCGATGTACCAAGATAAGACTCTACCCACAGGCTGCCCTGATGCACCAAGATAAGACTCTACCCACAGGCTGCCCCGAATCACCAAGATAAGACTCTACCCACAGACGGCCCCGATGCACCAAGATAAGACTCTACCCACAGACTGCCCCGATGTATCAAGATAAGACTCTACCCACAGACTGCCCCGATGCTCCAAGATAAGAATCTACCCACAGACTGCCCCGATGCATCAAGATAAGACTCTACCCACAGGCTGCCCCGATGTTCCAAGATAAGACTCTACCCACAGACTGCCCCGATGCTCCAAGATAAGACTCTACCCACAGACTGCCCCGATGTACCAAGATAAGACTCTACCCACAGGCTGCCCCGATGTACCAAGATAAGACTCTACCCACAGGCTGCCCCGATGTACCAAGATAAGACTCTAACCACAGACTGCCCAGATGCACCAAGATAAGACTCTACCCACAGACTGCCCCGATGCATCAAGATAAGACTCTACCCACAGGCTGCCCCGATGTACCAATATAAGACTCTACCCACAGACTGCCCCGATGCATCAAGATAAGACTCTACCCACAGGCTGCCCCGATGTACCTAGATAAGATTCTACACACAGGCTGCCCCGATGCTCCAAGATAAGACTCTACCCACAGACTGCCCCGATGCACCAAGATAATACTCTACCCACAGACTGCCCCGATGCTCCAAGATAAGACTCTACCCACAGACTGCCCCGATGTACCAAGATAAGACTCTACCCACAGGCTGCCCCCATGCACCAAGATAGGACTCTACCCACAGACTGCCCAGATGCTCCAAGATAAGACTCTACCCACAGGCTGCCCCGATGCTCCAAGATAAGACTCTACCCACAGGCTGCCCCGATGTACCAATATAAGACTCTACCCACAGACTGCCCCGATGCATCAAGATAAGACTCTACCCACAGGCTGCCCCGATGTACCTAGATAAGATTCTACACACAGGCTGCCCCGATGCTCCAAGATAAGACTCTACCCACAGACTGCCCCGATGCACCAAGATAATACTCTACCCACAGACTGCCCCGATGCTCCAAGATAAGACTCTACCCACAGACTGCCCCGATGTACCAAGATAAGACTCTACCCACAGGCTGCCCCCATGCACCAAGATAGGACTCTACCCACAGACTGCCCAGATGCTCCAAGATAAAACTCTACCCACAGGCTGCCCCGATGCTCCAAGATAAGACTCTACCCACAGGCTGCCCCGATGTACCAAGATAAGACTCTACCCACAGACTGCCCCGATGCATCAAGATAAGACTCTACCCACAGGCTGCCCCGATGTACCAAGATAAGACTCTACCCACAGACTGCCCCGATGCATCAAGATAAGACTCTACCCACAGGCTGCCCTGATGTACCAAGATAAGACTCTACCCACAGACTGTTCCGATGCATCAAGATAAGACTCTACACACAGACTGCCCCGACGCTCCAAGATAAGACTCTACCCACAGGCTGCCCCGATGTACCAAGATAAGACTCTACCCACAGACTGTTCCGATGCACCAAGATTAGACTCTACCCACAGGCTGCCCCGATGCTCCAAGATAAGACTCTACCCACAGGCTGCCCCGATGCATCAAGATAAGACTCTACCCACAGGCTGCCCCGATGTACCAAGATTAGACTCTACCCACAGGCTGCCCCGATGCTCCAAGATAAGACTCTACCCACAGGCTGCCCCGATGCATCAAGATAAGACTCTATCCACAGGCTGCCCCGATGCTCCAAGATAAGACTCTACCCACAGGCTGCCCCGATGTACCAAGATAAGACTCTACCCACAGGCTGCCCTGATGCACCAAGATAAGACTCTACCCACAGGCTACCCCGATGTACCAAAATAAGACTCTGCCCACAGGCTGCCCCGATGCTCCACGATAAGACTCTACCCACAGGCTGCCCCGATGTACCAAGATAAGACTCTACCCACAGGCTGCCCCGATGTACCAAGATAAGACTCTACCCACAGGCTGCTCCGATGCATCAAGATAAGACTCTACCCACAGGCTGCCCTGAGGCACCAAGATAAGACTGTGCCCACAGGCTGCCCCGATGTACGATGATAAGAGTCTACCCACAGGCTTCCCCAATGCTCCAAGATAAGACTCTACCCACAGGCTGCCCCGATGTACCAAGATAAGACTCTGCCCACAGGCTGCTCCGATGCTCCAACATAAGACTCTACCCACAGACTGCCCCGATGTACCAAGATAAGACTCTACCCAAAGGCTGCCCCGATGCTCCAAGATAAGACTCTACCCACAGGCTGCCCCGATGTACCAAGATAAGACTCTACCCACAGGCTGCCCCGATGCTCCAAGATAAGACTCTACCCACAGAATGCCCCGATGTACCAAGATAAGACTCTACCCACAGACTGCCCCGATGTACCAAGATAAGACCCTGCCCACAGGCTGCCCCGATGCTCCAAGATAAGACTCTACCCACAGGCTGCCCCGATGCTCCAAGATAAGACTCTACCCACAGACTGCCCCGATGTACCAAGATAAGACTCTACCCACAGGCTGCCCCGATGTACCAAGATAAGACTCTACCCAAAGGCTGCCCCGATGCTCCAAGATAAGACTCTACCCACAGGCTGCCCCGATGCTCCAAGATAAGACTGTACCCACAGGCTGCCCCGATGCACCAAGATAAGACTCTACCCACAGGCTGCCCCGATGCACCAAGATAAGACTCTACCCACAGGCTGCCCCGATGCACCAAGATAAGACTCTACCCACAGGCTGCCCCGATGCTCCAAGATAAGACTCTCCCCACAGCCTGCCCCGATGCTCCAATATAAGACTCTACCCACAGGCTGCCCCGATGCTCCAAGATAAGACTCTACCCACAGACTGCCCCGATGCACCATGAGAAGACTCTACCCACAGGCTGCTCCGATGCATCAAGATAAGACTCTACCCACAGGCTGCCCTGATGCACCAAGATAAGACTCTACCCACAGGCTGCCCCGATGTACGAAGATAAGACTCTACCCACAGACTACCACGATGCTCCAGGATAAGACTCTACCCACAGATTGCCCCGATGTACCAAGATAAGACTCTACCCACAGGCTGCCCCGATGCTCCAAGATAAGACTCTACCCACAGGCTGCCCCGATGCTCCAAGATAAGACTCTACCCACAGGCTGCCCCGATGCATCAAGATAAGACTCTACCCACAGGCTGCCCTGATGTACCAAGATAAGACTCTACCCACAGACTGCCCTGATGTATCAAGATAAGACTCTACCCACAGACTGCCCAGATGCACCAAGATAAGACTCTACACACAGGCTGCCCCGATGCACCAAGATAAGACTCTACCCACAGGCTGCCCCGATGTACCAAGATAAGACTCTACCCACAGGCTTCCCCGATGCTCCAAGATAAGACTCTACCCACAGACTGCCCAGATGCATCAAGATAAGACTCTACCCACAGACTGCCCCGATGCTCCAAGATAAGACTCTACCCACAGACTGCCCCGATGTACCAAGATAAGACTCTACCCACAGACTGCCCCGATGCTCCAAGATAAGACTCTACCCACAGACTGCCCCGATGTACCAAGATAAGACTCTACCCACAGGCTGCCCCGATGCTCCAAGATAAGACTCTACCTACAGGCTGCCCCGATGTACCAAGATATGACTCTACCCACAGGCTGCCCCGATGTACCAAGATAAGACTCTACCCACAGGCTGCCCTGATGCACCAAGATAAGACTCTACCCACAGGCTACCCCGATGTACCAAAATAAGACTCTACCCACAGGCTGCCCCGATGCTCCACGATAAGACTCTACCCACAGACTGCCCCGATGTACCATGATAAGACTCTACCGACAGGCTGCCCCGATGTACCAAGATAAGACTCTACCCACAGCCTGCCCCGATGTACCAAGATAAGACTCTACCCACAGGCTGCCCCGATGCACCAAGATAAGACTCTACCCACAGACTGCCCCGATGCATCAAGATAAGAGTCTACCCACAGACTGCCCGATGTACCAAGATAAGACTCTACCCACAGGCTGCCCCGATGTACCAAGATAAGACTCTACCCACAGGCTGCCCCGATGCATCAAGATAAGACTCTACCCACAGGCTGCCCTGATGCACCAAGATATGACTCTACCCACAGGCTGCCCCGATGTTTGATGATAAGACTCTACCCACAGGCTTCCCCGATGCTCCAAGATAAGACTCTACCCACAGGCTGCCCCTATGTACCAAGATAAGACTCTGCCCACAGGCTGCCCCGATGCTCCAAGATAAGACTCTACCCACAGACTGCCCCGATGTACCAAGATAAGACTCTACCCAAAGACTGCCCCGATGCTCCAAGATAAGACTCTACCCACAGGCTGCCCCGATGCTCCAAGATAAGACTCTACACACAGGCTGCCCCGATGTACCAAGATAAGACTCTACCCACAGACTGCCCTGATGCTCCAAGATAAGACTCTACCCACAGGCTGCCCTGATGCTCCAAGATAAGACTCTACCCACAGACTGCCCCGATGTACCAAGATAAGACTCTACCCCAAGACTGCCCCGATGCTCCAAGATAAGACTCTACCCACAGGCTGCCCCGATGCTCCAAGATAAGACTCTACACACAGGCTGCCCCGATGTACCAAGATAAGACTCTACCCACAGACTGCCCTGATGCTCCAAGATAAGACTCTACCCACAGGCTGCCCCGATGCTCCAAGATGAGACTCTACCCACAGACTGCCCCGGTGTACCAAGATAAGACCCTGCCCACAGGCTGCCCCGATGCTCCAAGATAAGACTCTACCCACAGGCTGCCCCGATGCTCCAAGATAAGACTCTACCCACAGACTGCCCCGATGTACCAAGATAAGACTCTACCCACAGGCTGCCCCAATGTACCAAGATAAGCCTCTACCCAAAGGCTGTCCCGATGCTCCAAGATAAAACTCTACCCACAGGCTGCCCCGATGCTCCAAGATAAGACTCTACCCACAGGCTGAGCCGATGCACCAAGATAAGACTCTACCCACAGGCTGCCCCGATGTACCAAGATAAGACTCTACCCATAGACTGCCCCGATGCACCAAGATAAGACTCTACCCACAGGCTGCCCCGATGCACCAAGATAAGACTCTACCCACAGGCTGCCCCGATGCACCAAGATAAGACTCTACCCACAGGCTGCCCCGATGCTCCAAGATAAGACTCTACCCACAGACTGCCCCGATGCTTCAAGATAAGACTCTACCCACAGGCTGCCCCGATGTACAAAGATAAGACTCTACACACAGGCTGCCCCGATGCTCCAAGATAAGACTCTCCCCACAGCCTGCCCCGATGTACAAAGATAAGACTCTACACACAGGCTGCCCCGATGCACTAAGATAAGACTCTACCCACAGGCTGCCCCGATGCACCAAGATAAGACTCTTCCCACAGGCTGCCCCGATGCACCATGAGAAGACTCCACCCACAGGCTGCCCCAATGCTCCAAGATAAGACTCTACCCACAGGCTGCCCCGATGCTCCAAGATAAGACTCTACCCACAGGCTGCCCTGATGCACCAAGATAAGACTCTACCCACAGGCTGCCCCGATGTACGAAGATAAGACTCTACCCAAAGGCTTCCCCGATGCTCCAAGATAAGACTCTACCCACAGGCTGCCCCGATGTACCAAGATAAGACTCTGCCCACAGGCTGCCCCGATGCTCCAAGATAAGACTCAACCCACTGACTGCCCCGATGTACCAAGATAAGACTCTACCCAAAGGCTGCCCCGATGCTCCAAGATAAGACTCTACCCACAGACTGCCCCGATGCACCAAGATAAGACTCTACCCACAGGCTGCCCCGATGCTCCAAGATAAGACTCTACACACAGGCTGCCCCGATGTACCAAGATAAGACTCTACCCACAGACTGCCCTGATGCTCCAAGATAAGACTCTACCCACAGGCTGCCCTGATGCTCCAAGATAAGACTCTACCCACAGACTGCCCCGATGTACCAAGATAAGACTCTACCCCAAGACTGCCCCGATGCTCCAAGATAAGACTCTACCCACAGGCTGCCCCGATGCTCCAAGATAAGACTCTACACACAGGCTGCCCCGATGTACCAAGATAAGACTCTACCCACAGACTGCCCTGATGCTCCAAGATAAGACTCTACCCACAGGCTGCCCCGATGCTCCAAGATGAGACTCTACCCACAGACTGCCCCGATGTACCAAGATAAGACCCTGCCCACAGGCTGCCCCGATGCTCCAAGATAAGACTCTACCCACAGGCTGCCCCGATGCTCCAAGATAAGACTCTACCCACAGACTGCCCCGATGTACCAAGATAAGACTCTACCCACAGGCTGCCCCAATGTACCAAGATAAGCCTCTACCCAAAGGCTGTCCCGATGCTCCAAGATAAAACTCTACCCACAGGCTGCCCCGATGCTCCAAGATAAGACTCTACCCACAGGCTGAGCCGATGCACCAAGATAAGACTCTACCCACAGGCTGCCCCGATGTACCAAGATAAGACTCTACCCATAGACTGCCCCGATGCACCAAGATAAGACTCTACCCACAGGCTGCCCCGATGCACCAAGATAAGACTCTACCCACAGGCTGCCCCGATGCTCCAAGATAAGACTCTACCCACAGACTGCCCCGATGCTTCAAGATAAGACTATACCCACAGGCTGCCCCGATGTACAAAGATAAGACTCTACACACAGGCTGCCCCGATGCTCCAAGATAAGACTCTCCCCACAGCCTGCCCCGATGTACAAAGATAAGACTCTACACACAGGCTGCCCCGATGCACTAAGATAAGACTCTACCCACAGGCTGCCCCGATGCACCAAGATAAGACTCTTCCCACAGGCTGCCCCGATGCACCATGAGAAGACTCCACCCACAGGCTGCCCCAATGCTCCAAGATAAGACTCTACCCACAGGCTGCCCCGATGCTCCAAGATAAGACTCTACCCACAGGCTGCCCTGATGCACCAAGATAAGACTCTACCCACAGGCTGCCCCGATGTACGAAGATAAGACTCTACCCAAAGGCTTCCCCGATGCTCCAAGATAAGACTCTACCCACAGGCTGCCCCGATGTACCAAGATAAGACTCTACCCACAGGCTGCCCCGATGCTCCAAGATAAGACTCTCCCCACAGCCTGCCCCGATGTACAAAGATAAGACTCTACACACAGGCTGCCCCGATGCACCAAGATAAGACTCTACCCACAGACTGCCCCGATGCATCAAGATAAGACTCTACCCACAGACTGCCCCGATGCACCATGAGAAGACTCTACCCACAGGCTGCCCCGATGTACCAAGATAAGACTCTACCCACAGACTGCCCCGATGCACCAAGAAAAGACTCTGCCCACAGGCTGCCCCTATGCACCAAGATAAGACTCTACCCACAGGCTGCCCCGATGCACCATGATAAGACTCTACCCACAGGCTGCCCCGATGCTCCAAAATAAGACTCTACCCTCAGGCTGCCCCGATGCTCCAAGATAAGACTCTACCCACAGACTGCCCCGATGCACCATGAGAAGACTCTACCCACAGGCTGCCCCGATGTACCAAGATAAGACTCTACCCACAGACTGCCCCGATGCACCAAGAAAAGACTCTGCCCACAGGCTGCCCCGATGCACCAAGATAAGACTCTACCCACAGGCTGCCCCGTTGCACCATGATAAGACTCTACCCACAGCCTGCCCCGATGCATCAAGATAAGACTCTACCCACAGGCTGCCCCGATGCACCAAGATAAGACTCTACCCACAGGCTGCCCCGATGCATCAAGATAAGACTCTACCCACAGGCTGCTCCGATGCACCAAGATAAGACTCTACCCACAGGCTGCCCCGATGCTCCCAGATAAGACTCTACACACAGGCTGCCCCGATGCATCAAGATAAGACTCTACCCATAGACTGCCCCAATGCTCCAAGATAAGGCTCTACCCACAGGCTGCCCCGATGCACCAAGATAAGACTCTACACACAGGCTGCCCCGATGCTCCAAGATAAGACTCTACCCACAGACTGCCCCGATTTACCAAGATAAGACTCTACCCACAGGCTGTCCCGATGCTCCCAGATAAGACTCTACACACAGGCTGCCCCGATGCATCAAGATAAGACTCTACCCATAGACTGCCCCAATGCTCCAAGGTAAGGCTCTACCCACAGGCTGCCCCGATGCACCAAGATAAGACTCTACACACAGGCTGCCCCGATGCTCCAAGATAAGACTCTACCCACAGACTTCCCCGATTTACCAAGATAAGACTCTACCCACAGACTGCCCCGATGCTCCAAGATAAGACTCTACCCACAGACTGCCCCGATGCATCAAGATAAGACTCTACCCACAGACTGCCGCGATGCTCCAAGATAAAACTCTACCCACAGGCTGCCCCGATGCTCCAAGATAAGACTACCCACAGGCTGCCCCGATGCTCCAAGATAAGACTCTACCCACAAGCTGCCCCGATGTACCAAGATAAGACTCTACCCACAGGCTGCCCCGATGTACCAAGATAAGACTCTACCCACAGGCTGCCCCGATGCAGCAAGATAAGACTCGACACACAGGCTGCCCCGATGCTCCAAGATAAGACTCTACCCACAGGCTGCCCCGATGCACCAAGATAAGACTCTACCCACAGACTGCCCCGATGTACCAAGATAAGACTCTACCCACAGACTGCCCCGATGTACCAAAATAAAACTCTACCCACAGGCTGCCCCGATGCACCAAGATAAGACTCTACCTACAGGCTGCCCCGATGCTCCAAGATAAGACTCTACCCACAGGCTGCCTCGATGCACCATGAGAAGACTCTACCCACAGGCTGCCCCGATGTACCAAGATAAGACTCTACCCACAGACTGCCCCGATGCACCAAGAAAAGACTCTGCCCACAGGCTGCGCCTATGCACCAAGATAAGACTCTACCCACAGGCTGCCCCGATGCACCATGATAAGACTCTACCCACAGGCTGCCCCGATGCTCCAAAATAAGACTCTACCCTCAGGCTGCCCCGATGCTCCAAGATAAGACTCTACCCACAGACTGCCCCGATGCACCATGAGAAGACTCTACCCACAGGCTGCCCCGATGTACCAAGATAAGACTCTACCCACAGACTGCCCCGATGTACCAAGAAAAGACTCTGCCCACAGGCTGCTCCGATGCACCAAGATAAGACTCTACCCACAGGCTGCCCCGTTGCACCATGATAAGACTCTACCCACAGCCTGCCCCGATGCATCAAGATAAGACTCTACCCACAGGCTGCCCCGATGCACCAAGATAAGACTCTACGCACAGGCTGCCCTGATGCATCAAGATAAGACTCTACCCACAGGCTGCCCCGATGCACCAAGATAAGACTCTACCCACAGGCTGCCCCGATGCACCAAGATAAGACTCTACACACAGGCAGCCCCGATGCTCCAAGATAAGACTCTACCCACAGACTGCCCCGATTTACCAAGATAAGACTCTACCCACAGGCTGTCCCGATGCTCCCAGATAAGACTCTACACACAGGCTGCCCCGATGCATCAAGATAAGACTCTACCCATAGACTGCCCCAATGCTCCAAGATAAGGCTCTACCCACAGGCTGCCCCGATGCACCAAGATAAGAGTCTACACACAGGCTGCCCCGATGCTCCAAGATAAGACTCTACCCACAGACTTCCCCGATTTACCAAGATAAGACTCTACCCACAGACTGCCCCGATGCTCCAAGATAAGACTCTACCCACAGACTGCCCCGATGCATCAAGATAAGACTCTACCCACAGACTGCCGCGATGCTCCAAGATAAAACTCTACCCACAGGCTGCCCCGATGCTCCAAGATAAGACTACCCACAAGGTGCCCCGATGTACCAAGATAAGACTCTACCCACAGACTGCCCCGATGTACCAAAATAAAACTCTACCCACAGGCTGCCCCGATGCACCAAGATAAGACTCTACCTACAGGCTGCCCCGATGCTCCAAGATAAGACTCTACCCACAGGCTGCCTCGATGCTCCAAGATAAGACTCTACCCACAGACTGCCCTGATGCATCAAGATAAGACTCTACCCACAGGTTGCCCCGATGTACCAAGATAAGACTACCCACAGGCTGCCCCGATGTACCAAGATAAGACTACCCACAGGCTGCCCCGATGCTCCAAGATAAGACTCTACACACAGGCTGCCCCGATGCACCAAGATAAGACTCTACCCACAGACTGCCCCGACGCTCCAAGATAAAACTCTACCCACAGGCTGCCCCAATGCATCAAGATAAGACTCTACCCACAGACTGCCGCGATGCTCCAATATAAAACTCTACCCACAGGCTGCCCCGATGCTCCAAGATAAGACTCTACCCACAGGCTGCCCCGAAGCATCAAGATAAGACTCTACCCACAGACTGCCCCGATGTACCAAGATAAGACTCTACACACAGGCTGCCCCGATGCATCAAGATAAGACTCTACCCACAGGTTGCCCCGATGTACCAAGATAAGACTACCCACAGACTGCCCCCATGCTCCAAGATAAGACTCTACACACAGGCTGCCCCGATGCACCAAGATAAGACTCTACCCACAGACTGCCCCGACGCTCCAAGATAAAACTCTACCCACAGGCTGCCCCGATGCTCCAAGATAAGACTCTACACACAGGCTGCCCCGATGCACCAAGATAAGACTCTACCCACAGACTGCCCCGATGCTCCAAGATAAAACTCTACCCACAGACTGCCCCGATGCACCAAGATAAGACTCTACCCACAGACTGCCCCGATGTACCAAGATAAGACTCTACCCACAGGCTGCCCCGATGCTCCAAGATAAGACTCTACCTACAGGCTGCCCCGATGCACCAAGATAAGACTCTACCCACAGACTGCCCCGATGCTCCAAGATAAGACTCTACCCACAGACTGCCCCGATGCTCCAAGATAAGACTCTACCCACAGGCTGCCCCGATGCTCCAAGATAAGACTCTACCCACAGACTGCCCCGATGTACCAAGATAAGACTCTACACACAGACTGCCCCGATGTACCAAGATAAGACTCTACCCACAGGCTGCCCCGATGCTCCAAGATAAGACTCTACCTACAGGCTGCCCCGATGCACCAAGATAAGACTCTACCCACAGACTGCCCCGATGCTCCAAGATAAGACTCTACCCACAGACTGCCCCGATGCTCCAAGATAAGACTCTACCCACAGGCTGCCCCCATGCTCCAAGATAAGACTCTACCCACAGACTGCCCCGATGTACCAAGATAAGACTCTACCCACAGGCTGCCCCGATGTACCAAGATAAGACTCTACCCACAGGCTGCCCCGATGCAGCAAGATAAGACTCTACACACAGGCTGCCCCGATGCTCCAAGATAAGACTCTACCCACAGGCTGCCCCGATGCACCAAGATAAGACTCTACCCACAGACTGCCCCGATGTATCAAGATAAGACTCTACCCACAGACTGCCCCGATGTACCAAAATAAAACTCTACCCACAGGCTGCCCCGATGCACCAAGATAAGACTCTACCTACAGGCTGCCCCGATGCTCCAAGATAAGACTCTACCCACAGGCTGCCTCGATGCTCCAAGATAAGACTCTACCCACAGACTGCCCCGATGCATCAAGATAAGACTCTACCCACAGGTTGCCCCGATGTACCAAGATAAGACTACCCACAGGCTGCCCCGATGCTCCAAGATAAGACTCTACACACAGGCTGCCCCGATGCACCAAGATAAGACTCTACCCACAGACTGCCCCGACGCTCCAAGATAAAACTCTACCCACAGGCTGCCCCGATGCATCAAGATAAGACTCTACCCACAGACTGCCGCGATGCTCCAAGATAAAACTCTACCCACAGGCTGCCCCGATGCTCCAAGATAAGACTTTACACACAGACTGCCCCGATGCTCCAAGATAAGACTCTACACACAGGCTGCCCCGACGCTCCAAGATAAGACTCTACCCACAGGCTGCCCCGATGCTCCAAGATAAGACTCTACCCACAGACTGCCCCGATGTACCAAGATAAGACTCTACACACAGGCTGCCCCGATGCATCAAGATAAGACTCTACCCACAGGTTGCCCCGATGTACCAAGATAAGACAACCCACAGACTGCCCCGACGCTCCAAGATAAAACTCTACCCACAGGCTGCCCCGATGCTCCAAGATAAGACTCTACCCACAGACTGCCCCGATGCACCAAGATAAGACTCTACCCACAGACTGCCCCGATGTACCAAGATAAGACTCTACCCACAGACTGCCCCGATGCTCCAAGATAAGACTCTACCTACAGGCTGCCCCGATGCACCAAGATAAGACTCTACCCACAGACTGCCCCGATGCTCCAAGATAAGACTCTACCCACAGACTGCCCCGATGCTCCAAGATAAGACTCTACCCACAGGCTGCCCCGATGCTCCAAGATAAGACTCTACCCACAGACTGCCCCGATGTACCAAGATAAGACTCTACACACAGGCTGCCCCGATGCATCAAGATAAGACTCTACCCACAGACTGCCCCGATGCTCCAAGATAAGACTCTACCCACAGACTGCCCCGATGTACCAAGATAAGACTCTACCCACAGGCTGCCCCGATGTACCAAGATAAGACTCTACCCACAGGCTGCTCCGATGCTCCAAGATAAGACTCTACCTACAGGCTGCCCCGATGCACCAAGATAAGACTCTACCCACAGACTGCCCCGATGCTCCAAGATAAGACTCTACCCACAGACTGCCCCGATGCTCCAAGATAAGACTCTACCCACTGGCTGGCCCCATGCTCCAAGATAAGACTCTACCCACAGACTGCCCCGATGTACCAAGATAAGACTCTACACACAGACTGCCCCGATGCATCAAGATAAGACTCTACCCACACGCTGCCCCGATGTACCAAGATAAGACTCTACCCACAGACTGCCCAGATGCATCAAGATAAGTCTCTACCCACAGGCTGCCCCGATACTCCAAGATAAGACTCTACCCACAGTCTGCCCCGATGCTCCAAGATAAGACACTACCCACAGGCTGCCCCGATGCAACAAGAGAAGACTCTACCCACAGGCTGCCCCGATACTCCAAGATAAGACTCTACCCACAGTCTGCCCCGATGCTCCAAGATAAGGCACTACCCACAGGCTGCCCCGATGCACCAAGATAAGACTCTACACACAGGCTGCCCCGATGCACCAAGATAAGACTCTACCCACGCGCTGCCCCGATGTACCAAGATAAGACTCTACCCACAGGCTGCCCCGATACATCAAGATAAGACTCTACCCACAGCCTGCCCCGATGCACCAAGATAAGACTACTCCAAAGCTGCCCCGATGCATCAAGATAAGACTCTACCCACAGGCTGCCCCGATGCTCCAAGATAAGACTCTACCCACAGGCTGCCCCGATGCACCAAGATAAGACTCCACCCACAGGCTGCCCCGATGCTCCAAGATAAGACTCTACCCACAGACTGCCCCGATGCATCAAGATAAGACTCTACCCACAGGCTGCCCCGATGCATCAAGATAAGACTCTACCCACAGGCTGCCCCGATGCACCAAGATAAGACTCTACCCACAGGCTGCCCCGATGCTCCAAGATAAGACTCTACCCAGAGGCTGCCCCGATGCACCAAGATAAGACTCTACCCACAGACTGCCCATATGCACCAAGATAAGACTCTACCCACAGGCTGCCCCGATGCACCAAGATAAGACTCTACCCACAGGCTCCTCCGATGCATCAAGATAAGACTCTACCCACAGACTGCCCCGATGCACCAAGATAAGACTCTACCCACAGGCTGCCCCGATGCACCAAGATAAGACTCTACCCACAGGCTGCCCCGATGCACCAAGATAAGACTCTACCCACAGGCTGCCCCGAGGCTCCAAGATAAGACACTACACACAGGCTGGCCCGATGCACCAAGATAAGATTCTACCCACAGGCTGCCCCGATACTCCAAAATAAGACTCTACCCACAGGCTGCCCCGATGCTCCAAGATAAGTCTCTACCCACAGGCTGCCCCGATACTCCAAAATAAGACTCTACCCACAGGCTGCCCCGATACTCCAAAATAAGACTCTACCCACAGGCTGCCCCGATGCTCCAAGATAAGTCTCTACCCACAGGCTGCCCCGATACTCCAAAATAAGACTCTACCCACAGGCTGCCCCGATGCATCAAGATAAGACTCTACCCACAAGCTGCCCCGATGCTCCAAGATAAGACTGTACCCACAGGCTGCCCCGATGCATCAAGATAAGACTCTACCCACAGGCTGCCCCGATGCACCAAGATAACACTCTACCCACAGGCTGCCCCGATGTACCAAGATAAGACTCTACCCACAGGCTGTCCCGATGCATCAAGATAAGACTCTACCCACAGGCTGCCCTGATGCTCCAAGATAAGACTCTACCCACAGCCTGCTCTGATGCATCAAGATAAGACTCTACCCACAGGCTGCCCCGATGCTCCAAGATAAGACTCTACCCACAGGCTGCCCTGATGCATCAAGATAAGACTCTACCCACAGACTGCCCCGATGCACCAAGAGAAGACTCTACACACACGATGGCTCGATGCTCCAAGATAAGACTCTACCCACAGGCTGCCCCGATGCTCCAAGATAAGACTCTACCCACAGACTGCCCCAATGCATCAAGATAAGACTCTACCCACAGGCTGCCCCGATGCATCAAGATAAGACTCTACCCACAGGCTGCCCCGATGCTCCAAGATAAGACACTACCCACAGGCTGCCCCGATGTACCAAGATAAGACTCTACCCACAGACTGCCCCGATGCATCAAGATAAGACTCTACCCACAGGCTGCCTCGATGCTCCAAGATAAGACACTACCCACAGGCTGCCCCGATGTACCAAGATAAGACTCTACCCACAGACTGCCCCGATGCATCAAGATAAGACTCTACCCACAGGCTGCCCCGATGCTCCAAGATAACACTCTACCCACAGGTTGCCCCGATGCATCAAGATAAGACTCTACCCACAGGTTGCCCCGATGCATCAAGATAAGACTCTACCCACAGACTGCACCGATGCACCAAGATAAGACTCTACCCACAGGTTGCCCCGATGCATCAAGATAACACTCTACCCACAGGCTGCCCCGATGCTCCAAGATAACACTCTACCCACAGGTTGCCCCGATGCATCAAGATAAGACTCTACCCACAGGTTGCCCCGATGCATCAAGATAAGACTCTACCCACAGACTGCCCCGATGCACCAAGATAAGACTCTACCCACAGGTTGCCCCGATGCATCAAGATAACACTCTACCCACAGGCTGCCCCGATGTACCAAGATAAGACTCTACCCACAGAGTGCCCCGATGCATCAAGATAAGACTCTACCCACAGGCTGCCCCGATGCATCAAGATAAGACTCTACCCACAGGCTGCCCCGATGCTCCAAGATAAGACTCTACCCACAGGCTGCCCCGATGCTCCAAGATAAGACTCTACACACAGGCTGCCCCGATGCACCAATTTAAGGCTCTACCCACAGACTGCCCCGATGTATCAAGATAAGACTCTACCCACAGGCTGCCCCGATGCTCCAAGATAAGACTCTACCCACAGACTGCACCGATGCTCCAAGATAACACTCTACCCACAGGCTGCCCCGATGCTCCAAGATAAGACTCTACACACAGGCTGCCCCGATGCTCCAAGATAAGACTCTACACACAGGCTGCCCCGATGCTCCAAGATAAGACTCTACACACAGGCTGCCCCGATGCTCCGAGATAAGACTCTACCCACAGGCTGCCCCGATGTACCAATATAAGACTCTACACACAGGCTGCCCTGATGTACCAAGATAAGACTCTACCCACAGACTGCCCCGATGCATCAAGATAAGGCTCTACCCACAGACTGCCCCGATGCACCAAGATAAGACTCTACCCACAGGTTGCCCCGATGCATCAAGATAAGACTCTACCCACAGGCTGCCCCGATGTACCAAGATAAGACTCTACCCACAGAGTGCCCCGATGCATCAAGATAAGACTCTACCCACAGGCTGCCCCGATGCATCAAGATAAGACTCTACCCACAGGCTGCCCCGATGCTCCAAGATAAGACTCTACACACAGGCTGCCCCGATGCACCAATTTAAGTCTCTACCCACAGACTGCCCCGATGTATCAAGATAAGACTCTACCCACAGGCTGCCCCGATGCTCCAAGATAAGACTCTACCCCCAGGCTGCACCGATGCTCCAAGATAAGACTCTACCCACAGGCTGTCCCGATGCCCCAAGATAAGACTCTACACACAGGCTGCCCCGATGTACCAAGATAAGACTCTACACACAGGCTGCCCCGATGTACCAAGATGAGACTCTACCCACAGCCCGCCCTGATGTACCAAGATAAGACTCTACACACAGGCTGCCCCGATGTACCAAGATAAGACTCTACCCACAGACTGCCCCGATGCACCAAGATAAGACTCTAACCACAGGCTCCCCCGACGCTCCAAGATAAGACTACTCCAAGGCTGCCCCAATGCATCAAGATAAGACTCTACCCACAGGCTGCCCCTATGCTCCAAGACAAGACTCTACCCACAGGCTGCCCCGATGCACCAAGATAAGACTCTACCCACAGGCTGCCCCGATGCTCCAAGATAAGACTCTACCCACAGGCTGCCCCGATGCACCAAGATAAGACTCTACCCACAGGCTGCCCCGATGCTCCAAGATAAGACTCTACCCACAGGCTGCCCCGATGTACCAAGATAAGACTCTACCCACAGGCTGCCCCGATGTACCAAGATAAGACTCTACCCACAGGCTACTCCGATGCATCAAGATAAGACTCTACCCACAGGCTGCCCCGATACACCAAGATAAGACTCTACACACAGGCTGCCCCGATGTATCAAGATAAGACTCTACACACAGGCTGCCCCGATGCCTCAAGATAAGACTCTAGACACAGACTGCACCGATGCTCCAAGTTAAGACTCTACACACAGGCTGCCCCGATGCTCCAAGATAAGACTCTACCCACAGGCTGCCCCGATGCACCAAGATAAGACTCTACCCACAGGCTGCCCCGATGCTCCAAGATAAGACTCTACCCACAGGCTGCCCCGATGTACCAAGATAAGACTCTACCCACAGGCTGCCCCGATGTACCAAGATAAGACTCTACCCACAGGCTACTCCGATGCATCAAGATAAGTCTCTACCCACAGGCTGCCCCGATACACCAAGATAAGACTCTACACACAGGCTGCCCCGATGTATCAAGATAAGACTCTACACACAGGCTGCCCCGATGCCTCAAGATAAGACTCTAGACACAGACTGCACCGATGCTCCAAGTTAAGACTCTACACACAGGCTGCCCCGATGCTCCAAGATAAGACTCTACCCACAGGCTGCCCCGATGCTCCAAGATAAGACTCTACCCACAGACTGCCCCGATGCACCAAGATAAGACTCTACACACAGGCTGCCCCGATGTGCCAAGATAAGACTCTACCCACAGACTGCCCCGATGTACCAAAATAAGACTCTACCCACAGACTGCCCCGATGCACCAAGATAAGACTCTACCCACAGGCTGCCCCGATGTACCAAGATAAGACTCTACCCACAGGCTGCCCCGATGCTCCAAGATAAGACTCTACACACAGGCTGCCCCGATGCTCCAAGATAAGACTCTACCCACAGGCTGCCCCGATGTACCAAGATAAGACTCTACCCACAGGCTGCCCCGATACTCCAAGATAAGACTCTACCCACAGTCTGCCCCGATGCTCCAAGATAAGGCACTACCCACAGGCTGCCCCGATGCACCAAGATAAGACTCTACACACAGGCTGCCCCGATGCACCAAGATAAGACTCTACCCACGCGCTGCCCCGATGTACCAAGATAAGACTCTACCCACAGGCTGCCCCGATACATCAAGATAAGACTCTACCCACAGCCTGCCCCGATGCACCAAGATAAGACTACTCCAAAGCTGCCCCGATGCATCAAGATAAGACTCTACCCACAGGCTGCCCCGATGCTCCAAGATAAGACTCTACCCACAGGCTGCCCCGATGCACCAAGATAAGACTCCACCCACAGGCTACCCCGATGCTCCAAGATAAGACTCTACCCACAGACTGCCCCGATGCATCAAGATAAGACTCTACCCACAGGCTGCCCCGATGCATCAAGTAAGACTCTACCCACAGGCTGCCCCGATGCACCAAGATAAGACTCTACCCACAGGCTGCCCCGATGCTCCAAGATAAGACTCTACCCACAGGCTGCCCCGATGCACCAAGATAAGACTCTACCCACAGACTGCCCAGATGCACCAAGATAAGACTCTACCCACAGGCTACCCCGATGCACCAAGATAATACTCTACCCACAGGCTGCTCCGATGCATCAAGATAAGACTCTACCCACAGACTGCCCCGATGCACCAAGATAAGACTCTAGCACAGGCTGCCCCGATGCACCAAGATAAGACTCTACCCACAGGCTACCCCGATGCTCCAAGATAAGACACTACACACAGGCTGGCCCGATGCACCAAGATAAGATTCTACCCACAGACAGCCCCGATGCTCCAAGATAAGTCTCTACCCACAGGCTGCCCCGATACTCCAAGATAAGACTCTACCCACAGGCTGCCCCGATGCATCAAGATAAGACTCTACCCACAGGCTGCCCCGATGCATCAAGATAAGACTCTACCCACAGGCTGCCCCGATGCACCAAGATAAGACTCTACCCACAGACTGCCCCGATGCATCAAGATAAGACTCTACCCACAGGCTGCCCCGATGTACCAAGATAAGACTCTACACACAGGCTGCCCCGATGCTCCAAGATAAGACTCTACCCACAGGCTGCCCCGATGCTCCAAGATAAGACTGTACCCACAGGCTGCCCCGATGCATCAAGATAAGACTCTACCCACAGGCTGCCCCGATGCACCAAGATAAGACTCTACCCACAGGCTGTCCCGATGCATCAAGATAAGACTCTACCCACAGGCTGCCCTGATGCTCCAAGATAAGACTCTACCCACAGGCTGCTCTGATGCATCAAGATAAGACTCTACCCACAGGCTGCCCCGATGCTCCAAGATAAGACTCTACCCACAGGCTGCCCTGATGCATCAAGATAAGACTCTACCCACAGACTGCCCCGATGCACCAAGAGAAGACTCTACACACACGATGGCTCGATGCTCCAAGATAAGACTCTACCCACAGGCTGCCCCGATGCTCCAAGATAAGACTCTACCCACAGACTGCCCCAATGCATCAAGATAAGACTCTACCCACAGGCTGCCCCGATGCATCAAGATAAGACTCTACCCACAGGCTGCCCCGATGCTCCAAGATAAGACACTACCCACAGGCTGCCCCGATGTACCAAGATAAGACTCTACCCACAGACTGCCCCGATGCATCAAGATAAGACTCTACCCACAGGCTGCCTCGATGCTCCAAGATAAGACACTACCCACAGGCTGCCCCGATGTACCAAGATAAGACTCTACCCACAGACTGCCCCGATGCATCAAGATAAGACTCTACCCACAGGCTGCCCCGATGCTCCAAGATAACACTCTACCCACAGGTTGCCCCGATGCATCAAGATAAGACTCTACCCACAGGTTGCCCTGATGCATCAAGATAAGACTCTACCCACAGACTGCCCCGATGCATCAAGATAAGACTCTACCCACAGACTGCCCCGATGCACCAAGATAAGACTCTACCCACAGGTTGCCCCGATGCATCAAAATAACACTCTACCCACAGGCTGCCCCGATGTACCAAGATAAGACTCTACCCACAGAGTGCCCCGATGCATCAAGATAAGACTCTACCCACAGGCTGCCCCGATGCATCAAGATAAGACTCTACCCACAGGCTGCCCCGATGCTCCAAGATAAGACTCTACCCACAGGCTGCCCCGATGCTCCAAGATAAGACTCTACACACAGGCTGCCCCGATGCACCAATTTAAGGCTCTACCCACAGACTGCCCCGATGTATCAAGATAAGACTCTACCCACAGGCTGCCCCGATGCTCCAAGATAAGACTCTACCCACAGGCTGCCCCGATGCTCCAAGATAAGACTCTACACACAGGCTGCCCCGATGCTCCAAGATAAGACTCTACACACAGGCTGCCCCGATGCTCCGAGATAAGACTCTACCCACAGGCTGCCCCGATGTACCAATATAAGACTCTACACATAGGCTGCCCCGATGTACCAAGATAAGACTCTACCCACAGACTGCCCCGATGCATCAAGATAAGGCTCTACCCACAGACTGCCCCGACGCACCAAGATAAGACTCTACCCACAGGTTGCCCCGATGCATCAAGATAAGACTCTACCCACAGGCTGCCCCGATGCATCAAGATAAGACTCTACCCACAGGCTGCCCCATGCTCCAAGATAAGACTCTACCCACAGGCTGCCCCGATGCTCCAAGATAAGACTCTACACACAGGCTGCCCCGATGCACCAATTTAAGGCTCTACCCACAGACTGCCCCGATGTACCAAGATAAGACTCTACACACAGGCTGCCCCGATGTACCAAGATGAGACTCTACCCACAGCCCGCCCTGATGTACCAAGATAAGACTCTACACACAGGCTGCCCCGATGTACCAAGATAAGACTCTACCCACAGACTGCCCCGATGCACCAAGATAAGACTCTAACCACAGGCTCCCCCGACGCTCCAAGATAAGACTACTCCAAGGCTGCCCCGATGCATCAAGATAAGACTCTACCCACAGGCTGCCCCGATGCTCCAAGATAAGACTCTACCCACAGGCTGCCCCGATGCACCAAGATAAGACTCTACCCACAGGCTGCCCCGATGCTCCAAGATAAGACTCTACCCACAGGCTGCCCCGATGTACCAAGATAAGACTCTACCCACAGGCTACTCCGATGCATCAAGATAAGACTCTACCCACAGGCTGCCCCGATGCACCAAGATAAGACTCTACACACAGGCTGCCCCGATGTATCAAGATAAGACTCTACCCACAGGCTGCCCCGATGCTCCAAGATAAGACTCTACCCACAGGCTGCCCCAATGCTCCAAGATAAGACTCTACACACAGACTGCCCCGATGCACCAAGATAAGACTCTACCCACAGGCTGCCCCGATGTACCAAGATAAGACTCTACCCACAGGCTGCCCCGATGTACCAAGATAAGACTCTACCCACAGGCTACTCCGATGCATCAAGATAAGACTCTACCCACAGGCTGCCCCGATGCACCAAGATAAGACTCTACACACAGGCTGCCCCAATGTATCAAGATAAGACTCTACACACAGGCTGCCCCGATGCCTCAAGATAAGACTCTACACACAGACTGCCCCGATGCTCCAAGATAAGACTCTACACACAGGCTGCCCCGATGCTCCAAGATAAGACTCTACCCACAGGCGGCCCCGATGCTCCAAGATAAGACTCTACCCACAGACTGCCCCGATGCACCAAGATAAGACTCTACACACAGGCTGCCCCGATGTGCCAAAATAAGACTCTACCCACAGACTGCCCCGATGTACCAAAATAAGACTCTACCCACAGACTGCCCCGATGCACCAAGATAAGACTCTACCCACAGGCTGCCCCGATGTACCAAGATAAGACTCTACCCACAGGCTGCCCCGATGCTCCAAGATAAGACTCTACACACAGGCTGCCCCGATGCTCCAAGATAAGACTCTACCCACAGGCTGCCCCGATGTACCAAGATAAGACTCTACCCACAGGCTTCCCCGATGCTCCAAGATAAGACTACCCACAGGCTGCCCCGATGCTCCAAGATAAGACTCTACCCACAGGCTGCCCCGATGCTCCAAGATAAGACTCTACCCACAGGCTGCCCCGATGCTCCAAGATAAGACTCTACCCACAGGCTGCCCCGATGCTCCAAGATAAGACTCTACCCACAGACTGCCCCGATGCTCCAAGATAAGACTCTATCCACAGGCTGCCCCGATGCTCCAAGAATAGACTCTACCCACAGGCTGCTCCGATGCATCAAGATAAGACTCTACCCACAGGCTGCCCCGATGCATCAAGATAAGACTCTACCCACAGGCTGCCCCGATGTACCAAGATAAGACTCTACCCACAGGCTGCCCCGATGTACCTAGATAAGACTCTACACACAGACTGCCCCGATGCTCCAAGATAAGACTACACACAGACTGCCCCGATGCTCCAAGATAAGACTCTACCCACAGACTGCCCCGATGCTCCAAGATAAGACTCTACCCACAGGCTGCCCCGATGCTCCAAGAATAGACTCTACCCACAGGCTGCTCCGATGCATCAAGATAAGACTCTACCCACAGGCTGCCCCGATGCATCAAGATAAGACTCTACCCACAGGCTGCCCCGATGTACCAAGATAAGACTCTACACACAGGCTGCCCCGATATACCAAGATAAGACTCTACCCACAGGCTGCCCCGATGCACCAAGATAAGACTCTACACACAGGCTGCCCCGATGCACCAAGATAAGACTCTACACACAGGCTTCCCCGATGCACCAAGATAAGACTCTACCCACAGGCTGCCCCGATGTACCAAGATAAGACTCTACCCACAGGCTGCCCCGATGCTCCAAGATAAGACTCTACCCACAGGCTGCCCCGATGCATCAAGATAAGACTCTACACACAGGCTGCCCCGATGCCTCAAGATAAGACTCTACACACAGGCTGCCCCGATGCATCAAGATAAGACTCTACCCACAGACTGCCCCGATGCACCTAGATAAGACTCTACCCACAGCCTGCCCCGATGCACCAAGATAAGACTCTACCCACAGACTGCACCGATGCTCCAAGATAAGACTCTACCCACAGGCTGCCCCGATGCATCAAGATAAGACTCTACCCACAGGCTGCCCCGATGTACCAAGATAAGACTCTACCCACAGGCTGCCCCGACGCTCCAAGATAAGACTCTACCACAGACTGCCCCGATGCTCCAAAATAAGACTCTACCCACAGGCTGCCCCGACGCTCCAAGATAAGACTCTACCACAGACTGCCCCGATGCTCCAAGATAAGACTCTACCCACAGACTGCCCCGATTCACCAAGATAAAAGTCTACCCACAGACTGCCCCGATGCATCAAGATAAGACTCTACCCACAGGCTGCCCTGATTTACCAAGATAAGACTCTACCCAAAGACTGCCCCGATGCACCAAGATAAGACTCTACCCACAGGCTGCCCTGATGCACCAAGATAAGACTCTACCCACAGGCTGCCCCGATGCTCCAAGATAAGACTCTCCCCACAGACTGCCCCGATGTACCAAGAAAATAGTCTACCCACAGACTGCCCCGATGCATCAAGATAAGACTCTACACACAGACTGCCCTGATGCACCAAGATAAGACTCTACCCACAGGCTGCCCCTATGCTCCAAGATAAGACTCTACACACAGGCTGCCCCGATGCATCAAGATAAGACTCTACCCACAGGCTGCCCCGATGTACCAAGATAAGACTCTACCCACAGGCTGCCCCGATGTACCAAGATAAGACTCTACCCACAGGCTGCCCCGATGTACCAAGATAAGACTCTACCCACAGGCTGCCCCGACGCTCCAAGATAAGACTCTATGTAGCGCCGGCGTCCCTGCCCTCTGCTAGGCAGGGACGCTGTTCCCCTCACCTCTCTGCTCCGTGCCCGGCGTCCTCCTCCCGCTCTGCTGGCAGCTCGCGCTCCTTCCCGGCCACTGTGCTTAGGGCGCGCGCGCGCGCTCTCCCTCCCTCTTAAAGGGGCCGCGCGCGCCGTCCTAAGGAGTCCCCGGCCAATGGCCGGAGGACTTCACCATATTTAAGGCACCTCCTCCAAAATGGAGGTGCCCGAGCAATGTTGTTGCACTGTTCACTACTCTGCTTCAGCCCTCAGGTCCCGTTGCCAGTTACCTGCCAGTTACCTGCCAGATTCCTGCCAGCTTGCTTATCTGCTACCTGTCTGCTAGTCTGAGGTCCGACGGTCTGCCTTACTATTCCTGTCAGTCTGTCTAAGGACCAGCCTGTCCGCTCACCTGGGAGCGCACTTCAGCCACCTGCCTGCTTGCCTGAGGTCCGACGGTCTGCCTTCCAACTCCTGTCAGTCTGTCTATGGACCAGCTTGCCTGCTCACCTGGGAGCACACATCTGCTACCTGCCTGCTAGCCTACCTGGAGGCTCCGCCGTCACGTGCTGTGACCACCTGCCTGTCCAGTGACTCCTGCCCGCTCACCTGGGAGCGCTCATCTGCTGCCTGTCTGCTAGCCTACCTGGAGGCTCTGCCGTCACGTGCTGTGACCACCCGCCTGTCCAGAGACTTCTGCCCGCTCACCTGGGAGCGCTCATCTGCCACCTGTCTGTTGGTCATCCTGGAGGCTTCGCCGTCACATGCTGTGACCACCCGTTCATCCAGAGACTCTCGCCTGCTCACCTGGGAGCTCACGTCTATCATCAGCCGCCACAGGTTGTACCAACCCTTTACCCAAAGACTGCCCCAGTCACTTGCCGTGACCATCTGCCCGTTCATCCAGAGACTGCCCCGGTCACTTGCCGTGACCATCTGCCCGTTCATCCAGAGACTGCCCCGGTCACTTGCCGTGACCTCCAGCCCGTTCACTCAGAGACTGTCCCGGTCACCTGCTGTGACTTCCTGCCCGTCTTCCCTGGTCGCCACCCGCTCCCTTACAAGGACCGCCCCCTTGTATAGTAGCTCAGAGGTTCCGCCTCCCAGACCCGTTACACTCTACCCACAGGCTGCCCCGACGCTCCAAGATAAGAATCTACCACACACTGCCCCGATGCTCCAAGACAAGACTTTACCCACAGACTGCCCCGATGCACCAAGATAAAACTCTACCCACAGACTGCCCCGATGCATCAAGATAAGACTCTACCCACAGGCTGCCCCGATGTGCCAAGATAAGACTACCCACAGGCTGCCCCGATGTACCAAGATAAGACTCTACCCACAGGCTGCCCCGATGCACCAAGATAAGACTCTACCCACAGACTGCCCCGATGCACCAAGATAAGACTCTACCCACAGACTGCCCCGATGCACCAAGATAAGACTCTACCCACAGACTGCCCTGATGCACCAAGATAAGACTCTACCCACAGACTGCCCCGATGCATCAAGATAAGACTCTACCGACAGGCTGCCCCGATGCACCAAGATAAGACTCTACCGACAGGCTGCCCCGATGTACCAAGATAAGACTCTACCCACAGGCTGCACCGATGCTCCAAGATAAGACTCTACCCACAGGCTGCCCCGATGTACCAAGATAAGACTCTACCCACAGGCTGCCCCGATGCTCCAAGATAAGACTCTACCCACAGACTGCCCCTATGCTTCAAGATAAGACTCTACCCACAGGCTGCCCCGATGTACCAAGATAAGACTCTACCCACAGACTGCCCCGATGCTCCAAGATAAGACTCTACCCAATGGCTGCCCCGATGCTCCAAGATAAGACTCTACCCACAGGCTGCCCCGATGTACCAAGATAAGACTCTACCCACAGACTGCCCCGATGCTCCAAGATAAGAGTCTACCCAATGGCTGCCCCGATGCTCCAAGATAAGACTCTACACACAGGCGGCCCCGATGCACCAAGATAAGACTCTACCCACAGGCTGCCCCGATGCTCCAAGATAAGACTCTACCCACAGACTGCCCCGATGCTCTAAGATAAGACTCTACACACAGGCGGCCCCGATGCACCAAGATAAGACTCTACCCACAGGCTGCCCCGATGCATCAAGATAAGACTCTACCCACAGGCTGCCCCGATGTACCAAGATAAGACTCTACCCACAGGCTGCCCCGATTCTCCAAGATAAGACTCTACACACAGGCGGCCGCGATGCACCAAGATAAGACTCTACACACAGGCTGCCCCGATGCATCAAGATAAGACTCTACCCACAGCCTGCCCCGATGTACCAAGATAAGACTCTACCCACAGGCTGCCCCTATGCACCAAGATAAAACTCTACCCACAGGCTGCCCCGATGCACCAAGATAAGACTCTACCCACAGGCTGCCCCGATGCTCCAAGATAAGACTCTACCCATAGGCTGCCCCGATGCACCAAGATAAGACTCTACCCACAGGCTGCACCGATGCTCCAAGATAAGACTCTACCCACAGACTGCCCCGATGCATCAAGATAAGACTCTACCCACAGGCTGCCCCGATGCTCCAAGATAAGACTCTACCCACAGACTGCCCCGATGGATCAAGATAAGACTCTACCCACAGGTTGCCCCGATGCATCAAGATAAGACTCTACCCACAGACTGCCCCGATGCATCAAGATAAGACTCTACCCACAGGCTGCCCCGATGTATCAAGATAAGACTCTACCCACAGGCTGCCCTGATGCTCCAAGATAAGACTCTACCCACAGACTGCCCCGATGCTCCAAGACAAGACTCTACCCACAGGCTGCCCCGATGCACCAAGATAAAACTCTACCCACAGACTGCCCCGATGCTTCAAGATAAGACTCTAGCCACAGACTGCCCCGATGTACCAGGATAGGACTCTACCCACAGGCTGCCCCGATGCTCCAAGATAAGACTCTACCCACAGGCTGCCCCTATGTACCAAGATAAGACTCTACCCACAGGCTGCTCCAATGCTACAAGATAAGACTCTACCCACAGGCTGCCCCGATGCTCCAAGATAAGACTCTACCCACAGTCTGACCGATGTACCAAGATAAGACTCTACCCACAGGCTGCCCCGATGTACCAAGATAAGTCTCTACCCACAGTCTGCCCTGATGTACCAAGATAAGAATCTACACAAAGGCTGCCCCGATGCACCAAGATAAGACTCTACCCACAGGCTGCCCCCATGTACCAAGATAAGACTCTACCCACAGACTGCCCCGATGCTCCAAGATAAGACTCTACCCAATGGCTGACCCGATGCTCCAAGATAAGACTCTACCCACAGGCTGCCCCGATGTACCAAGATAAGACTCTACCCACAGACTGCCCCGATGCTCCAAGATAAGACTCTACCCAATGGCTGCCCCGATGCTCCAAGATAAGACTCTACACACAGGCGGCCCCGATGCACCAAGATAAGACTCTACCCACAGGCTGCCCCGATGCTCCAAGATAAGACTCTACCCACAGACTGCCCCGATGCTCTAAGATAAGACTCTACACACAGGCGGCCCCGATGCACCAAGATAAGACTCTACCCACAGGCTGCCCCGATGCATCAAGATAAGACTCTACCCACAGGCTGCCCCGATGTACCAAGATAAGACTCTACCCACAGGCTGCCCCGATTCTCCAAGATAAGACTCTACACACAGGCGGCCGCGATGCACCAAGATAAGACTCTACACACAGGCTGCCCCGATGCATCAAGATAAGACTCTACCCACAGCCTGCCCCGATGTACCAAGATAAGACTCTACCCACAGGCTGCCCCTATGCACCAAGATAAAACTCTACCCACAGGCTGCCCCGATGCACCAAGATAAGACTCTACCCACAGGCTGCCCCGATGCTCCAAGATAAGACTCTACCCATAGGCTGCCCCGATGCACCAAGATAAGACTCTACCCACAGGCTGCACCGATGCTCCAAGATAAGACTCTACCCACAGACTGCCCCGATGCATCAAGATAAGACTCTACCCACAGGCTGCCCCGATGCTCCAAGATAAGACTCTACCCACAGACTGCCCCGATGCATCAAGATAAGACTCTACCCACAGGTTGCCCCGATGCATCAAGATAAGACTCTACCCACAGACTGCCCCGATGCATCAAGATAAGACTCTACCCACAGGCTGCCCCGATGTACCAAGATAAGACTCTACCCACAGGCTGCCCTGATGCTCCAAGATAAGACTCTACCCACAGACTGCCCCGATGCTCCAAGACAAGACTCTACCCACAGGCTGCCCCGATGCACCAAGATAAAACTCTACCCACAGACTGCCCCGATGCTTCAAGATAAGACTCTAGCCACAGACTGCCCCGATGTACCAGGATAGGACTCTACCCACAGGCTGCCCCGATGCTCCAAGATAAGACTCTACCCACAGGCTTCCCCGATGCATCAAGATAAGACTAACCACAGGCTGCCCCGATGCATCAAGATAAGACTCTACACACAGGCTTCCCCGATGCACCAAGATAAGATTCTACCCACAGGCTGCCCCGATGCACCAAGATAAGACTCTACCCACAGGCTGCCCCGATGCACCAAGATAAGACTCTACCCACAGGCTGCCCCGTTGCACCAAGATAAGACTCTACCCACAGGCTGCCCCGATGCTCCAAGATAAGACTCTACCCACAGGCTGCCTCGATGCATCAAGATAAGACTACCCACAGGCTGCCCCGATGCATCAAGATAAGACTCTACCCACAGGCTGCCCCGACGCTCCAAGATAAGACTCTACCCACAGGCTGCCCCGACGCTCCAAGATAAGACTCTACCACAGACTGCCCCAATTTACCAAGATAAGACTCTACCCACACGCTGCCCCGATGCATCAAGATAAGACTCTACCCACAGACTGTCCCGATGCACCAAGAAAAGACTCTACCCACAGGTTGCCCCGATGCACCAAGAAAAGACTCTACCCACAGGCTGCCCCGATGCATCAAGATAAGACTCTACCCACAGGCTGCCCGATTTACCAAGATAAGACTCTACCCACAGGCTGCCCCGATGCACCAAGATAAGACTCTACCTACAGACTGCCCCGATGCATCAAGATAAGACTCTACCCACAGACTGCCCCGATGCATCAAGATAAGACTCTACCCACAGGCTTCCCCGATGTACCAAGATAAGACTCTACCTACAGACTGCCCCGATGCATCAAGATAAGACTCTACCTACAGGCTGCCCCGATGCACCAAGATAAGACTCTACCCACAGGCTGCCCCGATGTACCAAGATAAGACTCTACCTACAGACTGCCCCGATGCATCAAGATAAGACTCTACCCACAGACTGCCCCGATGCATCAAGATAAGACTCTACCCACAGGCTTCCCCGATGTACCAAGATAAGACTCTACCTACAGACTGCCCCGATGCATCAAGATAAGACTCTACCTACAGGCTGCCCCGATGCACCAAGATAAGACTCTACCCACAGACTGCCCCGATGCACCAAGATAACACTCTACCCACAGGCTGCCCCGATGCATCAAGATAAGACTCTACCCACAGTCTGCCCCGATGTACCAAGATAAGACTCTACCCACAGGCTGCCCCGATGCTCCAAGATAACACTCTACCCACAGCCTGCCCCGATTTACCAAGATAAGACTCTACCCACACACTGCCCCGATGCACCAAGATAAGACTCTACCCACAGGCTGCCCCGATGTATCAAGATAACACTCTACCCACAGGCTGCCCCGATGCACCAAGAAAAGACTCTACCCACATACTGCCCCGATGCACCAAGATAAGACACTACCCACAGGCTGTCCCGATGCATCAAGATAAGACTCTACACACAGGCTGCCCCGATGCACCAAGATAAGACTCTACCCACAGGCTGCCCCGATGCACCAAGATAAGACTCTACCCACAGGCTGCCCCGATACATCAAGATAAGACTCTACCCACAGGCTGCCCCGATACATCAAGATAAGACTCTACCCACAGACTGCCCCGATGCTCCAAGATAAGACTCTACCCACAGGCAGCCCCGATGTACCAAGATATGACTCTACCCACAGACTGCCCCGATGCACCAAGATAAGACTCTACCCACAGACTGCCCCGATGCATCAAGATAAGACTCTACCGACAGGCTGCCCCGATGTACCAAGATAAGATGCTACACACAGGCTGCCCCGATGCTCCAAGATAAGACTCTACCCACAGGCTGCCCCGATGTACCAAGATAAGACTCTACCCACAGGCCGCCCCGATGTACCAAGATAAGACTCTACCCACAGGCTGCCCCGATGCTCCAAGATATGACTCTACCCACAGACTGACCCGATGCTCCAAGATAAGACTCTACCCACAGACTGCCCCGATGAACCAAGATAAGACTCTACCCACAGGCTGCCCCGATGCTCCAAGATAAGACTCTGCCCACAGGCTGCCCCGATGTACCAAGATAACACTCTACCCACAGACTGCCCCGATGCACCAAGATAAGACTCTACCCACAGACTGCCCCGATGCATCAAGATAAGACGCTACCCACAGGCTGCCCCCATGCACCAAGATAAGACTCTACCCACAGGCTGCCCCGATGCTCCAAGATAAGACTCTACCCACAGGCTGCCCCGATGTACCAAGATAAGACTCTACCCACAGGCTGCACCGATGTACCAAGATAAGACTCTACCCACAGGCTGCCCCGACGCTCCAAGATAAGACTCTACCCACAGGCTGCCCCGACGCTCCAAGATAAGACTCTACCACAGACTGCCCCGATGCTCCAAGATAAGACTCTACCCACAGGCTGCCCCGATGCTCCAAGATAAGACTCTACCCACAGCCTGCCCCGATTTACCAAGATAAGACTCTACCCACACACTGCCCCGATGCACCAAGATAACACTCTACCCACAGCCTTCCCCGATTTACCAAGATAAGACTCTACCCACACACTGCCCCGATGCACCAAGATAAGACTCTACCCACAGGCTGCCCCGATGTATCACGATAACACTCTACCCACAGGCTGCCCCGATGCACCAAGAAAAGACTCTACGCACAGGCTGCCCCGATTTACCAAGATAAGACTCTACCCACACACTGCCCCGATGCACCAAGATAACACTCTACCCACAGGCTGCCCCGATGCATCAAGATAAGACTCTACCCACAGTCTGCCCCGATGTACCAAGATAAGACTCTACCCACAGGCTGCCCCGATGCTCCAAGATAACACTCTACCCACAGCCTGCCCCGATTTACCAAGATAAGACTCTACCCACACACTGCCCCGATGCACCAAGATAAGACTCTACCCACAGGCTGCCCCGACGTATCAAGATAACACTCTACCCACAGGCTGCCCCGATGCACCAAGAAAAGACTCTACCCACAGGCTGCCCCGATGTACCAAGATAACACTCTACCCACAGGCTGCCACGATGCACCAAGAAAAGACTCTACCCACAGGCTGCCCCGATGCACCAAGATAAGACACTACCCACAGGCTGTCCCGATGCATCAAGATAAGACTCTACACACAGGCTGCCCCGATGCACCAAGATAAGACTCTACCCACAGGCTGCCCCGATGCACCAAGATAAGGCTCTACCCACAGGCTGCCCCGATACATCAAGATAAGTATCTACCCACAGGCTGCCCCGAAGCATCAAGATAAGACTCTACCCACAGACTGCCCCGATGCTCCAAGATAAGACTCTACCCACAGGCAGCCCCGATGTACCAAGATATGACTCTACCCACAGACTGCCCCGATGCACCAAGATAAGACTCTACCCACAGACTGCCCCGATGCATCAAGATAAGACTCTACCGACAGGCTGCCCCGATGTACCAAGATAAGATGCTACACACAGGCTGCCCCGATGCTCCAAGATAAGACTCTACCCACAGGCTGCCCCGATGTACCAAGATAAGAGTCTACCCACAGGCCGCCCCGATGTACCAAGATAAGACTCTACCCACAGGCTGCCCCGATGCTCCAAGATAAGACTCTACCCACAGACTGCCCCGATGCTCCAAGATAAGACTCTACCCACAGACTGCCCCGATGCACCAAGATAAGACTCTACCCACAGGCTGCTCCGATGCATTAAGATAAGACTCTACACACAGACTGCCCCGATGTACCAAGATAACACTCTACCCACAGACTGCCCCGATGCACCAAGATAAGACTCTACCAACAGGCTGCCCCAATGCTCCAAGATAAGACTCTACCAACAGGCTGCCCCGATGCATCAAGATAAGACTCTACACACAGGCTGCCCCGATGCATCAAGATAAGACTCTACCCACAGACTGCACCAATGCTCCAAGATAAGACTCTACCCACAGGCTGCCCCGATGCATCAAGATAAGACTCTACCCACAGGCTGCCCCGATGTACCAAGATAAGACTCTACCCACAGGCTGACCCTATGCACCAAGATAAGACTCTACCCACAGACTGCACCGATGCATCAAGATAAGACTCTACACACAGGCTGCCCCGATGCTCCAAGATAAGACTCTACCCACAGGCTGCCCCGATGCTCCAAGATAAGACTCTACCCACAGGCTGCCCCGATGTACCAAGATAAGACTCTACCCACAGGCTGCCCCGATGCATCAAGATAAGACTCTACCCACAAGCTGCCCCGACGCTCCAAGATAAGACTCTACCCACAGGCTGCCCCGACGCTCCAAGATAAGACTCTACCACAGACTGACCTGATTTACCAAGATAAGACTCTACCCACAGACTGCCCCGATGCACCAAGATAACACTCTACCCACAGGCTGCCCCGATGCACCAAGATAAGACTCTACCCACAGACTGCCCCGATGCATCAAGATAAGACTCTACCCACAGGCTGCCCCGATGCATCAAGATAAGACTCTACCCACAGGCTGCCCCGATGTACCAAGATAAGACTCTACACACAGGCTGCCCTAATGCATCAAGATAAGACTCTACCCACAGACTGCCCCGATGTACCAAGATAAGACTCTACCCACAGACTGCCCCGATGCACCAAGATAAGACTCTACCCACAGACTGCCCCGATGCATCAAGATAAGACTCTACCCACAGACTGCCCGATGCATCAAGATAAGACTCTACCGACAGGCTGCCCCGATGTACCAAGATAAGATGCTACACACAGGCTGCCCCGATGCTCCAAGATAAGACTCTACCCACAGGCTGCCCCGATGTACCAAGATAAGACTCTACCCACAGGCCGCCCCGATGTACCAAGATGAGACTCTACCCACAGGCTGCCCCGATGCTCCAAGATAAGACTCTACCCACAGACTACCCCGATGCTCCAAGATAAGACTCTACCCACAGACTGCCCCGATGTACCAAGATAAGAATCTACCCACAGGCTGCCCCGATGCACCAAGATAAGACTCTGCACACAGGCTGCCCCGATGCTCCAAGATAAGACTCTACCCACAGGCTGCCCCGATGCACCAAGATAAGACTCTACCCACAGGCTGCCCCGATGCTCCAAGATAAGACTCTACCCACAGGCTGCCCCGATGTACCAAGATAAGACTGTACCCACAGGCTGCCCCGATGCACCAAGATAAGACTCTACCCACAGACTGCCCAGATGCTCCAAGATAAGACTCTACCCACAGACTGCCCCGATGCACCAAGATAAGACTCTACCCACAGACTGCCCCGATGCATCAAGATAAGACTCTACCCACAGGTTGCCCCGATGTACCAAGATAAGTTTCTACACACAGGCTGCCCCGATGCACCAAGAAAAGACTCTACCCACAGACTGCCCCGATGTACCAAGATAAGACTCTACCCACAGGCTGCCCCGATGAATCAAGATAAGACTCTACCCACAGGCTGCCCCGATGTACCAAGATAAGATTCTACACACAGGCTGCCCCGATGCACCAAGAAAAGACTCTACCCACAGAGTGCCCCGATGTACCAAGATAAGACTCTACCCACAGACTGCCCCGATGCACCAAGATAAGACTCTACACACAGGCTGCGCCGATGCACCAAGATAAGACTACCCACAGGCTGCCCCGACGCTCCAAGATAAGACTCTACCCACAGGCTGCCCCGATGCACCAAGATAAGATTCTACACACAGGGTGCCCCGATGCACCAAGAAAAGACTCTACCCACAGACTGCCCCGATGTACCAAGATAAGACTCTACACACAGGCTGCCCCGATGCTCCAAGATAAGACTCTACCCACAGGCTGCCCCAATGCTCCAAGATAAGACTCTATCCACAGGCTGCCCCGATGTACCAAGATAAGACTCTACCCACAGGCTGCCCCGATGCACCAAGATAAGACTCTACCCACAGACTGCACCGATGCTCCAAGATAACACTCTACCCACAGACTGCCCCGATGAACCAAGATAAAACTCTACCCACAGACTGCCCCGATGTACCAAGATAAGACTCTCCACACAGGCTGCCCTGATGCTCCAAGATAAGACTCTACCCACAGACTGCCCAGATGCACCAAGATAAGACTCTACCCACAGGCTGCCACGATGCTCCAAGATAAGACTCTACCCACAGACTGCCCCGATGCATCAAGATAAGACTCAACACACAGGCTGCCCCGACGCTCTAAGATAAAGCTCTACCCACAGACTGCTCCGATGTACCAAGATAAGACTCTACCCACAGGCTGCCCCGATGTACCAAGATAAGACTCTACCCACAGGCTGCCCCGATGCACCAAGATAAGACTCTACCCACAGGCTGCCCCGATGCATCAAAATAAGACTCTACCCACAGACTGCCCCGATACATCAAGATAAGACTCTACCCACAGGCTGCCCCGATGCTCCAAGATAAGACTCTACCCACAGGCTGCCCCGATGTACCAAGATAAGACTCTACCCACAGGCTGCACCGATGTACCAAGATAAGACTCTACCCACAGGCTGCCCCGACGCTCCAAGATAAGACTCTACCCACAGGCTGCCCCGACGCTCCAAGATAAGGCTCTACCCACAGACTGCCCCGATGTACCAACATAAGACTCTACCCACAGGCTGCCCCGATGCTCCAAGATAAGACTCTACCCACAGGCTGCCCCGATGTACCAAGATAAGACTCTACCCACAGGCTGCACCGATGTACCAAGATAAGACTCTACCCACAGGCTGCCCCGACGCTCCAAGATAAGACTCTACCCACAGGCTGCCCCGACGCTCCAAGATAAGACTCTACCACAGACTGCCCCGATGCTCCAAGATAAGACTCTACCCACAGGCTGCCCCGATGCTCCAAGATAAGACTCTACCCACAGCCTGCCCCGATTTACCAAGATAAGACTCTACCCACACACTGCCCCGATGCACCAAGATAACACTCTACCCACAGCCTTCCCCGATTTACCAAGATAAGACTCTACCCACACACTGCCCCGATGCACCAAGATAAGACTCTACCCACAGGCTGCCCCGATGTATCACGATAACACTCTACCCACAGGCTGCCCCGATGCACCAAGAAAAGACTCTACGCACAGGCTGCCCCGATTTACCAAGATAAGACTCTACCCACACACTGCCCCGATGCACCAAGATAACACTCTACCCACAGGCTGCCCCGATGCATCAAGATAAGACTCTACCCACAGTCTGCCCCGATGTACCAAGATAAGACTCTACCCACAGGCTGCCCCGATGCTCCAAGATAACACTCTACCCACAGCCTGCCCCGATTTACCAAGATAAGACTCTACCCACACACTGCCCCGATGCACCAAGATAAGACTCTACCCACAGGCTGCCCCGACGTATCAAGATAACACTCTACCCACAGGCTGCCCCGATGCACCAAGAAAAGACTCTACCCACAGGCTGCCCCGATGTACCAAGATAACACTCTACCCACAGGCTGCCACGATGCACCAAGAAAAGACTCTACCCACAGGCTGCCCCGATGCACCAAGATAAGACACTACCCACAGGCTGTCCCGATGCATCAAGATAAGACTCTACACACAGGCTGCCCCGATGCACCAAGATAAGACTCTACCCACAGGCTGCCCCGATGCACCAAGATAAGGCTCTACCCACAGGCTGCCCCGATACATCAAGATAAGTATCTACCCACAGGCTGCCCCGAAGCATCAAGATAAGACTCTACCCACAGACTGCCCCGATGCTCCAAGATAAGACTCTACCCACAGGCAGCCCCGATGTACCAAGATATGACTCTACCCACAGACTGCCCCGATGCACCAAGATAAGACTCTACCCACAGACTGCCCCGATGCATCAAGATAAGACTCTACCGACAGGCTGCCCCGATGTACCAAGATAAGATGCTACACACAGGCTGCCCCGATGCTCCAAGATAAGACTCTACCCACAGGCTGCCCCGATGTACCAAGATAAGAGTCTACCCACAGGCCGCCCCGATGTACCAAGATAAGACTCTACCCACAGGCTGCCCCGATGCTCCAAGATAAGACTCTACCCACAGACTGCCCCGATGCTCCAAGATAAGACTCTACCCACAGACTGCCCCGATGCACCAAGATAAGACTCTACCCACAGACTGCCCAGATGCTCCAAGATAAGACTCTACCCACAGACTGTCCCGAGGCACCAAGATAAAACTCTACCCACAGACTGCCCCGATGCATCAAGATAAGACTCTTCCCACAGGCTGCCCCGATGTACCAAGATAACACTCTACCCACAGACTGCCCCGATGCACCAAGATAAGACTCTACCCACAGACTGCCCCGATGCATCAAGATAAGACTCTACCCACAGGCTGCCCCGATGTACCAAGATAAGACTCTACCCACAGGCTGCCCCGATGTACCAAGATAACACTCTACCCACAGACTGCCCCGATGCATCAAGATAAGACTCTACCCACAGACTGCCCCGATGCATCAAGATAAGACTCTACCCACAGGCTGCCCCGATGTACCAAGATAAGACTCTACCCACAGGCTGCCCCGATGTACCAAGATAAGACTCTACCCACAGACTGCCCCGATGTACCAAGATAAGACTCTACCCACAGGCTGCTCCGATGTACCAAGATAAGACTCTACCCACAGGCTGCCCCGATGCTCCAAGATAACACTCTACCCACAGACTGCCCCGATGCTCCAAGATAAGACTCTACCCACAGGCTGCCCCGATGCTCCAAGATAACACTCTACACACAGACTGCCCCGATGTACCAAGAAAAGACTCTACACACAGGCTGCCCCGATGTACCAAGATGAGACTCTACCCACAGCCCGCCCTGATGTACCAAGATAAGACTCTACACACAGTCTGCCCCGATGCTCCAAGATAAGACTCTACACACAGGCTGCCCCGATGCTCCAAGATAAGACTCTACCCACAGGCTGCCCCGATGCTCCAAGATAAGACTCTACACACAGGCTCCCCCGATGCACCAAGATAAGACTCTACCCACAGGCTGCCCCGATGCATCAAGATAAGACTCTACCCACACCCTGCCCCGATGCACCAAGATAAGACTACTCCAAGGCTGCCCCGATGCATCAAGATAAGACTCTACCCACAGGCTGCCCCGATGCTCCAAGAGAAGACTCTATCCATAGGGTGCCCCGATGCACCCAGATAAGACTCTACCCACAGGCTGCCCCGATGCTCCAAGATAAGACTCTACCCACAGACTGCCCCGATGCATCAAGATAAGACTCTACCCACAGGCTGCCCCGATGCTCCAAGATAAGACTCTACACACAGGCTGCCCCGATGCTCCAAGATAAGACTCTACCCACAGGCTTCCCCGATGCACCAAGTTAAGACTCTACCCACAGGCTGCCCCGATGCATCAAGATAAAACTCTATGCACAGGCTGCCCCGATGCTCCAAGATAAGACTCTACCCACAAGCTTCCCCGATGCACCAAGATAAGACTCTACCCACAGGCTGCCCCGATGCTCCAAGATAAGACTCTACCCACAGACTGCCCGATGCATCAAGATAAGACTCTACCCACAGGCTGCCCCGATGCTCCAAGATAAGACTCTACCCACAGACTGCCCTGATGCACCAAGATAAGACTCTACCCACAGACTGCCCCGATGCACCAAGATAAGACTCTACCCACAGGCTGCTCCGATGCATTAAGATAAGACTCTACACACACTGCCCCGATGTACCAAGATAACACTCTACCCACAGACTGCCCCGATGCACCAAGATAAGACTCTACCAACAGGCTGCCCCAATGCTCCAAGATAAGACTCTACCAACAGGCTGCCCCGATGCATCAAGATAAGACTCTACACACAGGCTGCCCCGATGCATCAAGATAAGACTCTACACACAGGCTGCCCCGATGTGCCAAGATAAGACTCTACCCACAGGCTGCCCCGATGCATCAAGATAAGACTCTACCCACAGGCTGCCCCGATGTACCAAGATAAGACTCTACCCACAGGCTGACCCTATGCACCAAGATAAGACTCTACCCACAGACTGCACCGATGCATCAAGATAAGACTCTACACACAGGCTGCCCCGATGCTCCAAGATAAGACTCTACCCACAGGCTGCCCCGATGCTCCAAGATAAGACTCTACCCACAGGCTGCCCCGATGTACCAAGATAAGACTCTACCCACAGGCTGCCCCGATGCATCAAGATAAGACTCTACCCACAAGCTGCCCCGACGCTCCAAGATAAGACTCTACCCACAGGCTGCCCCGACGCTCCAAGATAAGACTCTACCACAGACTGACCTGATTTACCAAGATAAGACTCTACCCACAGACTGCCCCGATGCACCAAGATAACACTCTACCCACAGGCTGCCCCGATGCACCAAGATGAGACTCTACCCACAGACTGCCCCGATGCATCAAGATAAGACTCTACCCACAGGCTGCCCCGATGCATCAAGATAAGACTCTACCCACAGGCTGCCCCGATGTACCAAGATAAGACTCTACACACAGGCTGCCCTAATGCATCAAGATAAGACTCTACCCACAGACTGCCCCGATGTACCAAGATAAGACTCTACCCACAGACTGCCCCGATGCACCAAGATAAGACTCTACCCACAGACTGCCCCGATGCATCAAGATAAGACTCTACCCACAGACTGCCCGATGCATCAAGATAAGACTCTACCGACAGGCTGCCCCGATGTACCAAGATAAGATGCTACACACAGGCTGCCCCGATGCTCCAAGATAAGACTCTACCCACAGGCTGCCCCGATGTACCAAGATAAGACTCTACCCACAGGCCGCCCCGATGTACCAAGATGAGACTCTACCCACAGGCTGCCCCGATGCTCCAAGATAAGACTCTACCCACAGACTACCCCGATGCTCCAAGATAAGACTCTACCCACAGACTGCCCCGATGTACCAAGATAAGAATCTACCCACAGGCTGCCCCGATGCACCAAGATAAGACTCTGCACACAGGCTGCCCCGATGCTCCAAGATAAGACTCTACCCACAGGCTGCCCCGATGCACCAAGATAAGACTCTACCCACAGGCTGCCCCGATGCTCCAAGATAAGACTCTACCCACAGGCTGCCCCGATGTACCAAGATAAGACTGTACCCACAGGCTGCCCCGATGCACCAAGATAAGACTCTACCCACAGACTGCCCAGATGCTCCAAGATAAGACTCTACCCACAGACTGCCCCGATGCACCAAGATAAGACTCTACCCACAGACTGCCCCGATGCATCAAGATAAGACTCTACCCACAGGTTGCCCCGATGTACCAAGATAAGTTTCTACACACAGGCTGCCCCGATGCACCAAGAAAAGACTCTACCCACAGACTGCCCCGATGTACCAAGATAAGACTCTACCCACAGGCTGCCCCGATGAATCAAGATAAGACTCTACCCACAGGCTGCCCCGATGTACCAAGATAAGATTCTACACACAGGCTGCCCCGATGCACCAAGAAAAGACTCTACCCACAGAGTGCCCCGATGTACCAAGATAAGACTCTACCCACAGACTGCCCCGATGCACCAAGATAAGACTCTACACACAGGCTGCGCCGATGCACCAAGATAAGACTACCCACAGGCTGCCCCGACGCTCCAAGATAAGACTCTACCCACAGGCTGCCCCGATGCACCAAGATAAGATTCTACACACAGGGTGCCCCGATGCACCAAGAAAAGACTCTACCCACAGACTGCCCCGATGTACCAAGATAAGACTCTACACACAGGCTGCCCCGATGCTCCAAGATAAGACTCTACCCACAGGCTGCCCCAATGCTCCAAGATAAGACTCTATCCACAGGCTGCCCCGATGTACCAAGATAAGACTCTACCCACAGGCTGCCCCGATGCACCAAGATAAGACTCTACCCACAGACTGCACCGATGCTCCAAGATAACACTCTACCCACAGACTGCCCCGATGAACCAAGATAAAACTCTACCCACAGACTGCCCCGATGTACCAAGATAAGACTCTCCACACAGGCTGCCCTGATGCTCCAAGATAAGACTCTACCCACAGACTGCCCAGATGCACCAAGATAAGACTCTACCCACAGGCTGCCACGATGCTCCAAGATAAGACTCTACCCACAGACTGCCCCGATGCATCAAGATAAGACTCAACACACAGGCTGCCCCGACGCTCTAAGATAAAGCTCTACCCACAGACTGCTCCGATGTACCAAGATAAGACTCTACCCACAGGCTGCCCCGATGTACCAAGATAAGACTCTACCCACAGGCTGCCCCGATGCACCAAGATAAGACTCTACCCACAGGCTGCCCCGATGCATCAAAATAAGACTCTACCCACAGACTGCCCCGATACATCAAGATAAGACTCTACCCACAGACTGCCCCGATGCACCAAGATAAGACTCTACCCACAGGCTGACCCGATGTACCAAGATAAGACTCTACCCACAGGCTGCCCAGATGCATCAAGATAAGACTCTACCCACAGACTGCCCCAATGCACCAAGATAAGACTCTACCCACAGGCTGCCCCGATGCTCCAAGATAAGACTCTACCAACAGGCTGCCCCGATGCTCCAAGATAAGACTCTACCCACAGGCTGCCCCGATGCACCAAGATAAGACTCTACCCACAGGCTGCCCCGATGCATCAAGATAAGACTCTACACACAGGCTGCCCCGACGCTCTAAGATAAGACTCTACCCACAGGCTGCCCCGATGTACCAAGATAAGACTCTACCCACAGGCTGCCCCGATGTACCAAGATAAGACTCTACCCACAGACTGCCCCGATGCATCAAGATAAGACTCTACACACAGGCTGCCCCGATGTACCAAGATAAGACTCTACCCACAGGCTGCCCCGATGCTCTAAGATAAGACTCTACCCACAGACTGCCCCGATGTACCAAGATAAGACTCTACCCACAGGCTGCCCCGATGTACCAAGATAAGACTCTACCCACAGACTGCCCCGATGTACCAAGATAAGACTCTACCCACAGGCTGCCCCGATGCATCAAGATAAGACTCTACACACAGGCTGCCCCGATGTACCAAGATAAGACTCTACACACAGGCTGCCCAGACGCTCTAAGATAAGACTCTACCCACAGACTGCCCCGATGTACCAAGATAAGACTCTACCCACAGGCTGCCCCGATGTACCAAGATAAGACTCTACCCACAGACTGCCCCGATGCATCAAGATAAGACTCTACACACAGGCTGCCCCGATGTACCAAGATAAGACTCTACCCACAGGCTGCCCCGACGCTCTAAGATAAGACTCTACCCACAGACTGCCCCGATGTACCAAGATAAGACTCTACCCACAGGCTGCCCCGATGTACCAAGATAAGACTCTACACACAGGCTGCCCTGATGCATCAAGATAAGACTCTACCCACAGGCTGACCCGATGCACCAAGATAAGACTCTACCCACAGGCTGCCCCGGTGTACCAAGATAAGACTCTACCCACAGACTGCCCCGATGCACCTAGATAAGACTCTACCCACAGCCTGCCCCGATGTACCAAGATAAGACTCTACCCACAGACTGCCCCGATGTACCAAGATAAGACTCTACCCACAGGCTGCCCCGATGCATCAAGATAAGACTCTACACACAGGCTGCCCAGACGCTCTAAGATAAGACTCTACCCACAGACTGCCCCGATGTACCAAGATAAGACTCTACCCACAGGCTGCCCCGATGTACCAAGATAAGACTCTACCCACAGACTGCCCCGATGCATCAAGATAAGACTCTACACACAGGCTGCCCCGATGTACCAAGATAAGACTCTACCCACAGGCTGCCCCGACGCTCTAAGATAAGACTCTACCCACAGACTGCCCCGATGTACCAAGATAAGACTCTACCCACAGGCTGCCCCGATGTACCAAGATAAGACTCTACACACAGGCTGCCCCGATGCATCAAGATAAGACTCTACCCACAGGCTGCCCCGATGCACCTAGATAAGACTCTACCCACAGGCTGCCCTGATGCATCAAGATAAGACTCTACCCACAGGCTGCCACGATGCATCAAGATAAGACTCTACACACAGGATGCCCCGATGCACCAAGATAAGACTCTACCCACAGGCTGCCCCGATGCACCAAGATAAGACTCTACACACAGGCTGCCCCGATGCTCCAAGATAAGACTCTACCCACAGGCTGCCCCGATGCATCAAGATAAGACTCTACCCACAGGCTGCCCCGATGCTCCAAGATAAGACTCTACCCACAGGCTGCCCCGATGCACCAAGATAAGACTCTACCAACAGGCTTCCCCGATGTACCAAGATAAGACTCTACCCACAGGCTTCCCCGATGTACCAAGATAAGACTCTACCCACAGGCTGCCCCGATGTACCAAGATAAGACTCTAGACACAGGCTGCCCCGATGCATCAAGATAAGACTCTACCCACAGGCTGCCCCGATGCTCCAAGATAAGACTCTACCCACAGGCTGCCCCGATGTACCAAGATAAGACTCTACCCACAGACTGCCCCGATGCTCCAAGATAAGACTCTACCCACAGACTGCCCCGATGCTCCAAGATAAGACTCTACCCACAGGCTGCCCCGATGCTCCAAGATAAGATTCTACCCACAGGCTGCCCCGATGCATCAAGATAAGACTCTACCGACAGGCTGCCCCGATGCTCCAAGATAAGACCCTGCCCACAGGCTGCCCCGATGCATCAAGATAAGACTCTACCCACCGACTGCCCCGATGCACCAAGATAAGACTCTACCCACAGGCTGCCCCGATGCTCCAAGATAAGACTCTACCCACAGGCTGCTCCGATGCTCCAAGAAAAGACTCTACACACAGGCTGCCCCGATGCTCCAAGATAAGACTCTACCCACAGGCTGCCCCGATGCTCCAAGATAAGACTCTACCCACAGGCTGCTCCGATGCTCCAAGATAAGACTCTACCCACAGGCTGCCCCGATGCTCCAAGATAAGACTCTACCCAAAGGTTGCCCCGATGCTCCAAGATAAGACTCTACCCATAGACTGCCCCGATGTACCAAGATAAGACTCTACCCATAGACTGCCCCGATGCACCAAGATAAGACTCTACACACAGGCTGCCCTGATACATCAAGATAAGTCTCTACCCACAGGCTGCCCCCATGTACCAAGATAAGACTCTACCCACAGACTGCCCCGATGTACCAAGATAAGACTTTACCCACAGGCTGCCCCGATGTACCAAGATAAGACTCTACCCACAGACTGCTCCGATGCACCAAGATAAGACTCTACCCACAGGCTGCCCCGATGTACCAAGATAAGACTCTACCCACAGGCTGCCCCGATGCTCCAAGATAAGACTCTACCCACAGGCTGCCCCGATGTACCAAGATAAGACTCTACCCACAGACTGCCCCGATGCATCAAGATAAGACTCTACCCACAGGCTGCCCCGATGTACCAAGATAAGACTACCCACAGGATGCCCCGATGCACCAATATAAGACTCTCCCCACAGGTTTCCCCGATGCTCCAAGATAACACTCTACCCACAAGCTGCCCCGATGTACCAAGATAAGACTCTACCCACAGGCTGCCCCGATGCTCCAAGATAAGACTCTACCCACAGGCTGCCCTGATGCACCAAGGTAAGACTCTACCCACAGAATGCCCCGATGCATCAAGATAAGACTCTACCCACAGGCTGCCCCAATGCTCCAAGATAAGACTCTACCCACAGGCTTCCCCGATGCACCAAGATAAGACTCTACCCACAGACTGCCCAGATGCACCAAGGTAAGACTCTACCCACAGGCTGCCCCGATGCATCAAGATAAGACTCTACCCACAGGCTGCCCCGATGTACCAAGATAAGACTCTACCCACAGACTGCCCCGATGCATCAAGATAAGACTCAACACACAGGCTGCCACGATGCTCCAAGATAAGACTCTACCCACAGACTGCCCCGATGCATCAAGATAAGACTCAACACACAGGCTGCCCCGACGCTCTAAGATAAGGCTCTACCCACAGACTGCTCCGATGTACCAAGATAAGACTCTACCCACAGGCTGCCCCGATGTACCAAGATAAGACTCTACCCACAGGCTGCCCCGATGCACCAAGATAAGACTCTACCCACAGGCTGCCCCGATGCATCAAAATAAGACTCTACCCACAGACTGCCCCGATACATCAAGATAAGACTCTACCCACAGACTGCCCCGATGCACCAAGATAAGACTCTACCCACAGGCTGACCCGATGTACCAAGATAAGACTCTACCCACAGGCTGCCCCGATGCATCAAGATAAGACTCTACCCACAGACTGCCCCAATGCACCAAGATAAGACTCTACCCACAGGCTGCCCCGATGCTCCAAGATAAGACTCTACCAACAGGCTGCCCCGATGCTCCAAGATAAGACTCTACCCACAGGCTGCCCCGATGCATCAAGATAAGACTCTACACACAGGCTGCCCCGACGCTCTAAGATAAGACTCTACCCACAGACTGCCCCGATGCTCCAAGGTGAGACTCTACCCACAGGCTGCCCCGATGTACCAAGATAAGACTCTACCCACAGGCTGCCCCGATGTACCAAGATAAGACTCTACCCACAGACTGCCCCAATGCATCAAGATAAGACTCTACACACAGGCTGCCCCGACGCTCTAAGATAAGACTCTACCCACAGACTGCCCCGATGTACCAAGATAAGACTCTACCCACAGACTGCCCCGATGTACCAAGATAAGACTCTACACACAGGCTGCCCCGATGCATCAAGATAAGACTCTACCCACAGGCTGCCCCGATGCACCAAGATAAGACTCTACCCACAGGCTGCCCCGATGCATCAAGATAAGACTCTACCCACAGGCTGCCCCGATGCACCTAGATAAGACTCTACCCACAGGCTGCCCTGATGCATCAAGATAAGACACTACCCACAGGCTGCCCCGATGCATCAAGAGAAGACTCTACACACAGGCTGCCCCGATGCTCCAAGATAAGACTCTACCCACAGGCTGCCCCGATGCTCCAAGATAAGACTCTACCCACAGGCTGCCCCGATGCATCAAGATAAGACTCTACACACAGGCTGCCCCGATGCTCCAAGATAAGACTCTACCCACAGGCTTCCCCGATGTACCAAGATAAGACTCTACCCACAGGCTTCCCCGATGTACCAAGATAAGACTCTACCCACAGGCTGCCCCGATGTACCAAGATAAGACTCTAGTCACAGGCTGCCCCGATGCATCAAGATAAGACTCTACCCACAGGCTGCCCCGATGCATCAAGATAAGACTCTAACTACAGACTGCCCCGATGCATCAAGATAAGACTCTAACCCCAGGCTGCCCCGATGCTCCAAGATAAGACTCTACTCACAGGCTGCCCCGATGTACCTAGATAAGACTCTAGACACAGGTTGCCCTGATGCATCAAGATAAGACTCTACCCACAGGCTGCCCCGATGCTCCAAGATAAGACTCTACCCACAGGCTGCCCCGATGTACCAAGATAAGACTCTACCCACAGGCTGCCCCGATGCTCCAAGATAAGACTCTACCCACAGGCTGCCCCGATGTACCAAGATAAGACTCTAACCACAGGCTGCCCCGATGTACCAAGATAAGACTCTACCCACAGGCTGCCCCGATGTACCAAGATAAGACTCTACCCACAGACTGCCCCTATGCTCCAAGATAAGACTCTACCCACAGCCTGCCCCGATGCATCAAGATAAGACTCTACTCACAGGCTGCCCCGATGCTCCAAGATAAGTCTCTAACCACAGACTGCCCCGATGCATCAAGATAAGACTCTACCCACAGGCTGTCCCGATATACCAAGATAAGACTCTACCCACAGTCTGCCCCGATGCATCAAGATAAGACTCTACCCACAGGCTGCCCCGATGCTCCAAGATAAGACTCTACCCACAGGCTGCCCCGATGCATCAAGATAAGACTCTACCCACAGGCTGCCCCGATGCTCCAAGATAAGACTTTACCCAAAGGCTGCCCCGATGCATCAAGATAAGACTCTACCCACAGGCTGCCCCGATGCTCCAAGATAAGACTCTACCCACAGGCTGCCCCGATGCTCCAAGATAAGACTCTACCCACAGACTGCCCCGATGCATCAAGATAAGACTCTACCCACAGGCTGCCCCTATGCTCCAAGATAAAACTCTACCCACAGGCTGGCCCGATGTACCAAGATAAGACTCTACCCACAGGCTGCCCCGATGCTCCAAGATAAGACTCTACCCACAGGCTGCCCCGATGTACCAAGATAAGACTCTACACACAGGCTGCCCCGATGCATCAAGATAAGACTCTACCCACAGGCTGCCCCGATGCACCAAGATAAGGCTCTACCCACAGGCTGCCCCGATGCATCAAGATAAGACTCTACCCACAGGCTGCCCCGATGTACCAAGATAAGACTCTACCCACAGACTGCCCCGATGCTCCAAGATAAGACTCTACCCACAGACTGCCCCGATGCTCCAAGATAAGACTCTACCCACAGGCTGCCCCGATGCTCCAAGATAAGACTCTACCCACAGGCTGCCCCGATGCATCACGATAAGACTCTACACACAGGCTGCCCCGACGCTCTAAGATAAGACTCTACCCACAGACTGCCCCGATGTACCAAGATAAGACTCTACCCACAGGCTGCCCCGATGTACCAAGATAAGACTCTACCCACAGACTGCCCCGATGCATCAAGATAAGACTCTACACACAGGCTGCCCCGACGTTCTAAGATAAGACTCTACCCACAGACTGCCCCGATGCTCCAAGATAAGACTCTACCCACAGACTGAACCGATGCTCCAAGATTAGACTCTACCCACAGGCTGCCCCGATGCTCCAAGATAAGAATCTACCCACAGGCTGCCCCGATGCATCAAGATAAGACTCTACACACAGGCTGCCCCGACGCTCTAAGATAAGACTCTACCCACAGACTGCCCCGATGTACCAAGATAAGACTCTACCCACAGGCTGCTCCGATGCATCAAGATAAGACTCTACCCACAGACTGCCCCGATGCATCAAGATAAGACTCTACCCACAGGCTGCCCCGATGTACCAAGATAAGACTCTACCCACAGACTGCCCCGATGCATCAAGATAAGACTCTACACACAGGCTGCCCTGACGCTCTAAGATAAGACTCTACCAACAGACTGCCCCGATGTACCAAGATAAGACTCTACCCACAGGCTGCCCCGATGTACCAAGATAAGACTCTATCCACAGGCTGCCCCGATGCATCAAGATAAGACTCTACCCACAGGCTGCCCCGATGCTCCAAGATAAGACTCTACCCACAGGCTGCCCCGATGCATCAAGATAAGACTCTACCCACAGGCTGCCCCGATGCATCAAGATAAGACTCTACCCACAGGCTGCCCCGATGCACCTAGATAAGACTCTACCCACAGGCTGCCCCGATGCATCAAGATAAGACTCTACCCACAGGCTGCCCCGATGCAAAAAGATAAGACTCTACCCACAGGCTGCCCCGATGCATCAAGATAAGACTCTACCCACAGGCTGCCCCGATGCTCCAAGATAAGACTCTACACACAGGCTGCCCCGATGCATCAAGATAAGACTCTACCCACAGGCTGCCCCGATGTACCAAGATAAGACTCTACACACAGGCTGCCCCGATGCATCAAGATAAGACTCTACCCACAGGCTGCCCCGATGCATCAAGATAAGACTCTAACCACAGGCTGCCCCGATGCATCAAGATAAGACTCTACCCACAGGCTTCCCCGATGCACCAAGTTAAGACTCTACCCACAGGCTGCCCCTATGCATCAAGATAAGACTCTACCCACATTCTGCCCCGATGCTCCAAGATTAGACTCTACCCACAGGCTGCCCCGATGCTCCAAGATAAGAATCTACCCACAGGCTGCCCCGATGCATCAAGATAAGACTCTACACACAGGCTGCCCCGACGCTCTAAGATAAGACTCTACCCACAGACTGCCCCGATGTACCAAGATAAGACTCTACCCACAGGCTGCTCCGATGCATCAAGATAAGACTCTACCCACAGACTGCCCCGATGCATCAAGATAAGACTCTACCCACAGGCTGCCCCGATGTACCAAGATAAGACTCTACCCACAGACTGCCCCGATGCATCAAGATAAGACTCTACACACAGGCTGCCCCGACGCTCTAAGATAAGACTCTACCAACAGACTGCCCCGATGTACCAAGATAAGACTCTACCCACAGGCTGCCCCGATGTACCAAGATAAGACTCTATCCACAGGCTGCCCCGATGCATCAAGATAAGACTCTACCCACAGGCTGCCCCGATGCTCCAAGATAAGACTCTACCCACAGGCTGCCCCGATGCATCAAGATAAGACTCTACCCACAGGCTGCCCCGATGCACCAAGATAAGACTCTACCCACAGGCTGCCCCGATGCATCAAGATAAGACTCTACCCACAGGCTGCCCCGATGCACCTAGATAAGACTCTAACCACAGGCTGCCCCGATGCATCAAGATAAGACTCTACCCACAGGCTGCCCCGATGCATCAAGATAAGACTCTAACCACAGGCTGCCCCGATGCATCAAGATAAGACTCTAACCACAGGCTGCCCCGATGCTCCAAGATAAGACTCTACCCACAGACTGCCCCGATGTACCAAGATAAGACTCTACCCACAGTCTGCCCCGATGCATCAAGATAAGACTCTACACACAGGCTGCCCCGATGCTCCAAGATAAGACTCTACCCACAGGCTGCCATGATGTACCAAGATAAGACTCTACCCACAGGCTGCCCCGATGCTCCAAGATAAGACTCTACCCACAGGCTGCCCCGATGTACCAAGATAAGACTCTACTCACAGGCTGCCCCGATGTACCAAGATAAGACTCTACCCACAGACTGCCCCGATGCATCAAGATAAGACTCTACTCACAGGCTGCCCCGATGCTCCAAGATAAGTCTTTAACCACAGACTGCCCCGATGCATCAAGATAAGACTCTACCCACAGGCTGTCCCGATATACCAAGATAAGACTCTACCCACAGTCTGCCCCGATGCATCAAGATAAGACTCTACCCACAGGCTGCCCCGATGCTCCAAGATAAGACTCTACCCACAGGCTGCCCCGATGTACCAAGATAAGACTCTACCCACAGACTGCCCCGATGCATCAAGATAAGACTCTACCCACAGGCTGCCCCGATGCTCCAAGATAAGACTTTACCCACAGGCTGCCCCGATGCATTAAGATAAGACTCTACCCACAGGCTGCCCCGATGCTCCAAGATAAGACTCTACCCACAGGCTGCCCCGATGCTCCAAGATAAGACTCTACCCACAGACTGCCCCGATGCATCAAGATAAGACTCTACCCACAGGCTGCCCCTATGCTCCAAGATAAAACTCTACCCACAGGCTGGCCCGATGTACCAAGATAAGACTCTACCCACAGGCTGCCCCGATGCTCCAAGATAAGACTCTACCCACAGGCTGCCCCGATGCTCCAAGATAAGACTCTACCCACAGGCTGCCCCGATGCATCAAGATAATACTCTACCCACAGACTGCCCCGATGCACCAAGATAAGACTCTACCCACAGACTGCCCCGATGCATCAAGATAAGACTCTACCCACAGGCTGCCCCGATGTACCAAGATAAGACTCTACCCACAGACTGCCCCGATGCTCCAAGATAAGACTCTACCCACAGGCTGCCCCGATGCATTAAGATAAGACTCTACCCACAGACTGCCCCGATGCACCAAGATAAGACTCTACCCACAGGCTGCCCCGATGTACCAAGATAAGACTCTACCCACAGTCTGCCCCGATGTACCAAGATAAGACTGTACCCACAGACTGCCCCGATGCATCAAGATAAGACTCTACCCACCGACTGCCCCGATGCACCAAGATAAGACTCTACCCACAGGCTGCCCCGATGCTCCAAGATAAGACTCTACCCACAGGCTGCCCCGATGCATCAAGATAAAACTCTACCCACCGACTGCCCCGATGCACCAAGATAAGACTCTACCCACAGGCTGCCCCGATGCTCCAAGATAAGACTCTACCCACAGGCTGCCCCGATGCTCCAAGATAAGACTCTACCCACAGGCTGCCCCGATGCTCCAAGATAAGACTCTACCCAAAGGTTGCCCCGATGCTCCAAGATAAGACTCTACCCATAGACTGCCCCGGTGTACAAGATAAGACTCTACCCATAGACTGCCCCGATGCACCAAGATAAGACTCTACACACAGGCTGCCCTGATGCATCAAGATAAGACTCTACCCACAGACTGCCCCGATGTACCAAGATAAGACTCTACCCACAGGCTGCCCCGATGCACCAAGATAAGACTCTACCCACAGACTGCCCCGATGTACCAAGATAAGACTCTACCCACAGGCTGCCCCGATATACCAAGATAAGACTCTACCCACAGACTGCCCCGATGTACCAAGATAAGACTCTACCCACAGACTGCCCCGATGCACCAAGATAAGACTCTACCCACAGACTGCCCCGATGCATCAACTTAAGACTTTACCCACAGGCTGCCCCGATGTACCAAGATAAGACTCTACCCACAGACTGCCCCGATGCATCAAGATAAGACTCTACCCACAGACTCCCCCGATGCACCAAGATAAGACTATACTCACAGACTGCCCCGATGCATCAAGATAAGACTCTACACACAGGCTGCCCCGACGCTCTAAGATAAGGCTCTACCCAAAGACTGCCCCGATGTACCAAGATAAGACTCTACCCACAGGCTGCCCCGATGTACCAAGATAAGACTCTACCTACAGGCTGCCCCGATGCACCAACATAAGACTCTACCCACAGGCTGCCCCGATGCACCAAGATAAGACTCTACCCACAGGCTGCCCCGATGCATCAAGATAAGACTCTACCCACAGACTGCCCCGATGCATCAAGATAAGACTCTACCCACAGACTGCCCCGATGCACCAAGATAAGACTCTACCCACAGGCTGCCCCGATGTACCAAGATAAGACTCTACCCACAGGCTGCCCCGATGCATCAAGATAAGACTCTACCCACAGGCTGCCCCGATGCTCCAAGATAAGACTCTACCCACAGACTGCCCCGATGCATCAAGATAAGACTCTACCCACAGACTGCCCCGATGCACCAAGATAAGAATCTACCCACAGACTGCCCCGATGCATCAAGATAAGACTCTACCCACAGGCTGCCCGATGCTCCAAGATAAGACTCTACCCACAGGCTGCCCCGATGCTCCAAGATAAGACTCTACCCACAGGCTGCCCGATGCTCCAAGATAAGACTCTACCCACAGGCTGCCCGATGCTCCAAGATAAGACTCTACCCACAGGCTGCCCCGATGCTCCAAGATAAGACTCTACCCACAGGCTGCCCGATGCTCCAAGATAAGACTCTACCCACAGGCTGCCCGATGCTCCAAGATAAGACTCTACCCACAGGCTGCCCCGATGCACCAAGATAAGAATCTACCCACAGACTGCCCCGATGTACCAAGATAAAACTCTACACACAGGCTGCCCCGATGCTCCAAGATAAGACTCTACCCACAGACTGCCCCGATGCATCAAGATAAGACTCTACCCACAGGCTGCCCCGATGCTCCAAGATAAGACTCTACCCACAGACTGCCCCGATGCACCAAGATAAGACTCTACCCACAGGCTGCCCCGATGCATCAAGATAAGACTCTACACACAGACTGCCCCGATGCACCAAGATAAGACTCTACCCACAGGCTGCCCCGATGTACCAAGATAAAACTCTACACACAGGCTGCCCCGATGCACCAAGATAAGACTCTACCCACAGGCTGCCCCGATGCTCCAAGATAAGACTCTACCTACAGACTGCCACGATGCTCCAAGATAAGACTCTACCCACAGACTGCCACGATGCTCCAAGATAAGACTCTACCCACAGGCTGCCCCGATGCATCAAGATAAGACTCTACCCACAGGCTTGGTCTGAAAAAAATTACCCTTACTGAGTACCACATTTTTTATCTTGATTTCTTGTAGTGTTTCTTTAAAGCCATAAAGTTGCCATTTGAAATGACTAATTGTCCTAATTGAGGACAGGGCTACTGCCTCCGGATACCGGGTAGCATAGTCTACCACGGTAAGGATGAAACGTTTTCCAGAGCTGCTGGGTGTGGCCAGTGGTCCCACAATGTCCACAGCAATCCTCTGGAAAGGCTCCTCTATCACTGGCAAAGAGATCAGGGGGGCTTTGGGGGCCGGCCCTGACTTTCCCACTCTTTGACACGTGGTACAGGAGCGACAGTAGTTCACCACATCTGTCCTCATTTTGGGCCAATAAAAGTGATGAGACAGCCGGGCCTTGGTTTTGCTAACCCCCAAGTGTCCAGCGAGTGGAATTTCATGGGCGATCCGCAACAACTCGTCCCTGAATTGGTAGGGGACGACCAGCTGTCTATCCCTCAGCCACTCCTGTTGGGGTGTACAGGGAACTGTCTCCCGGTACAACCTCCCTTGGTCCCAGAATACCCTCTCCTTATCAGACTCGGAGGTGGGCTTCTCAGCGAGGCTCCTTAACGTCTCCAGGCTAGCATCTGAGTGCAGAGCTGCCTGAAACTCCTGGCTGGAGGAAGCCAGAAGTGAGGTTAAGGCCACGTCCTCACTAGGACCCTCTGGGACCGGCTCTGGGTCCATACCTGATCCTGTTATTCCTCTGTCCGAGGAGGGTCCAGAAGGCAGGGCGTTACTTGCATTCTGGGCACTCTGACTGCGGGTAACAGCGGCTATATAGGCCGTCTCCCCGGGGAATCACACCGTCTCATTAGCCTGAGAGGCCATGAGAACTACTTCTCCATCATCCTCCATTACCTCAGGCACAGTGCTACGTATGCGGCAGCTACCATCAGCCAGGTCACCTTCTGTTGTGACACTGGTCACTGGCACAGCACCACCTGCTTCATGGTCCTCGTGCCTCTCCCCATTACCCTTGGCACTGACATTTGCTCCTGCTAGGGGATCCTCAGCAACATCACCCCGCAGAGTGACATGGCTGAGTTCTCCTGCACCTTCCAATACAACAACATCATCATCATCATCATCATCATCACCATCATCATGTAAAGCATTGACATTCACATTATTAGCATTAACCTTACCAACCGTATCAGATCGGGGAGGGGTGTCAGGGACATAATAAGCAAACATCCTCCCCAAATCAGTTCCCAACAAAACATTTGCAGGTAGGTTTTTGGATACTCCCACTTCCTTCACCCCACTCCCCGCACCCCAATCAATAAAAACCCGGGCCATGGGCAAGGGGCATCGGACGCCCCCAATCCCAGTGACAGTCAGGGTCTTTCCTGGAATAAGCGCTTCAGGGGACACCAGTTCGGCTCGGATGAGGGTTCGTTCGGCCCCAGTGTCCTTGAGGCCTACAGTGAGAGTGTCCCCCACCCTGACAGACTGAAAGTTTTCACAGGCCCTCCCAACCGGCCCACCCACCAAAAGAACTGAAGCATTAGGCCCTGGGGCCTTGGATGGGGGGTTCTTCCTCTGCTTCTCTGGGCAAGTGGCGCTGAGATGACCAGTCTGGTTGCAGGAATAACACCTGCGGGCATCGGATGCAGGCAGGGCCTTGGCAACGGGAAAAAGGCCTCCGGAAGGTCAGCTGGCAGGGGCAGGGATGGTGGTTGATGGCTTACCCCCTTTCCAGCTGGCGACGACCGGCTTCCGCACCTCTGGTCTCCGGTTGGCCTCGTAGGTGTCTGCGATCTGCGCTGCTTTATTGGCATCAGGTGGCTCCCGATCCATCACGAACTGCCGTACCTCAGTCGGACACAGATGCAGGAACTGGTCTTTCACCATCAGGTCCTTTAGCTGCTCAAAGGTGGTCGCTGACAGTCCTTGGATCCACTGCTCAAAGTTGATTCTGAGCCCGTCTACCACATCACGGTAGGTGTCCTGTGGTCCACGTTGGAGGGTTCTGAATTTTTTCCGGTAAACCTCCGGAGTCAGCTGGTACTTTTTTATCAGGGCCTGCTTGACGGCCTCATAGTCTCCATCCTGCTCTCGAGGGAGGGAAGCAAACACCTCCAAAGCTTTTCCTCGGAGCCCTGGAGTCAAATATCTTGCCCATTGGTCCATGGGCAGCTGATACTGCCTGCAGGCCTTTTCAAAGCCTCGCAGAAATGTGTCCAAATCCCCATCCTTTTCCATCACAGGGAAGTGCTCAGGACGAGGTTTAAAGCAGCTGGCACTGTTGGACTCACCGGTCTGCGTAGAGGGCGACTCCTTCTGAATCCGGGCTAGCTCCAGCTGGTGTTGTCGGTCAGCTTGTTGCTCAGCAGCCTCTCGGTCAGCTTGGGCTTGTCGCTCAGCCCGCTCCTGGAATTTCAGGATCAGCTCCAGTCGTCCATCATGATTGTCTGTGGCGAGCTCCTCCAAGGCCATCTGCAGGTGGGGGTCCACACTACCCTGGTTGCGGGTATGGCTGGCAATCACCGGTTGGACCCCGGCAGCAACACCATCCGGGCCCTGGCTGGCCGCCCCCTCATCAGGGCTCTGCTGTCGGACGGGCTCTGCAGCATCTTGTAACAGTTCAGAAATCATTTGTTCTTTGCTTTTGCCGTGGGGGTCAATGCCTTTGGTTATACATATTCCAGTAAGAGTGTCCTTTTTCTGCTGGTGATACCAGGACTCCCCAACTACGACCATGATCACCAAAATAAAAATAGAAAAGAAAAAGCGAAGAAGGGTAGGGGTAACTGCTACACATACAGTATTGTCTCAGATCTAATAAACACTGAGTTCGATCTTCAAAACTTTTGTGCAAGTTTTTAGTGAGAGGAATGATTGCTCAAACCAGATCACTAATGTCCTATGATCCCACCGCTTGCCACCAATTTGTCATGAAAACAACACCCACTCTTGGGTCAGACCTTGCAGCTCTCTGGCGCCCCCTTATCCTGCTGGTCAAACACGGTATTGACAGAGGATAAGCACGGGTGCAGCTGCTCTAATTTATGTCGACTATTGCGGCACGTGATGTGACAGGACGTATATATACCACCAGTTCCTTCCAGGAACGTATATATACCTCCGACCAGCCACCCTCAAACCACAATATCACATAAATACTGGTATACTGCCACCACCGATCGCTTAACAGGTGGATCGGGTACCTGGTAGGTAACGTGAATTAGCGAGTGAGGAACGTGTTTGCTCGACATAGGACAAAAAGAAAGAAACTGGTAAATAATTAATGATTTACTCCCAAAAGGTGGGCAGTGTTTACAAAATATATACAAGATATTATAAAGGAGACAATTTACATGTATGCATAAACAGTTATTAAAATAAAAGGGATAAGTAATAGCAAAACCTGCTTCACAAGGTGATGGTCTCAGATTCTGTGGGGGGGACGGCTCCCCGGAAATTAGACTTGATTCCTTCACGCAGCGTGTAGTGCATGCGTCTGCGTCCCTGGTTGGAATGGCTTGAAAAATGGCCAATCTGGTTTTTAGCAAGCAGCCAAAACTCTGGGGAACACCCCTTATTTACCTTACAAGGGGGCTCGGCTTTGCGAGCCCACCCAGCTGCAGAAGACCTAAAAAATCCTTCAGATTCCATATCTTGGTGTGGGGGGGTCCCACATCCAAGAGGGAGACATCATCTTGACCGTCACCAATATTCATGAAGATAGATATTAAATATGAAACCTCTATGACGCTCAGAATCTCAGAATCCATTATCTCAGTTCCCGGTCATTCCTCAGTTATGCAAGTTATACTATTGTAATGAGAAAAAGGTGAGCATTCAAAAAACGTGGTTCCGATGTTTCTGTCAGACCTGTGCGTGATTAAAATTGGCATAAAACGTTTGTACAATTAAACAATGGGATTTTTTTTGGAGGGATTTTCCGGTTTGTACCAGCGCTTGCCCTGGACTGAGGTTTTATGGCGGGTCATAAAAATTCCTGGTTTGGGGAAAAGCAAAAGTGAGTTCTATGTCTTCACTTACAAACAGATAGGGGGTGGGTTTTTTTTTTCTTTTTTAAAACATCTCTCATTTTTTAAAACTCGGGCAAAAATACCTTTTGCCTGACAGATCTATTATATAGAGTCATTACACACAGAGGGATCTATTATATAGAGTCATTACACACAGTAATCTATTATATAGAGTCATTACACACAGAGGGATCTATTATATAGGGTCATTACACGCAGAGCGATCTATTATATAGAGTCATTACACACAGAGGGATCTATTATATAGAGTCATTACACACAGAGGGATCTATTATATAGAGTCATTACACATAGAGGGATCTATTATATAGTCATTACACAAAGAGTGATCTATTATATATAGTCGTTACACATAGAGGGATCTATTATATAGAGTCATTACACACAGAGGGATCTATTATATAGAGTCATTACACACAGAGGGATCTATTATATAGAGTCATTACACACAGAGGGATCTATTATATAGAGTCATTACACACAGAGGGATCTATTATATAGAGTCATTACACACAGAGTGATCTATTATATAGAGTCATTACACACAGAGGGATCTATTATATAGAGTCATTACACATAGAGGGATATATTATATAGAGTCATTACACGCAGAGTGATCTATTATATATAGTCATTACACACAGAGGGATCTATTATATAGAGTCATTACACACAGAGTGATCTATTATATAGAGTCATTACACACAGAGGGATCTAATATATAGTCATTACACACAGAGTGATCTATTATATAGAGTCATTACACACAGAGGGATCTATTATATAGAGTCATTACACACACAGAGATCTATTATATAGAGTCATTACACGCAGAGGGATCTATTATATAGAGTCATTACACACAGAAGGATCTATTATATAGAGTCATTACACACAGAGGGATCTATTATATAGAGTCATTACACACAGAGGGATCTATTATATAGAGTCATTACACACAGAGGGATCTATTATATAGAGTCATTACACACAGAGGGATCTATTATACATAGTCATTACACGCAGAGAGTTCTATCATATAGAGTCATTACACACACAGCGATCTATTATATAGAGTCATTACACGCAGAGGGATCTATTATATAGAGTCATTACACACAGAAGGATCTATTATATAGAGTCATTACACACAGAGGGATCTATTATATAGTCATTACACACAGAGGGATCTATTATATAGAGACATTACACAGAGGGATCTATTATATAGAGTCATTACACACAGAGGGATCTATTATATAGAGTCATTACACACAGAGGGATCTATTATATAGAGTCATTACACACAGAGGGATTTATTATATAGAGTCATTATACACAGAGGGATCTGTTATATAGAGTCATTACACACAGAGGGATCTGTTATATAGAGTCATTACACACAGAGGGATCTATTATATAGAGTGATTACACACAGAGGGATCTATTATATAGAGTCATTACACACAGAGGGATCTATTATATAGAGTCATTACACACAGAGGGATCTATTATATAGAGTCATTACACACAGAGGGATCTATTATATAGAGTCATTACACACAGAGGGATCTATTATATAGAGTCATTACACACAGAGTGATCTATTATATAGAGTCATTACACACAGAGGGATCTATTATATAGAGTCATTACACATAGAGGGATATATTATATAGAGTCATTACACGCAGAGTGATCTATTATATATAGTCATTACACACAGAGGGATCTATTATATAGAGTCATTACACACAGAGTGATCTATTATATAGAGTCATTACACACAGAGGGATCTAATATATAGTCATTACACACAGAGTGATCTATTATATAGAGTCATTACACACAGAGGGATCTATTATATAGAGTCATTACACACACAGAGATCTATTATATAGAGTCATTACACGCAGAGGGATCTATTATATAGAGTCATTACACACAGAAGGATCTATTATATAGAGTCATTACACACAGAGGGATCTATTATATAGAGTCATTACACACAGAGGGATCTATTATATAGAGTCATTACACACAGAGGGATCTATTATATAGAGTCATTACACACAGAGGGATCTATTATACATAGTCATTACACGCAGAGAGTTCTATCATATAGAGTCATTACACACACAGCGATCTATTATATAGAGTCATTACACGCAGAGGGATCTATTATATAGAGTCATTACACACAGAAGGATCTATTATATAGAGTCATTACACACAGAGGGATCTATTATATAGTCATTACACACAGAGGGATCTATTATATAGAGACATTACACAGAGGGATCTATTATATAGAGTCATTACACACAGAGGGATCTATTATATAGAGTCATTACACACAGAGGGATCTATTATATAGAGTCATTACACACAGAGGGATTTATTATATAGAGTCATTATACACAGAGGGATCTGTTATATAGAGTCATTACACACAGAGGGATCTGTTATATAGAGTCATTACACACAGAGGGATCTATTATATAGAGTCATTACACACAGAGGGATCTATTATATAGAGTCATTACACACAGAGCGATCTATTATATAGAGTCATTACACACAGAGGGATCTATTATATAGAGTCATTACACACAGAGCGATCTATTATATAGAGTCATTACACACAGAGGGATCTATTATATAGTCATTACACAAAGAGCGATCTATTATATATAGTCGTTACACATAGAGGGATCTATTATATAGAGTCATTACACACAGAGGGATCTATTATATAGAGTCATTACACACAGAGTGATCTATTATATAGAGTCATTACACACAGAGGGATCTATTATATAGAGTCATTACACACAGAGGGATCTATTATATAGTCATTACACACAGAGCGATCTATTATAGAGTCATTACACACAGAGCGATCTATTATATTGAGTAATTACACACAGAGTGATGTATTATATAGAGTCATTACACACAGAGGGATCTATTATATAGTCATTACACACAGAGGGATCTATTATATAGAGTCATTACACACAGAGGGATCTATTATATAGAGTCATTACACAAAGAGGGATCTATTATATAGAGTCATTACACACAGAGGGATCTATTATATAGTCATTACACACAGAGGGATCTATTATATAGAGTCATTACACACAGAGCGATCTATTATATAGAGTCATTACACACAGAGGGATCTATTATATAGAGTCATTACACACAGAGGGATCTATTATATAGAGTCATTACACACAGAGGGCTCTATTATATAGAGTCATTACACACAGAGGGATCTATTATATAAAGTCATTACACGCAGAGAGTTCTATCATATAGAGTCATTACACACACAGCGATCTATTATATAGAGTCATTACACGCAGAGGGATCTATTATATAGAGTCATTACACACAGAATGATCTATTATATAGAGTCATTACACACAGAGGGATCTATTATATAGTCCTTACACACAGAGGGATCTATTATATAGAGACATTACACAGAGGGATCTATTATATAGAGTCATTACACACAGAGGGATCTATTATATAGAGTCATTACACACAGAGGGATCTATTATATAGAGTCATTACACACAGAGGGATTTATTATATAGAGTCATTATACACAGAGGGATCTGTTATATAGAGTCATTACACACAGAGGGATCTATTATATAGAGTGATTACACACAGAGGGATCTATTATATAGAGTCATTACACACAGAGGGATCTATTATATAGAGTCATTACACACAGAGCGATCTATTATATAGAGTCATTACACACAGAGGGATCTATTATATAGAGTCATTACACACAGAGCGATCTATTATATAGAGTCATTACACACAGAGGGATCTATTATATAGTCATTACACAAAGAGCGATCTATTATATATAGTCGTTACACATAGAGGGATCTATTATATAGAGTCATTACACACAGAGGGATCTATTATATAGAGTCATTACACACAGGGGGATCTATTATATAGAGTCATTACACACAGAGGGATCTATTATATAGAGTCCTTACACACAGAGGGATCTATTATATAGAGTCATTACACACAGAGGGATCTATTATATAGAGTCATTACAAACAGAGCGATCTATTATATAGAGTCATTACTAGAGATGAGCGTTGTTCTACTCGAACTGTTCGCCAATCTCAAATTCGAGCTGTTTTGGGCGGTGTTTGAGCCGTTCGGCGAACACGAACAATTTGAGAAAAATTCGGCTGTTCGAGGTTATGTTCGATAACTGTTCGTGCACCAAAATCATAACTGGATTTTTTCTCAGTAATGATGAAAATTAATGTTAATCCGCAGTTTGAGTGTACAGCGGGGCGGGGGGAGGGGCAGGGGATGGATCTCTGCAGGAACAATGAAGATCTCCATTTTTTTTTCTCTTTCCCGCATTTGCAGTGGGGAGGTGCAATCTGTCAGCCTATCAGCAGCGCACACACGGAGCGAAGTGCTTTTTTTCACACAAGCAAGGGCATGTGTGATTGGCAGTGTATGTCACATGTCCTTGCCCTATAAGACCAAGCCATTTTCCCCGTCGCCACCATTTTCTCACTGCTGCAGCTGCGTGTTAGACGGCACCGCTGTTGCTGTGTGCGCTATACCTTGTTAATTTCAAGCCAATTTTCGCACAAATCTACAGATAGCTTGGGAGTAGGGAATAGTTGTGATTGCAGTCCTTTTAAGGACTAGGTTACAGCATTTCCTACGACTTTTATCAGGGAGGTCTGTGCTCTTAAATAGATAGATTGTGGGAGTAAAGACTAATTGTAATTGGAGTCCTTTTCAGGACTAGGTTACATCAGTTCCTATCAGTTTTTGCCAGGCAGGTCTGTGCCAGTGCTGTGCAAGTTTTTTTCACAGCATTTGGCTGAATCTAGCAAAGCTAATCCTTTTTGGCCTATTGCAGAGTGTGTTAGTCAGTGGAGTAGCCTATCTGTGTTGCAAGATATACCACCTGTGTATAGAATACCAATTTTTTTACTGCACCTAGTGAAGTAAAATCTTTTGGGCATAGCATCATTCTATTAGGCCATCTATACTAAGCTCCACCAGGTTGCAAACTGAATATAATTTTTTTCTGCATCTAGCTCTGAAAAAATATTTGGCTTCTAGCTGTGTGTGGGACTTGGTCTATTAGTCCATCTATACTGACCTCCATCAGGTTGCAAATTAAAAATAATTTTTTTCTGCATCTAGCTCTGAAAAAATATTTGGGCTTCTAGCAGTGTGTGGGACTTTCTCTATTAGTCCATCTATACTGACCTCCATCAAGTTGCAAACTGAATATATTTTTTTCTGCATCTAACCCAGCCAATAGTTTTGGCCTAATACCACAGTTCGGCCACTCAGCTCTGCTCGGTTACCATCCATTGTTTTTTTGTGCAAACAACTCCAGAGTGGTGAATTAGTTAACCACCAAAATGAGTGGAAAAAGGCCTGCTGCTGGTGGAAAGGGGAATAGGCGTGTTGGGAAGGGGAAAAAAGGTTGTGTCCGTGGGGTAGGTGCAGAAGAAAGACCATCTTCCAGCCAAACTAAAATGTCTACTTCTTTTAGCGGACAATGTGATAAGATCCCTTTCTTACGGCCACGCCAATCGCTACAAATTCCAGATGAGGCACAAAAACAGCAGGTGCTTCAACAGATATCAAGTGCTCCTTTAAGTGGGCTCTCCTCCACATCAACTTCAACATCACAAATACTCCAGTCCTCAAAGGTGTCACCCCAATCGCACTTGCTTCCTCACAGCTCCCAAATCTCCAGCTGCCCGTCTGAGTATGAGGTAGAACAGATGGTTGAGTCTGCAGAGCTGTTTACTCATACTATAGCCTGGGAATCAGAGGTCGACTCCAGCGCTTCTGTGAATCCAGACGAGGAAATGATCTGCACTGATGCCCAGAATCTTTATGAGTCGGATCCAGGACCAGACGCAGAAGGTTCTGACCATAATGTAGACCCTTGTTCCCAAACTGTAACTCCTGTTGGTGGAGACAGTGAGGAAGACGATGATAAGACTCAAATACCTGATTGGAGCGACAACTTTAGTTTTTTGTCAGGGCAGGAACAGGTTGGCTCTGAGGACGACGGGTGTGATAACGCACAGGGTGATGATGATGAGGTCGGAGATCCCACTTACTGTCAACCCACAGTCAGCCAAGAGATGAGGTCAGCAGAGGAGGTGGAGGAAGATGCTAGTGACGACGAGGTCAGGTTGCGCCTTCCTGGACAGAGACGTAGTACTGGAAGCACGTCAACAACTGCATCCTCAAACACAACTCTGCCTCTCACCACAAGTCGTGGTGGCTCTTCAGGTCGCATGGGTGCTAAGCCTTGCATAGCCTGGGCATTTTTTCAGATCGATAAAGATGACCCAACTCGTGTTATCTGTAACATTTGTCAGCAAAAGCTAAGTAGAGGCCAAAAAATACATAGTTTGAGTACTTCATGCATGAACCGGCACATGGACATGAAGCATAAGTTGCAGTGGGAAGCTCAGTGTGCTACAATGCGGTCTAGCCGGCCGGGCCAACCACCGTCTGCCATATCTTGTGCATCCGCGGCCTCTTCATCCTCTGTGACTGGGGGGACAGCAGTCACACCTGTTTTGGGGCGCAGACCTGCCACCTCTTTACCCGCAACAGCCAGCGTGATTGGCAGGTCATCATTTTCTTTGGAGGTGGTAACACCAGCTGGTCTTGAGCGCTGTCCGACATCGATAGCACCACCTTTGGATCAAGGCAACCTAACATGTCCGCCTGCATCTTCCTCACAGACCGGCAGTTTGCCGGGGACACCCTTATCAACCCCGTCTAAGCACAATAGCCAGCCCTCGGTCCCTCAGATGTGGACAAGTAAAAGACCATTTCCTCCTAGCCATGAGAAAGCTAAGAGGTTGAATTTCACCATCTGCAAGCTCTTGGCTACAGAAATGCTGCCTTTCCGCCTGGTGGATACAGAGGATTTTCGAGACCTTATGTCCGTCGCAGTGCCCCAGTACCAGATGCCCAGTCGGCACTACTTCTCAAAGAAAGGTGTGCCTGCGCTCCACCAGCATGTCGCACACAACATCACCGCTTCTTTGAGAAACTCTGTGCGTGACAGGGTGCATTTCACCACAGACACTTGGACAAGTAGGCATGGACAGGGGCGTTACATGTCGCTGACTGGGCACTGGGTAACTATGGTGACAGCAGGACAAGGGGCTGCTGTCCAAGTCTTGCCGTCCCCACGAGTTGTGCGTCAATCCTCTTTATGTCAAAGTTCCTCCACTGCTTCTGCCTCCTCAACCTCCTCTCGGTCTTCCACCTGCACCCAAAGCCTGTCTGGTCATGCCACAAGCTTTCTAACTGCGCAGAAGGGATCCTGCACACCTCCTTACTATGCTGGCAGTAGGGCTCAACGTCATCAGGCGGTTTTTACATTGAAATGTCTGGGAAATGTGAGTCACACAGCTGAGGAGTTGTGGTCAGCTCTGGAGAACCAATTTCATGAATGGTTGTCTCCACTGGACCTGAAACCAGGGAAGGCCGTGTGCGACAATGCTGCAAACCTGGGTGCGGCCCTTCGCCGGGGCAATGTCACACACGTGCCTTGTATGGCTCACGTGTTGAACCTGGTTGTCCAGCAATTTTTAGCCCACTATCCCAGACTAGATGGCCTTCTGCAGAGGGCACGGTCGCTGTGTGCTCACTTCCGCCGTTCGCATCCCGCAGCTCAGCGACTTACATCTCTACAGAAGTCGTTGGGCCTGCCACTTCACCGGCTAAAATGCGATGTGCCTACCCGGTGGAATTCAACTCTGCACATGTTGCAGCGACTGTGGCAGCACCGACAAGCCCTGGTGCAATACGTTCTGACGTATAGCCTGGGCCAACGAGATTCAGAGGTGGGGCAAATCACGCTGGAGGAGTGGTCTCAGATCAGGGACCTATGCACCCTTCTGCACAGTTTTGAAATGGTGACGAAGATGTTTAGTGCTGACGATGCCATTATCAGCATGACTATTCCGGTGATTTACATGCTGGAGCACATGTTAAACAGAATTCGGAGTCAGGTGGTGGCACAAGAGGAGGTGGAGGAAGTAGAGGAGGAGGAGTTGTATGCGGAAGGGCTAACATCTGCAAGGTCCAGACGGTCGGCAGCACCAAGGCGGCAGGCATGTGAGGGTGGGGGAGATGATTTTACCAGGGCGCATGGTAGCAGCCAAACTAGTGAGGAAGGTGCAGGAGCCCAGGAAGAAGTAGAGGACGAACTGATGGAAGACTCATCAGATGAGGGAGACCTTGATCACATTTCTGTTGTGCGAGGTTGGGGGGAGAGGACAGAGGAAGGAAGCATGATTGTTACCTCGCCACCAACACAACAGGGACTTGGTGCTCCTGGATGCGCAACACACATGAGTGCCTTCTTGCTGCACTACCTGCAACATGACCCTCGAATTGTGAGAATTAGAAATAATCCTGACTACTGGGTTGCCACACTGTTAGATCCCCGGTACAAAAGTAAATTTGCAGAAATTATTCCTGCCATAGAAAGGGATGCACGCATGCAGGAGTATCAGCAGAGACTGTTGCAGAATCTTACATGTGCTTTTCCACAAAATACCAGTGGTGCACGTAGTGAATCTCACAGTTCCAACTTGCCAACCATGGGACCGTCAAGTGTTCAGCACTCAAACCGTAACAGAACCACAGTATCTGCTGGTAACATCAATTTTGCGGAATCATTTCACCACTTTTTTAGCCCATCCTTTGCAAGGCCACAGGAGACAAGAAGTCTGACACATAGTCAACGCCTAGAGACGATGGTACAGGAGTATCTCCAAGTAAACATTGAAGCCACGACTGTGTCACTGGACCCTTGCTCTTTTTGGGCTTCCAATCTGGATAAATGGCCGGAGCTAGCCACTTACGCCTTGGAGATCTTGTCATGCCCCGCAGCCAGCGTTCTGTCTGAACGTGTGTTCAGCGCTGCTGGTGGTGTGCTGACAGATAAGCGCACGCGGCTCTCCACTGGTAATGTAGACAGACTCACGTTCATAAAGATGAACAAATCATGGATCCGAAACGACTTTTCTACCCCTGTGTCATCCTGGGGAGAGTAAAAGCTTGATGATTGGTTAAAATCACCCTACCAACCGTTTTAAGCTTTCAAATTACTAATCATGTTTATCTGTATCTTGACTGGAAAATAATTTGGGCTTTGTAGCAGTGTGCAGCACTGATCCTATTAGGCCATCTATACTAAAGCTTCACCAGATTTAAAATTACTAATAATTTTTAGCTGCATCTAGCCCGGAAAATAATTTTGGGGCTCCGAGATGCGCAAGACACATAAGTGCCTTCTTGCTGCACTACCTGCAGCATGACCCTCATATTGTCAGAATTCGAAGTAATCATGACTACTGGGTTGCCACACTCTTAGATCCCCCAAACTTTTCGATCAACCTTTTCATTTTAATAAAGACCAAAAAAATGGTCATTTTTGAAATTATAAGCATTAGCAGGTTATTAGAAACTGAAATCAAACAGTTTTCAACTCAAAACTTTATTCTAGGTGATGTTACATTTTCACATAGGACCCCTTGTTCGAAAGGAGCTTCTGAACTCTCTCGTCCATTGAATTTGTCAGGTTTTGGATGGTTTCTGCTTCAATTGTTTTGCATGAGGACAGAATACCCTCCCAGAGCTGTTGCTTAGATGTGAACTGCCTCCCGCCATCATAGACACTCCTTTTAATGATGCTCCAAAGGTTCTGAATGGGGTAGAGGTCAGGGGAGCATGGGGGCCACACCATAAGTTTGTCCCCTTTTATGCCCATATCAGCCAGAGATGCAGATGTTTTATGTGCAGCATGAGATGGTGCATTATCATGCAGAAAAATGATCTTGCTGTGAAATACACGGTTCTTCTTCTTGAACCATGGCAGGAAGTGCTGTTTGAGAAAATCCACATACATTATGGAGTTCATCTTTAGCGCCTTCAGGGATCCTAAAGGGGCCGACAATCTCTCTCCCCATGATTCCAGCCCAAAACATTACTCCACCTCCTCCTTGTTGGCGCTGTAGCCGTGTTTGCGTGGGGTGTCCATCAACCAGCCATCCTCCACTCCATTCATCTGGACCATCGAGCGCTGCACGGCACTCATCCGTGAACAAAACAGTTTTGAAATCAGTCTTCATGTAATGTTTGGCCCACTGGAGCCGTTTCTGCTTGTGTGCAGTGGATAGAGGAGGTCGACAGGATGGCGTATGCACAGCTGCAAACCTCTGAAGGACCCTGCATCTTGTTGTTCGGGGGACGTTGGAGGCACCACCAGCTTCAAAAACTTGTCTGCTGCTATGACAAGGCTTTTTTGCCGCTGCTCTTTTAACCTGACGTAATTGCCTGTAGGAAAGAGTCCTCAATTTGCCCTTATGAGCACGCACACGTGTGTACTGTGAATCAGCTACATACTTCTTGATTGCCAAGACACTTCATCCTGATCATCGCACAATGTTGATTGTAGTCATGCCTTGACCTAAACACTCCACAATTTGTTGCTTCTCAGCAGCCGACACATCCTTTTTCTTTCCCATTTTGGCAGAAAATGTAGGCTGCTTAATAATGTGAGACAGCCTTCTTAAGTAGTCTTGCCTTTCATTGGACACACCTGCCAAACTAATTAGCACAGGTGTCTGCAATTGCTTACAGTGATATAAAGAGCCCTGACACACATCACCATCAATGAGTTTAACTGACAAACAAACAAATTCTTCCCTTATCACTCCTAAACACTTTTTGTATAATAATTTGGAACGCAGTGTACATGTGCTTTTCCACAAAACACCAGTGGTTCACGTAGTGAATCTTACAGTTCTAACTTGCCAACCGTGGTCTGTATGGAATTGTTCAATAAAGGGCCCAAAATTAAGATAACATAGATGGGAGAGGTCTCTATGAATAGGAATTCCTAAGTATTTGATACCCTGTGAGGGCCAGGCAAAGGGAAAGTTGGACTGGATGGAATCCTATATGGATTTAGGGAGGGAGACATCGAGGGCCTCAGACTTCGCTGCATTGATTTTAAAATTTGACCATGTAACAAAGTGATCTATTTCAGCCATAACAGCATGGATGGATATATGTGATTGAGTGATATATACTAGGACATCATCAGCAAATAGAGAGCACTTGTACTCGGTGCCTCCCACCTCAATCCACCTAATATTGGGGTTATGGCGAATTGATGAGAGCAGGTGCTCCGTCACTAGGATGTATAAGAGAGGGGACAGAGGACATCCCTGCCTTGTCCCATTGGTGATTGTGAAAGGTGATGAAAATGTTCTGACGCACCCCCTGGGCCTTGGGACACCCGGAGCCGGACCCTTTTTGGTGGATGCTGGTGGTTGTAGTCTTCGTGGCGGTGACCCGGTTCCGTGGCTCAGGGCGGTCAAACCAGTGGCGGAACTATTTATGTGGTTTTGATGTTTAAATGTCCGACTACGCCACCCGTGGATTGCGGTCAGAGTGAACCGCCGCTGCAGGGCAGACCGCTAAGGCTGGTGTTGTGGGTGCAGCAGAGCGTAGCATAACTCCCCACGGGAGGAGTATAGCCTCAGGGCAGTGTATGCGGAGGATGGGGGTGATGGTGCAGGGCAGCAGCAGTAATGACACGGAGTCAGTGATGCAGTCCAGGGCCTTTACTCACAGTTCTTATTATCCAGACCACGTCTGCAGGTAACGGCTGCCCACGTCGTACTGTGCTCACCAGGTGAGGGGCTCAGACAACTCCCAGATAACTTTGGAGCGCTTCACAGGACCCCCTTTGTGTGTCCTTTGTCTGGCCTTTCTTACCAACACTTCTGTCCGGCTGCCTCGGGCCTCCTCTTGGTAAACTTGGCGCCAGTTTCCCTGACCCTATGTGGTGCCTTCCTAGCGGGTGGAGCAAGGGGCTGCGCCACATAAAATGTCAGAGCCTCCGGTTTCTAGCTGAGGGCCGTTTCCTGCCTCCACTAGTTCGGGGACCGGTCTCCCCCTTTGGCCTGACCCCTCCACGCAGGTGGATTCGGGCGTGCGGTGGCGACTCGCCCGTCCGCACCCCTGGGATCCCTTCATTCCTCGTTCCTGGAGCCTTCTCCGCTCCTCTTCCTTCCTTCTCCCTCTTCCAGGCCTGGGCCTCTGTTACTAGGCCCGCCTCCGGAGCAGAGCTCATGCAGAGCCCCTGCTCCCTGCCACTTCTGCTCAGACTTCTCTGCACTGAACTAAGATGGTGCCCACCTTTTATACTCCCTTCTCAATGCACCCAGGAACTGCTTCCTCCCTGCTCCTGCACTGCAGGGTTCCCCTTCCTCAGTGTTCCCTCCCCCCACTCCAGCCAGGGACAGGGACTGTCGTGCCCATCTCAGGGGCATATTGGTCGCCCTGCCCCACGGCAATGTGGTGTAATGCATGCAGGTGTCTGGTCCTGATCCACACTCCATCCTTACCTGAGAGTGAGATATCACACCTCTGGGTGAGGTGCAATACGTCTGTAGCAACCGAGCCCTCGTTGCTACAGTTCCATTTATCTTCAGCCTAGGTGACGTATTGTGATACAGGGCCGTGATTTTGGCTATAAAAGGGTCCCCTAGACCGCTACCCCAAGCTTTTTAAGAGAATCATATATGGCGTGCCAGGAGACTCTATGGAATGCTTTCTCAGCATCCAACGAGAGTATCTAATTACAAATTTTTAACTGCATCTAGCCCAGGAAATACTTTGTGCCTAGTAGCAGTGTCTGCTAGTCAGCGGATTATCCCGGCTGTTAAGCAAGCTACACCACCTGTAGTTTGGACACTTAATTTTTTCAAAGGAAATGCTTCGGGACCACGGGATACTCAGTGAAGAGCATCAGGAGGCACCCCAAGGCATAGGGGCTGGGACTGGCACTAGGATGCCTTGCGGTGGACAGCCGAGCTCGATCCTTATAAAAGCTTTTTAACTGCAGCAGCTTTAGTGGACGCTACTGGAGCTGGAATTACGCGGCTGCTGGCATGAGACTTGCCCTCCAATAGATCCTTGTAAATGGATTTAAAGTGTATTCATTCAAATTAGAGGGACAATTTAAATTAAAAAGCTTAGAGCTGCCTCCACCACAGGGGGGCTCTCTCGACCCACCAGCGGACAGGCACCAGTATTGGGAGAGGGGGGCTGGCCGTCAGGGTTCACCGCGGCTCTGGCACAAACCCGGCGACACGGAGGTGGCACGGGCAGGAGCGGACTGGCCGTCTCGGCTTCTCACTTTTTGGATTTTAGAAGGGCATGACATGCCTATATCTGTGTCTCCCCCTCCTTTTACTCCTCCACCTCTTTTCTTTTCGCATGACTATATGTACTTGTCACTTTTCCATGTGTTAGTTGTGTCTTCTGAGCAGTTTGTCAGCTTTTGGACACCTTTGAAGGTGTTTTCTATGTGTTTCTATGTGTTTTTGTTTGCCTGCCATTGGTTTTAACGGTGTTCGAAGGTGTTCGACGAACAGTTCGACGAACAGTTCGGCGAACACACGGGTGTTCGACGAACCGAACCGAACTCGAACACTACGGGGGTGGCTCAACACTAGTTGAGACCCAGGGTCGCGACTGGGAGCGTTACCTCCCACACCTGCTATTTGCTTACAGAGAGGTTCCACAGGCCTCGACGGGGTTTTCCCCCTTTGAGCTCCTGTATGGCAGGCGTGTCCGAGGACCCCTTGGGTTGTTAAGGGAATTCTGGGAAGAAGAGCCGAGCTCCCCAGGAGTGTCCATCGTGGAGTATGTCATGCGCTTCCGTGACAAGATGCAGACCTTGACGCAGTTGGTGCATGACAACATGGCGCAAGCCCAGGCTGACCAGAAGCATTGGTACGACCAGAACGCCCGAGAACGGACCTACCAGGTGGGTCAGAAGGTGTGGGTGCTGGTCCCCGTACCAAAGGACAAGCTTCAGGCGGCCTGAGAAGGCCCGTACGTCATTCACCAACAGCTCAACCCGGTCACCTACGTGATCACACTTGACCACGAGCGGGGTAGGCGGAAGGCGTTTCACGTTAATATGATGAAGGCTCATCAAGAACGTGGAACCTGCGTCCTACCGGTCTGCAACCTGCCCGAGGATGGGGAGGATGACCCCCTTTTGGACATGCTCGCCCAAGCGAAGGCCAGCGGGTCCCTAGAGGATGTAGAGCTAAGCGACTTGCTATCCGCAGACCAGAGGTCTCAGATGCAAGCAGTGCTGAAACCCTTCCAAGCAGTGTTCACCAACCTGCCTGGCAGGACTGAAGTGGCGGTCCATGAAGTGGACACCGGGAATCATGCCCCACTCCGGCGGACAGCCTATCGAATCTCCGACGAGGCGCAGCATGTCATGCGCCAGGAGGTCGAGGAGATGCTGCAGTTAGGGGTGATTAAGCGGTCCAAGAGCGCGTGGGCCTCACCTGTAGTCCTGGTGCCTAAGAAGGACCGGACCACCCGGTTCTGTGTGGACTACAGGGGGCTCAACGCTATCACCGCCTCTGACGCACAACCAATGCCACGCATTGAGGAGCTGCTGGAGCGGTTAGCCAGCGCGAGCTATCTCTCCATTATGGATTTGAGTCGGGGATATTGGCAGATTCCCTTGAGCCCCGGTGCCCAGGAGAAGTCCGCCTTTATCACCCCCTTCGGATTGTATGAATCCACGGTCATGCCCTTCGGCATGAAAAATGCCCCTGCCACGTTCCAGCGAATGGTCAACCACCTGCTCCAGGGACTGGAGAGGTACGCAGTAGCGTACCTGGATGACATTGCCATCTTCAGTCCCACCTGGGAGGATCACCTCGAGCATCTGCAGCAGGTGCTCGGGCGCATTCACCAGGCGGGCTTGACCATCAAGCCGGGAAAGTGCCAGATGGGCATGAACGAGGTCCACTACCTGGGGCACCGGGTAGGTGGGGGTACTCTGAAGCCAGAGCCTGGGAAGGTGGACGCTATCGTGTCCTGGCCCACCCCCAGGACCAAGAAGCAGGTGCAGTCCTTCTTGGGCACCGCAGGGTACTATAGACGCTTTGTGCAGGACTATAGTAGCCTTGCGAAGCCCTTGACAGACCTCACCAGGAAGAGCCTACCCCATTCCGTCAAATGGACGGATGAATGCGAGGTGGCCTTTAGGGCTTTGAAGACTGCCCTGAGCAGCTCTCCTGTACTAAAGGCGGTCGACGGCACACGGCCACTCTTAGTACAGACCGACGCCAGTGAGTTTGGCCTCGGTGCTGTACTCAGCCAGGTCGACTCGGGGAACCAAGAACACCCCGTGTTGTACCTAAGCCGGAAACTGCTGCCGAGGGAAGTGGCCTATTCCACCATAGAGAAGGAGTGCCTGGCCATTGTATGGGCCCTCAACCGCTTACAGCCTTACTTGTACGGGCGCCCCTTCACTGTCGTGACTGACCACAACCCCCTGAGTTGGCTGCACACCATGTCAGGTGCCAACGGAAGGTTGTTACGCTGGAGCCTCACCCTCCAGCAGTACGACTTTACCGTTCAACACCGCAGGGGCAGCGAGCATGGCAATGCCGATGGGTTGTCCCGGCGAGGGGAGCCTCCAGACATACGCTTGGAGGAGTACCAGAAGGTCCTACCTCCATAGCGCAGTCAAAAAGGGGGAGGTGTCAGGCAAAAGGTATTTTTGCCCGAGTTTTAAAAAATGAGAGATGTTTTAAAAAAGAAAAAAAAAACCCACCCCCTATCTGTTTGTAAGTGAAGACATAGAACTCACTTTTGCTTTTCCCCAAACCAGGAATTTTTATGACCCGCCATAAAACCTCAGTCCAGGGCAAGCGCTGGTACAAACCGGAAAATCCCTCCAAAAAATCCCATTGTTTAATTGTACAAACGTTTTATGCCAATTTTAATCACGCACAGGTCTGACAGAAACATCGGAACCACGTTTTTTGAATGCTCACCTTTTTCCCATTACAATAGTATAACTTGCATAACTGAGGAATGACCAGGAACTGAGATAATGGATTCTGAGATTCTGAGCGTCATAGAGGTTTCATATTTAATATCTATCTTCATGAATATTGGTGACGGTCAAGATGATGTCTCCCTCTTGGATGTGGGACCCCCCCACACCAAGATATGGAATCTGAAGGATTTTTTAGGTCTTCTGCAGCTGGGTGGGCTCGCAAAGCCGAGCCCCCCTTGTAAGGTAAATAAGGGGTGTTCCCCAGAGTTTTGGCTGCTTACTAAAAACCAGATCGGCCATTTTCAGGTCATTCTTCTCAGGGACGTCGAACGCACGCACATCACGCGGCGTAAGAAGAATCACCTCTAATTTCCGGGGAGCCGTCCCCCCCACAGAATCTGAGACCATCACCTTGTGAAGCAGGTTTTGCTATTACTTATCCCTTTTATTTTAATAACTGTTTATGCATACATGTAAATTGTCTCCTTTATAATATCTTGTATATATTTTGTAAACACTGCCCCCCTTTTGGGAGTAAATCATTAATTATTTACCAGTTTCTTTCTTCTTGTCCTATGTCGAGCAAACACGTTCCTCACCCGCTAATTCACGTTACCTACCAGGTACCCGATCCACCTGTTAAGCGATCGGTGGTGGCAGTATACCAGTACTTATGTGATATTGTGGTTTGAGGGTGGCTGGTCGGAGGTATATATACGTTCCTGGAAGGAACTGGTGGTATATATACGTCCTGTCACATCACGTGCCACAATAGTCGACATAAATTAGAGCAGCTGCACCCGTGCTTATCCTCTGTCAATACCGTGTTTGACCAGCAGGATAAGGGGGCGCCAGAGAGCTGCAAGGTCTGACCCAAGAGTGGGTGTTGTTTTCATGACAAGATCCCTCTGTGTGTAATGACTCTATATAATAGATCACTCTGTGTGTAATGACTCTATATAATAGATCCCTCTGTGTGTAACATACAGAATGGGAGGAATAGAGCTAAGCAACAGTACATGTGAAAAAGACTTAGGTATACTAATAGATCATAGACTGAACATGAGTCAACAGTGTGATGCAGCAGCAAAAAAGGCAAATACAATTCTGGGATGTATTAACAGAAGCATACAGTCTAGATCACGTGAAGTCATTATCGGTCTTTACTCCTCTTTGGTCAGACCTCATCTGGAATACTGTGTACAGTTTTGGGCACCACATTTTAAAAAAGACATCGACAAACTGGAGCAAGTTCAGAGAAGAGCGACCAGAATGGTGACTGGTCTGCAAACCATGTCCTATGAGGAACGGTTGCAGGATTTGGGAATGTTTAGCTTGCAAAAAAGAAGACTGAGAGGAGACTTAATAGCTGTCTACAAATATGTCAAGGGCTGTCACATTGTAGAAGGATCATCTTTATTCTCATTTGCACAAGGAAAGACTAGAAGCAATGGGATGAAACTAAATGGGAGAAGACACAGATTAGATATTAGAAAAAACTTTTTGACAGTTAGGGTGATTAATGAGTGGAACAGGCTGCCACGAGAGGTGGTGAGTTCCCCTTCAATGGACGTCTTCAAACAGAGGCTGGACAGACATCTGTCTGAGATGATTTAGTGAATCCTGCTTTGAGCAGGGGGTTGGACCAGATGACCCAGGAGGTCCCTTCCAACTCTACCATTCTATGATTCTATGACTCTATATAATAGATCCCTCTGTGTGTAATGACTCTATATAATAGATCCCTCTGTGTGTAATGACTCTATATAATAGATCCCTCTGTGTGTAAGGACTCTATATAATAGATCCCTCTGTGTATAATGACTCTATATAATAGATCCCTCTGTGTGTAATGACTCTATATAATAGATCCCTCTGTGTGTAATGACTCTATATAATAGATCACTCTGTGTGTAATGACTCTATATAATAGATCCCTCTGTGTGTAATGACTCTATATAATAGATCCCTGTGTGTAATGACTCTATATAATAGATCCCTCTGTGTGTAATGACTCTATATAATAGACCACTCTGTGTGTAATGACTCTATATAATAGATCCCTCTGTGTGTACTGACTCTATATAATAGATCCCTCTGTGTGTAATGACTATATAATAGATCCCTCTGTGTGTAATGACTCTATATAATAGATCCCTCTGTGTGTAATGACTCTATATAATAGATCCCTCTGTGTGTAATGACTCTATATAATAGATCCCTCTATGTGTAATCACTATATATAATAGATTGCTCTGTGTGTAATGACTATATAATAGATCCCTCTGTGTGTAATGACTCTATATAAGAGATCGCTCTGTGTAATGACTCTATATAATAGATCCCTCTGTCTGTAATGACTCTATATAATAGATCGCTCTGTGTGTAATGACTCTATATAATAGATCCCTCTGTGTGTAATGACTCTATATAATAGATCCCTCTGTGTGTAATGACTCTATATAATAGATCCCTCTGTGTGTAATGACTCTATATAACAGATCCCTCTGTGTGTAATCACTCTATATAACAGATCCCTCTGTGTGTAATGACTCTATATAATAAATCCCTCTGTGTGTAATGACTCTATATAATAGATCCCTCTGTGTGTAATGACTCTATATAATAGATCCCTCTGTGTGTAATGACTCTATATAATAGATCCCTCTGTGTAATGACTCTATATAATAGATCCCTCTGTGTGTAATGACTATATAATAGATCCCTCTGTGTGTAATGACTCTATATAATAGATCACTCTGTGTGTAATCACTCTATATAATAGATCCTTCTGTGTGTAATGACTCTATATAATAGATCCCTCTGCGTGTAATGACTCTATATAATAGATCTCTCTGTGTGTAATGACTCTATATAATAGAACTCTCTGCGTGTAATGACTCTATATAATAGATCCCTCTGTGTGTAATGACTCTATATAATAGATCGCTCTCTGTGTAATGACTCTATATAATAGATCCCTCTGTGTGTAATGACTCTATATAATAGATCCCTCTGTGTGTAATGACGCTATATAATAGATCCCTTTGTGTAATGACTCTATATAATAGATCACTCTGCGTGTAATCACTCTATATAATAGATCCCTCTGCGTGTAATGACTCTATATAATAGATCTCTCTACGTGTAATAACTCTATATAATAGATCCCTCTCTGTGTAATGACTATATAATAGATCGCTCTGCGTGTAATGACTCTATATAATAGATCCCTCTGCGTGTAATGACTCTATATAATAGATCCCTGTGTGTAATGACTCTATATAATAGATCACTCTGTGTGTAATGACTCTATGTAATAGATCCCTCTGTGTGTAATGACTCTATGTAATAGATCCCTGTGTGTAATGACTCTATATAATAGATCCCTCTGTGTGTAATGACTCTATATAATAGATCCCTCTGTGTGTAATGACTCTATATAATAGATCCCTCTGTGTGTAATGACTATATAATAGATCCCTCTGTGTGTAATGACTCTATATAATAGATCACTCTGTGTGTAATGACTCAATATAATAGATCCCTCTGTGTGTAATGACTCTATATAATAGATCGCTCTGTGTGTAATGACTCTATATAATAGATCACTCTGTGTGTAATGACTATATAATAGATCCCTCTGTGTGTAATGACTCTATATAATAGATCCCTCTGTGTGTAATGACTCTATATAATAGATCACTCTGTGTGTAATGACTCTATATAATAGATCCCTCTGTGTGTAATGACTCTATATAATAGATCCCTCTGTGTGTAAGGACTCTATATAATAGATCCCTCTGTGTGTAAGGACTCTATATAATAGATCCCTCTGTGTGTAATGACTCTATATAATAGATCCCTCTGTGTGTAATGACTCTATATAATAGATCCCTCTGTGTGTAATGACTCTATATAATAGATCGCTCTGTGTGTAATGACTCTATATAATAGATCCCTCTGTGTAATGACTCTATATAATAGATCCCTCTGTGTGTAATGACTCTATATAATAGATCCCTCTGTGTGTAATGACTCTATATAATAGATCCCTCTATGTGTAATGACTCTATATAATAGATCGCTCTGTGTGTAAAGACTATATAATAGATCCCTCTGTGTGTAATGACTCTATATAATAGATCACTCTGTGTGTAATGACTCTATGTAATAGATCCCTCTGTGTGTAATGACTCTATGTAATAGATCCCTGTGTGTAATGACTCTATATAATAGATCCCTCTGTGTGTAATGACTCTAAATAATTGATCCCTCTGTGTGTAATGACTCTATATAATAGATCCCTCTGTGTGTAATGACTCTATATAATATATCCCTCTGTGTGTAGTGACTCTATATAATAGATCGCTCTGTGTGTAATGACTCTATATAATAGATCCCTCTGTGTGTAATGACTCTATATAATAGATCCCTCTGTGTGTAATGACTCTATATAATAGATCCCTCTGTGTGTAATGACTCTATATAACTGATCCCTCTGTGTGTAATGACTCTATATAACAGATCGCTCTGTGTATAATGACTCTATATAATAAATCCCTCTGTGTGTAATGACTCTATATAATAGATCCCTCTGTGTGTATTGACTCTATATAATAGATCCCTCTGTATGTAATGACTCTATATAATAGATCCCTCTGTGTAATGACCCTATATAATAGATCCCTCTGTGTGTAATGACTATATAATAGATCCCTCTGTGTGTAATGACTCTATATAATAGATTCTTCTGTGTGTAATGACTCTATATAATAGATCCCTATGCGTGTAATGACTATATATAATAGATCGCTCTGTGTGTAATGACTCTATATAATAGAACTCTCTGCGTGTAATGACTCTATATAATAGATCTCTGTGTGTAATGACTCTATATAATAGATCGCTCTGTGTGTAATGACTCTATATAATAGATCGCTCTGTGTGTAATGACTCTATATAATAGATCCCTCTGTGTGTAATGACGCTATATAATAGATCCCTTTGTGTAATGACTCTATATAATAGATCACTCTGCGTGTAATGACTCTATATAATAGATCCCTCTGCGTGTAATGAATCTATATAATAGATCTCTCTGCGTGTAATGACTCTATATAATAGATCCCTCTGCGTGTAATGACTCTATATAATAGATCCCTCTGTGTGTAATGACTCTATATAATAGATCCCTCTGTGTGTGATGACTATATATTAGATCGCTCTGCGTGTAATGACTCTATATAATAGATCCCTCTGCGTGTAATGACTCTTTATAATAGATCCCTGTGTGTAATGACTCTATATAATAGATCACTCTGCGTGTAATGACTCTATATAACAGATCGCTCTGTGTGTAATGACTCTATATAATAGATCACTCTGTGTGTAATGACTCTATATAATAGATCCCTCTGCGTGTAATGACTCTATATAATAGATCCCTCTGCGTGTAATGACTCTATATAATAGATCTCTCTGCGTGTAATGACTCTATATAATAGATCCCTCTGCGTGTAATGACTCTATATAATAGATCCCTCTGTGTGTAATGACTCTATATAATAGATCCATCTGTGTGTGATGACTATATAATAGATCGCTCTGCGTGTAATGACTCTATATAATAGATCCCTCTGCGTGTAATGACTCTATATAATAGATCCCTGTGTGTAATGACTCTATATAATAGATCACTCTGTGTGTAATGACTCTATATAATAGATCCCTCTGTGTGTAATGACTATATAATAGATCCTTGTGTGTAATGACTCTATATAATAGATCCCTCTTTGTGTAATGACTCTATATAATAGATCCCTCTGTGTGTAATGACTCTATATAATAGATCCCTCTGTGTGTAATGACTATATAATAGATCCCTCTGTGTGTAATGACTCTATATAATAGATCACTCTGTGTGTAATTACTCAATATAATAGATCGCTCTGTGTGTAATGACTCTATATAATAGATCGCTCTGTGTGTAATGACTATATAATAGATCCCTCTGTGTGTAATGACTCTATATAATAGATCCCTCTGTGTGTAATGACTCTATATAATAGATCACTCTGTGTAATGACTCTATATAATAGATCCCTCTGTGTGTAATGACTCTATATAATAGATCCCTCTGTGTGTAAGGACTCTATATAATAGATCCCTCTGTATGTAATTACTCTATATAATAGATCCCTCTGTGTGTAATGACTCTATATAATAGATCCCTCTGTGTGTAATGACTCTATATAATAGATCCCTCTATGTGTAACGACTATATATAATAGATCGCTCTTTGTGTAATGACTATATAATAGATCCCTCTGTGTGTAATGACTCTATATAATAGATCGCTCTGTGTGTAATGACTCTATATAATAGATCCCTCTGTGTGTAATGACTCTATATAATAGATCGCTCTGTGTGTAATGACTCTATATAATAGATCCCTCTGTGTGTAATGACTCTATATAATAGATCCCTCTGTGTGTAATGACTCTATATAACAGATCCCTCTGTGTGTAATGACTCTATATAACAGATCCCTCTGTGTATAATGACTCTATATAATAAATCCCTCTGTGTGTAATGACTCTATATAATAGATCCCTCTGTGTGTAATGACTCTATATAATAGATCCCTCTGTGTGTAATGACTCTATATAATAGATCCCTCTGTGTAATGTCTCTATATAATAGATCCCTCTGTGTGTAATGACGATATAATAGATCCCTCTGTGTGTAATGACTCTATATAATAGATCCTTCTGTGTGTAATGACTCTATATAATAGATCCTTCTGCGTGTAATGACTCTATATGATAGATCGCTGTGTGTGTAATGACTCTATATGATAGAACTCTCTGCGTGTAATGACTATATATAATAGATCCCTCTGTGTGTAATGACTCTATATAATAGATCCCTCTGTGTGTAATGACTCTATATAATAGATCCCTCTGTGTGTAATGACTCTATGTAATAGATCACTCTGTGTGTAATGACTCTATATAATAGATCCCTCTGTGTGTAATGACTCTATATAATAGATCGCTCTGTGTGTAATGACTCTATATAATAGATCCCTCTGTGTGTAATGACTCTATATAATAGATCCCTCTGTGTGTAATGACGCTATATAATAGATCCCTTTGTGTAATGACTATATAATAGATCACTCTGCGTGTAATGACTCTATATAATAGATCCCTCTGCATGTAATGACTCTATATAATAGATCTCTCTGCGTGTAATGACTCTATATAATAGATACCTCTGCGTGTAATGACCCTATATAATAGATCCCTCTGTGTGTAATGACTCTATATAATAGATCCCTCTGTGTGTAATGACTATATAATAGATCGCTCTGCGTGTAATGACTCTATATAATAGGTCCCTCTGCGTGTAATGACTCTTTATAATAGATCCCTGTGTGTAATGACTCTATATAATAGATCACTCTGTGTGTAATGACTCTACATAACAGATCCCTCTGCGTGTAATGACTCTATATAATAGATCCCTCTGTGTGTAATGACTCTATATAATAGATCACTCTGTGTGTAATGATTCTATATAATAGATCCCTCTGTGTGTAATGACTCTATATAATAGATCCCTCTGTGTGTAATGACTCTATATAATAGATCGCTCTGTGTGTAATGACTCTATATAATAGATCACTCTGTCTGTAATGACTCTATATAATAGATCGCTCTGTGTGTAATGACTCTATATAATAGATCCCTCTGTGTGTAATGACTCTATATAATAGATCCCTCTGTGTGTAATGACTCTATATAATAGATCCCTCTGTGTGTAATGACTCTATATAATAGATCCCTCTGCGTGTAATGACTATATAATAGATCACTCTGCGTGTAATGACTCTATATAATAGATCCCTCTGCGTGTAATGACTCTATATAATAGATCCCTGTGTGTAATGACTCTATATAATAGATCACTCTGTGTGTAATGACTCTATATAACAGATCCCTCTGTGTGTAATGACTCTATATAATAGATCACTCTGTCTGTAATGACTCTATATAATAGATCGCTCTGTGTGTAATGACTCTATATAATAGATCGCTCTGTGTGTAATGACTCTATATAATAGATCCCTCTGTGTGTAATGACTCTATATAATAGATCACTCTGTGTGTAATGACTATATAATAGATCCCTCTGTATGTAATGACTCTATATAATAGATCCCTCTGTGTGTAATGACTCTATATAATAGATCCCTCTGTGTGTAATGACTCTATATAATAGATCCCTCTGTGTGTAATGACTCTATATAATAGATCCCTCTGTGTGTAATGACTCTATATAATAGATCCCTCTGCGTGTAATGACTATATAATAGATCACTCTGTGTGTAATTGTAACATACCTGGCGGCGTCCTTGCATGGTGGTCCATCTCCCACTGTGCAAGAGCGCGCACTTGATCTCCAGTCCAGAATGTCTCTCTGGCTTCCCTCCATGCTGTCTGTTTGTGTCTGTTTCTGCTGCTTAAGGGCGGCGCCCGATCACTTCCTGCTTTTTGTACCTGCTGTGGGTCACACCCCTTGTGCGTCCTCAGCCTATTGCTGTCTGTCACCTGGTATATAGCTCAGCTGCTCCCATCTATCCCTGCCTGAGCATAGTGTTTCATTCAGTGTGTGCTTGCACTCTGAAGGTGCCAGGTCCCGTTCTGTGTTCTCTTGTCTGCCTATCCTGGAGGCTGTATTTCCAGGCCTGTCTGAACACGCTCCTAGCCTGTTCCTCCTGCCTTCTAGGGGCTGATTACCTAGACCCGTTCCTGTATCTTGTCTGACCTGTCTGAACACGCTCCTAGCCTGTTCCTTCCGCCTTCTAGGGGCCGATTACCTAGACCCGCTCCTGTATCTTGTCTGTCCTGTCTGAACACGCTCCTTGCCTGTTCGTCCTGCCTCTCTGGGGGCCGTATTCCCAGACCCGCTCCTGTATTCCGCTGCAGTGTCGGTCTCCTCCGTACACTCAGTTCCAGTCTGAACTCTCTCCTATCCTTTACCTGTTTTGCCTCTATGTCCGTTCCCTTCCTTTTTCTGCAGAGTCTGAACTCGTACCTAACTCCTGCTTGTTGTCTCTGTACTCCCGTTTGTGAGTTTGTGGTCCACTCGCTACTTCACTGCAAGTACCCTGTGGGTGTCTGGCTCTGCCTTTCCCTTCCTGTCTGTTCCGTGTGAACAGAGCCCTGTCCCCCCTACTCAGCCTTGCCTGCTCTGTCTCCTTTGCTCACCGCTCCGGCGGTTCTAGCCTGCTCTGACTCCTTTGCTCACCGCTCCGGCGGTTCTAGCCTGCTCTGACTCCTTTGCTCACCGCTCCGGCGGTTCTAGCCTGCTCTGACTCCTTTGCTCACCGCTCCGGCGGTTCTAGCCTGCTCTGACTCCTTTGCTCACCGCTCCGGCGGTTCTAGCCTGCTCTGACTCCTTGCTCACTGCTCCGCAGCCTTGCTCCGCTCTGACCCTTTTGCTCACTGCTCCGGCAGCCTTGCTCCGCTCTGACCCTTTTGCTCACTGCTCCGGCAGTCCTGTCCTGCCTTGCTTCTGCCCGCTGCTCCGGCAGTCCTGTCCTGCCCTGCTTCTGCCCGCTACTCCGGCAGTCCTGTCCTGCCCTGCTTCTGCCCGCTGCTCCGGCAGTCCTGTCCTGCCCTGCTTCTGCCCGCTGCTCCGGCAGTCCTGTCCTGCCCTGCTTCTGCCCGCTGCTCCGGCAGTCTTGTCCTGCCCTGCTTCTGCCCGCTGCTCCGGCAGTCCTGTCCTGCCCTGCTTGTGCCCGCTGCTCCGGCAGTCCTGTCCTGCCCTGCTTGTGCCCGCTGCTCCGGCAGCCCCGTCCTGCTCTGTTCTTGCCCACCGCTTCGGGCGTTCCCTCTCTGCTGTGGTTGTCTACCACATCTGCGGTTCTGTGACCCAGTCTGTACTGGGTCTTAACCTTTCTGTGCTCCAGCCCGTCCTTTCGGCCAGTACCTTCCTGCCTGCATACTCGCCTGTATCCACCCATCTGCATACCTGCCGTGTTTGCTTACATCCACCAGTCTGTGCCAGCCTAACCTGCCTGTTCCAGTAATCCCAGTGTGGGTCAACCCCCGTGTCCGGAGTTTGACCTGGAGTAGCACCTGGTCCCTCTGCCCGGTTTCTCCCTGGTGCACTGGCGTCGTATGCCGTCGTGCCACCTTGGTCGGATCGGCCAGATACTTAGTCACGCCCCTCCAGGCACTCTCCGGTCCATGGTCCAGTGGAACCACAACACCCGCACACGCCAGTCAGTCCGGGCGTGTGCATAACAGCATGCTCAGGCCATGGTTCCCGTTGAGCCCCACGGCCTTCGCTCTCTGAGAAGTTTTCCAGCGAATACATGCATTAAAATAAATAAATAAAATTTATTTTTTTTTCTCAGCTGAGTTCCAGGCGAATTACGCACCCGTCCAGATGGATCTATCTGCTCTCGTTCCTGCGGATCCGCCACGTTACTATGGGGATCCAAGACAAAGTCGTGCATTTGTGGAGCAATGCATGCTACACTTCAAGTTCTACCCTCTATGTTTTCCCACCGATCGGGTTAAGGTGGCATTCATTATGTCTTACCTGGCGGGTGATGCCTTGGAATGGATCAACCCCCTATATGAAACACAGGATCCGATCCTCCTGGACCTAATGGCCTTCCTGGTGGCCTTTCTAATGGTCTTCGATGATCCTAACCCGGAGGCTCCTGCTGAAGCTTCACCTCCCAATATCCCGGAGCAGCCCCGATGGATAATGTGTGTGGGTAGCGCAATAGTCCTCCAGCCCAATGAGACTACTGTCCACCCAGAATCTTCACAGGGTGACTACGCTTTCCGGAATACATCTCCCAACCTCAAGAGGCAGTCCAGACGTGCTAGACGTAGAGGCAAGCCGTCACGCCAGGGTCTGTCCTCCCTGAGACCTCCTGACCCCAACCTTGAAGTCCCTACTGAAGCTTCATCTCCCTGTATCCCGGAGAAGCCCCAACGGGTAATGTGCGTGGGTAGTGCTCCGGTTCTCCTGCCCGAAGAGACTTCTGCCCATCCAGACTCCACACAGGAGAACTTCCTGCACCCGGCATCAGATGCTTCACCCACTTTAACCGGTGTGCATGTCCAAGGATGCTCCAAAGCTGTGGTTACCTCTGAGTCTGTGCACCTCTACTACCTGGCGGAGGACCCCCTGTTGCCTCCTGAATCCTCCGGGATACCACTCGATGACAAATGGAGAGAGACTTCTCTACACTCGGTACTCGATACTTTGTCCGCTTCGTCCTGTGAGCCTGACAATCGGTACCCCAAAGTGGTAGTTACCCCCGAGTCTCTACACCCCTCCGACCAGGCGGAGGACCTCCAGTTGTCTCCTGAACCCTTCGGGGTGCTACCTGGTAGCGAAAGGACAGAGACTCTCCTTTACTCTGTACCTGATACCTCGCTCGCTTCGTCCAGTGAGTCCAACCTAGTGTACTCTGAAGCAGAGGTTACCCGTGAGTCTCTACACCCTTCTGACCAGGCGGAGGACCGCCAGTTGTCTCCAGAACCCTTCGGGGTGCCACCTGGTGGTGAATGGACAGAGACTTTCCTATACTCGGTACCCGATACCTCGCCTGCTTCGTCCAGTGAGTCCGACCTAGTGTACTTTGAAGCAGATGTTTTCTCTGAGCCTCTGCACTCTTCTGACCCGGCGGAGGACCTCCAGTTGTTTCCTGAATCCTCCGGGGTACCACCAGATAACAAAGAGACAGTGACTTTTCCTCATTATGTACCTGATAACCCGTCTATTTCTTCCTGTGAGCTTGACAAGATGTACCTCGAAGCAGAGATTACCCCCAAGTCTCTGTCCCCCTCCAACCCGGTGAAGGACTTCCAGTTGTCTCCTGTACCCTCTGGGGTGCCACCTGAAAATATGTGGAGAGAGACTTCCTTGTGTGCTGTTCCTGGTACTCCACCCGTTTCGTCTGTTGCTGAGGATGGCTGGATAGGAGGTAGCATCCTAGCTAACCAGATGAGATCAGTTTTTCCTGTGGACAGTGGAAGTGATCTCCTTGAAGTGAACGACTGGTCCTCAAATTCCCTGCGGAAGAGCCTGAAGAAGAGGGGGCGTAAGGGGGGGGGTACTGTAACATACCTGGCGGCGTCCTTGCATGGTGGTCCATCTCCCACTGTGCAAGAGCGCGCACTTGATCTCCTGTCCAGAATGTCTCTCTGGCTTCCCTCCATGCTGTCTGTTTGTGTCTGTTTCTGCTGCTTAAGGGCGGCGCCCGATTACTTCCTGCTTTTTGTACCTGCTGTGGGTCACACCCCTTGTGCGTCCTCAGCCTATTGCTGTCTGTCACCTGGTATATAGCTCAGCTGCTCCCATCTATCCCTGCCTGAGCATAGTGTTTCTTTCAGTGTGTGCTTGCACTCTGAAGGTGCCAGGTCCCGTTCTGTGTTCTCTTGTCTGCCTATCCTGGAGGCTGTATTTCCAGGCCTGTCTGAACACGCTCCTAGCCTGTTCCTCCTGCCTTCTAGGGGCCGATTACCTAGACCCGTTCCTGTATCTTGTCTGACCTGTCTGAACACGCTCCTAGCCTGTTCCTCCCGCCTTCTAGGGGCCGATTACCTAGACCCGCTCCTGTATCTTGTCTGTCCTGTCTGAACACGCTCCTTGCCTGTTCGTCCTGCCTCTCTGGGGGCCGTATTCCCAGACCCGCTCCTGTATTCCGCTGCAGTGTCGGTCTCCTCCGTACACTCAGTTCCAGTCTGAACTCTCTCCTATCCTTTACCTGTTTTGCCTCTATGTCCGTTCCCTTCCTTTTTCTGCAGAGTCTGAACTCGTACCTAACTCCTGCTTGTTGTCTCTGTACTCCCGTTTGTGAGTTTGTGGTCCACTCGCTACTTCTCTGCAAGTACCCTGTGGGTGTCTGGCTCTGCCTTTCCCTTCCTGTCTGTTCCGTGTGAACAGAGCCCTGTCCCCCCTACTCAGCCTTGCCTGCTCTGTCTCCTTTGCTCACCGCTCCGGCGGTTCTAGCCTGCTCTGACTCCTTTGCTCACCGCTCCGGCGGTTCTAGCCTGCTCTGACTCCTTTGCTCACCGCTCCGGCGGTTCTAGCCTGCTCTGACTCCTTTGCTCACCGCTCCGGCGGTTCTAGCCTGCTCTGACTCCTTTGCTCACCGCTCCGGCGGTTCTAGCCTGCTCTGACTCCTTGCTCACTGCTCCGCAGCCTTGCTCCGCTCTGACCCTTTTGCTCACTGCTCCGGCAGTCCTGTCCTGCCTTGCTTCTGCCCGCTGCTCCGGCAGTCCTGTCCTGCCCTGCTTCTGCCCGCTACTCCGGCAGTCCTGTCCTGCCCTGCTTCTGCCCGCTGCTCCGGCAGTCCTGTCCTGCCCTGCTTGTGCCCGCTGCTCCGGCAGCCCCGTCCTGCTCTGTTCTTGCCCACCGCTTCGGGCGTTCCCTCTCTGCTGTGGTTGTCTACCGCATCTGCGGTTCTGTGACCCAGTCTGTACTGGGTCTTAACCTTTCTGTGCTCCAGCCCGTCCTTTCGGCCAGTACCTCCCTGCCTGCATACTCGCCTGTATCCACCCATCTGCATACCTGCCGTGTTTGCTTACATCCACCAGTCTGTGCCAGCCTAACCTGCCTGTTCCAGTAATCCCAGTGTGGGTCAACCCCCGTGTCCGGAGTTTGACCTGGAGTAGCACCTGGTCCCTCTGCCCGGTTTCTCCCTGGTGCACTGGCGTCGTATGCCATCGTGCCACCTTGGTCGGATCGGCCAGATACTTAGTCACGCCCCTCCAGGCACTCTCCGGTCCATGGTCCAGTGGAACCACAACACCCGCACACGCCAGTCAGTCCGGGCGTGTGCATAACAGTAATCACTCTGTGTGTAATGACTATATAATAGATCCCTCTGTGTGTAATGACTCTATATAATAGTTCCCTCTGTGTGTAATGTCTCTATATAACAGATCCCTGTGTGTAATGACTCTATATAATAGATCCCTCTGTGTGTAATGACTTTATATAATAGATCACTCTGCGTGTAATGACTCTATATAATAGATCCCTCTGTGTGTAATGACTTTATGTAATAGATCACTCTGTGTGTAATGACTCTATATAATAGATCCCTCTGTGTGTAATGACTCTATATAATAGATCACTCTGCGTGTAATGACTCTATATAATTGATCCCTCTGTGTATAATGACTTTATGTAATAGATCACTCTGCGTGTAATGACTCTATATAATAAATCCTTCTGCGTGTAATGACTCTATATAATAGATCCCTGTGTGCAATGACTCTATATAATAGATCACTCTGCGTGTAATGACTCTCTATAATAGATCCCTCTGTGTGTAATGACTCTATATAATAGATCCCTCTGCGTGTAATGACTCTATATAATAGATCCCTGCGTGTAATGACTCTATATAGTAGATCACTTTGTGTGTAATGACTCTATATAATAGATCACTCTGCGTGTAATGACTCTATATAATAGATCCCTGTGTGTAATGACTCTATATAATAGATCCCTCTGTTTGTAATGACTCTATATAATAGATCCCTCTGCGTGTAATGACTCTATATAATAGATCCCTCTGCGTGTAATGACTCTATATAATAGATCCCTGCGTGTAATGACTCTATATAGTAGATCACTTTGTGTGTAATGACTCTATATAATAGATCACTCTGCGTGTAATGACTCTATATAATAGATCCCTCTGTTTGTAATGACTCTATATAATAGATCCCTCTGCGTGTAATGACTCTATATAATAGATCCCTCTGCGTGTAATGACTCTATATAATAGATCCCTGTGTGTAATGACTCTCTATAATAGATCACTCTGTGTGTAATGACTCTATAATAGATCCCTCTGTGTGTAATGACTCTATATAATAGATCCTTCTGCATGTAATGACTCTATATAAAAAATCCCTGTGTGTGTAATGACTCTATATAATAGATCCCTCTGTGTGTAATGACTCTATATAATAGATCACTCTGTATGTAATGTCTCTATATAATAGATCCCTCTGCGTGTGATGACTTTATATAATAGATCCCTCTGTGTGTAATGACTCTATATAATGGATTCCTCTGTGTGTAATGACTCTATATAATAGATCACTCTGTGTGTAATGACTCTATATAATAGATCCCTCTGCGTGTAATGACTCTATATAATAGATCACTCAGTGTGTAATGACTCTATATAATAGATCGCTCTGCGTGTAATGACTCTACATAATAGATCACTCTGTATGTAATGACTCTATATAATAGATCACTCTGCGTGTAATGACTCTATATAATAGATCACGATTTGTGTAATGACTCTATATAATAGATCGCTCTGCGTGTAATGACTCTATATAATAGATCCCTTTGCGTGTAATGACTCTATATAATAGATCCCTTTGCGTGTAATGACTCTATATAATAGATCCCTCTGTGTGTAATGACTCTATATAATAGATCCCTCTGTGTGTAGTGACTCTATAAAATAGATCGCTCTGTGTGTAATGACTCTATATAATAGATCACTCTGCGTGTAATGACTCTATATAATAGATCCCTCTGTGTGTAAGGACTCTATATAATAGATCCCTCTGTGTGTAATGACTATATATAATAGATCACTCTGCGTGTAATGACTCTATAAATAGATCTCTCTGTGTGTAATGACTCTATATAATAGATCCCTCTGTGTGTAATGACTCTATATAATAGATCGCTCTGTGTGTAATGACTTTATATAATAGATCACTCTGCGTGTAATGACTATATATAATAGATCCCTCTGCGTGTACTGACTCTATATAATAGATCCCTCTGTGTGTAATGACTCTATAATAGATCCCTCTCTGTGTAACGACTATATATAATAGATCACTCTGCGTGTAATGACTATATATAATAGATCGCTCTGCGTGTAATTACTCTATATAATAGATCTCTCTGTGTGTAATGATTCTATATAATAGATCCCTCTGTGTGTAATGACTCTATATAATAGATGCCTCTGTGTGTAATGACTCTATATAATAGATCGCTCTGTGTGTAATTACTATATATAATAGATCCCTCTGTGTGTAATGACTCTATATAATAGATCCCTCTGTGTGTAATGACTCTATATAATGGATCCCTCTGTGTGTAATGACTCTATATAATAGATCGCTCTGTGTGTAATGACTCTATATAATAGATCCCTCTGTGTGTAATGACTCTATATAATAGATCGCTCTGTGTGTAATGACTCTATATAATAGATCGCTCTGTGTGTAATGACTCTATATAATAGATCCCTGTGTGTAATGACTCTATATAATAGATCCCTCTGTGTGTAATGACTCTATATAATAGATCCCTCTGTATGTAATGACTCTATATAATAGATCCCTCTGTGTGTAATGACTCTATATAATAGATCGCTGTGTGTAATGACTCTATATAATAGATCCCTCTGTGTGTACTGACTCTATATAATAGATCACTCTGTGTGTAATGACTCTATATAATAGATCCCTCTGTGTGTAATGACTCTATATAATAGATCGCTCTGTGTGTAATGACTATCTTTAATAGATCCCTCTGTGTGTACTGACTCTATATAATAGATCATTCTGCGTGTAATGACTATATATAATAGATCCCTCTGCGTGTACTGACTCTATATAATAGATCCCTCTGCGTGTGATGACTCTATATAATAGATCCCTCTGTGTGTAATGACTCTATATAATAGATCCCTCTGTGTGTAATGACTCTATATAATAGATCACTCTGTGTGTAATGACTCTATATAATAGATCACTCTTCGTGTAATGACTATATATAATAGATCCCTCTGTGTGTACTGACTCTATATAATAGATCCCTCTGCATGTGATGACTCTATATAATAGATCCCTCTGCGTGTAATGACTCTATATAATACATCCCTCTGTGTGTAATGACTATATATAATAGATCCCTCTGTGTGTAATGACTCTATATAATAGATCACTCTGTGTGTAATGTCTCTATATAATAGATCCCTCTGTGTGTAATGACTCTATATAATAGATTCCTCTGTATGTAATGACTCTATATAATAGATCCCTCTGTGTGTAATGACTCTATATAATAGATCCCTCTGTGTGTAATGACTCTATATAATAGATCGCTCTGTGTGTAATGACTCTATATAATAGATCGCTCTGTGTGTAATGACTCTATATAATAGATCCTTCTGTGTGTAATAACTCTATATAATAGATCCCTCTGTGTGTAATGACTCTATATAATAGATCCCTCTGCGTGTAATGACTCTATATAATAGATCCCTCTGTGTGTAATGACTCTATATAATAGATCCTTCTGTGTGTAATGACTCTATATAATAGATCCCTCTGTGTGTAATGACTCTATATAATAGATCCCTCTGCGTGTAATGACTATATAATAGATCGCTCTGTGTGTAATGACTCTATATAATAGATCCCTCTGCGTGTAATGACTCTATATAATAGATCGCTCTGTGTGTAATGACTCTATATAATAGATCCCTCTGTGTGTAATGACTCTATATAATAGATCCCTCTGTGTGTAATGATTCTATATAATAGATCCCTCTGCGTGTGATGACTCTATATAATACATCCCTCTGTGTGTAATGACTTTATATAATAGATCACTCTGCGTGTAATGACTCTATATAATAGATCCCTCTGTGTGTAATGACTCTATATAATAGATCCCTCTGTGTGTAATGACTCTATATAATACATCCCTCTGTGTGTAATGACTTTATATAATAGATCACTCTGCGTGTAATGACTCTATATAATAGATTGCTCTGTGTGTAATGACTCTATATAATAGATCCCTGTGTGTAATGACTCTATATAATAGATCACTCTGCGTGGAATGACTCTATATAATAGATCGCTCTGTGTGTAATGACTCTATATAATATATCCCTTTGCGTGTAATGACTCTATATAATAGATCCCTTTGCGTGTAATGACTCTATATAATAGATCCCTCTGTGTGTAATGACTCTATATAATAGATCGCTCTTTGTGTAATGACTCTATATAATAGATCCCTCTGTGTGTACTGACTCTATATAATAGATCACTCTGCGTGTAATGACTCTATATAATAGATCCCTCTGTGTGTAATGACTCTATATAATAGATCCCTCTGTGTTTAATGACTATATATAATAGATCACTCTGCGTGTAATGACTATATATAATAGATCCCTCTGTGTGTACTGACTCTATATAATAGATCCCTCTGTGTGTACTGACTCTATATAATAGATCCCTCTGTCTGTAATGACTCTATATAATAGATCAGTCTGTGTGTATTGACTCTATATAATAGATCCATCTGTGTGTAATGACTATATAATAGACCCCTCTGTGTGTAATGACTCTATATAATAGATCCCTCTGTGTGTAATGACTCTATATAATAGATCGCTCTGTGTGTAATGACTCTATATAATAGATCCCTCTGTGTGTAATGACTCTATATAACAGATCCCTCTGTGTGTAATGACTCTATATAATAGATCCCTCTGTGTGTAATGACTCTATGTAATAGATCCCTCTGTGTGTAATGGCTCTATATAATAGATCCCTCTGTGTGTAATGACTATATAATAGATCACTCTGTGTGTAATGACTATATAATAGATCACTCTGTGTGTAATGACTCTATATAATAGATCCCTGTGTGTAATGACTCTATATAATAGATCACTCTGCGTGTAATGACTCTATATAATAGATCGCTCTGTGTGTAATGACTCTATATAATATATCCCTTTGCGTGTAATGACTCTATATAATAGATCCCTTTGCGTGTAATGACTCTATATAATAGATCCCTCTGTGTGTAATGACTCTATATAATAGATCGCTCTGTGTGTAATAACTCTATATAATAGATCCCTCTGTGTGTACTGACTCTATATAATAGATCACTCTGCATGTAATGACTCTATATAATAGATCCCTCTGTGTGTAATGACTCTATATAATAGATCCCTCTGTGTGTAATGACTATATATAATAGATCACTCTGTGTGTAATGACTATATATAATAGATCCCTCTGTGTGTACTGACTCTATATAATAGATCCCTCTGTGTGTAATGACTCTATATAATAGATCCCTCTGTGTGTAATGACTATATATAATAGATCAGTCTCTGTGTAATGACTCTATATAATAGATCCCTCTGTGTGTAATGACTATATAATAGATCCCTCTGTGTGTAATGACTCTATATAATAGATCCCTCTGTGTGTAATGACTCTATATAATAGATCGCTCTGTGTGTAATGACTCTATATAATAGATCCCTCTGTGTGTAATGACTCTATATAATAGATCCCTCTGCGTGTACAGACTCTATATAATAGATCCCTCTGTGTGTAATGACTCTATATAATAGATCCCTCTGTGTGTAATGACTATATATAATAGATCACTCTGTGTGTAATGACTCTATATAACAGATCCCTCTGTGTGTAATGACTCTATATAATAGATCCCTCTGTGTGTAATGACTCTATGTAATAGATCCATCTGTGTGTAATGGCTCTATATAATAGATCCCTCTGTGTGTAATGACTCTATATAATAGATCACTCTGTGTGTAATGACTATATAATAGATCACTCTGTGTGTAATGACTCTATATAATAGATCCCTGTGTGTAATGACTCTATATAATAGATCCCTCTGTGTGTAATAACTCTATATAATAGATCCCTCTGTGTGTAATGACTCTATATAATAGATCCCTCTGTGTGTAATGACTATATATAATAGATCACTCTGTGTGTAATGACTCTATATAACAGATCCCTCTGTGTGTAATGACTCTATATAATAGATCCCTCTGTGTGTAATGACTCTATATAACAGATCCCTCTGTGTGTACTGACTCTATAATAGATCCCTCTGTGTGTAATGACTATATATAATATATCACTCTGCGTGTAATGACTATATATAATAGATCCCTCTGTGTGTACTGACTCCATATAATAGATCCCTCTGCGTGTAATGACTCTATATAATAGATCCCTCTGTGTGTAATGACTCTATATAATAGATCCCTCTGTGTGTAATGACTCTATATAATAGATCGCTCTGTGTGTAATGACTATATATAATAGATCACTCTGCGTGTAATTACTATATATAATAGATCCCTCTGCGTGTACTGACTCTATATAATAGATCCCTCTGTGTGTAATGACTCTATAATAGATCCCTCTGTGTGTAATGACTATATATAATAGATCACTCTGCGTGTAATGACTATATATAATAGATCGCTCTGCGTGTAATTACTCTATATAATAGATCCCTCTGTGTGTAATGACTCTATATAATAGATCCCTCTGTGTGTAATGACTCTATATAATAGATCCCTCTGTGTGTAATGACTCTATATAATAGATCGCTCTGTGTGTAATTTCTCTATATAATAGATCCCTCTGTGTGTAATGACTCTATATAATAGATCCCTCCGTGTGTAATGACTCTATATAATAGATCCCTCTGTGTGTAATGACTCTATATAATAGATCGCTCTGTGTGTAATGACTCTATATAATAGATCCCTCTGTGTGTAATGACTCTATATAATAGATCGCTGTGTGTAATGACTCTATATAATAGATCCCTGTGTGTAATGACTCTATATAATAGATCCCTCTGTGTGTAATGACTCTATATAATAGATCCCTCTGTGTGTAATGACTCTATATAATAGATCCCTCTGTGTGTAATGACTCTATATAATAGATCGCTCTGTGTGTAATGACTCTATATAATAGATCCCTCTGTGTGTACTGACTCTATATAATAGATCCCTCTGTGTGTAATGACTCTATATAATAGATCCCTCTGTGTGTAATGACTCTATATAATAGATCGCTCTGTGTGTAATGACTATATTTAATAGATCCCTCTGTGTGTACTGACTCTATATAATAGATCACTCTGCGTGTAATGACTATATATAATAGATCCCTCTGTGTGTACTGACTCTATATAATAGATCCCTCTGCGTGTGATGACTCTATATAATAGATCCCTCTGTGTGTAATGACTCTATATAATAGATCCCTCTGTATGTAATGACTCTATATAATAGATCACTCTGTGTGTAATGACTCTATATAATTGATCACTCTTCGTGTAATGACTCTATATAATAGATCCCTCTGTGTGTAATGACTCTATATAATAGATCCCTCTGTGTGTACTGACTCTATATAATAGATCCCTCTGCATGTGATGACTCTATATAATAGATCCCTCTGCGTGTAATGACTCTATATAATACATCCCTCTGTGTGTAATGACTATATATAATAGATCCCTCTGTGTGTAATGACTCTATATAATAGATCACTCTGTGTGTAATGACTCTATATGATAGATCCCTCTGTGTGTAATGACTCTATATGATAGATCCCTCTGTGTGTAATGACTCTATATAATAGATCCCTCTGTGTGTAATGACTCTATATAATAGATCCCTCTGTGTGTAATGACTCTATATAATAGATCGCTCTGTGTGTAATGACTCTATATAATAGATCGCTCTGTGTGTAATGACTCTATATAATAGATCCTTCTGTGTGTAATAACTCTATATAATAGATCCCTCTGTGTGTAATGACTCTATATAATAGATCCCTCTGCGTGTAATGACTCTATATAATAGATCCCTCTGTGTGTAATGACTCTATATAATAGATCCCTCTGTGTGTAATGACTCTATATAATAGATCACTCTGTGTGTAATGACTCTATATAATAGATCCCTCTGCGTGTAATGACTATATAATAGATCGCTCTGTGTGTAATGACTCTATATAATAGATCCCTCTGCGTATAATGACTCTATATAATAGATTGCTCTGTGTGTAATGACTCTATATAATAGATCCCTCTGTGTGTAATGACTCTATATAATAGATCCCTCTGCGTGTAATGACTCTATATAATACATCACTCTGCGTGTAATGACTCTATATAATAGATCGCTCTGTGTGTAATGACTCTATATAATATATCCCTTTGCGTGTAATGACTCTATATAATAGATCCCTTTGCGTGTAATGACTCTATATAATAGATCCCTCTGTGTGTAATGACTCTAAATAATAGATCCCTCTGTGTGTAATGACTCTATATAATAGATCCCTGTGTGTAATGACTCTATATAATAGATCTCTCTGTGTGTAATGACTCTATATAATAGATCGCTCTGTGTGTAATGACTCTATATAATAGATCCCTCTGCGTGTACTGACTCTATTTAATAGATCACTCTGCGTATAATGACTCTATATAATAGATCCCTCTGTGTGTAATGACTCTATATAATAGATCCCTCTGTGTGTAATGACTATATATAATAGATCACTCTGCGTGTAATGACTATATATAATAGATCCCTCTGTGTGTACTGACTCTATATAATAGATCCCTCTGTGTGTAATGACTCTATATAATAGATCCCTCTGTGTGTAATGACTATATATAATAGATCAGTCTGTGTGTAATGACTCTATATAATAGATCCCTCTGTGTGTAATGACTATATAATAGATCCCTCTGTGTGTAATGACTCTATATAATAGATCCCTCTGTGTGTAATGACTCTATATAATACATCCCTCTGTGTGTAATGACTCTATATAATAGATCACTCTGCGTGTAATGACTCTATATAATAGATTGCTCTGTGTGTAATGATTCTATATAATAGATCTCTGTGTGTAATGACTCTATATAATACATCACTCTGCGTGTAATGACTCTATATAATAGATCCCTCTGTGTGTACTGACTCTATATAATAGATCACTCTGCGTGTAATGACTCTATATAATAGATCCCTCTGTGTGTAATGACTCTATATAATAGATCCCTCTGTGTGTAATGACTATATATAATAGATCACTCTGCGTGTAATAACTATATATAATAGATCCCTCTGTGTGTACTGACTCTATATAATAGATCCCTCTGTGTGTAATGACTCTATATAATAGATCCCTCTGTGTGTAATGACTATATATAATAGATCAGTCTGTGTGTAATGACTCTATATAATAGATCCCTCTGTGTGTAATGACTATATAATAGATCCCTCTGTGTGTAATGACTCTATATAATAGATCCCTCTGTGTGTAATGACTCTATATAATAGATCGCTCTGTGTGTAATGACTCTATATAATAGATCCCTCTGTGTGTAATGACTCTATATAATAGATCCCTCTGTGTGTACTGACTCTATATAATTGATCCCTCTGTGTGTAATGACTCTATATAATAGATCCCTCTGTGTGTAATGACTATATATAATAGATCACTCTGTGTGTAATGACTCTATATAACAGATCCCTCTGTGTGTAATGACTCTATATAATAGATCCCTCTGTGTGTAATGACTCTATGTAATAGATCCCTCTGTGTGTAATGGCTCTATATAATAGATCCATCTGTGTGTAATGACTCTATATAATAGATCACTCTGTGTGTAATGACTATATAATAGATCACTCTGTGTGTAATGACTCTATATAATAGATCCCTGTGTGTAATGACTCTATATAATAGATCCCTCTGTGTGTAATGACTCTATATAATAGATCCCTCTGTGTGTAATGACTCTATATAATAGATCCCTCTGTGTGTAATGACTCTATATAATAGATCCCTCTGTGTGTAATGACTCTATATAATAGATCACTCTGTGTGTAATGACTATATAATAGATTACTCTGTGTGTAATGACTCTATATAATAGATCCCTCTGTGTGTGATGACTCTATATAATAGATCCCTCTGTGTGTAATGACTCTATATAATAGATCCCTCTGTGTGTAATGACTCTATATAATAGATCCCTGTGTGTAATGACTCTATATAAAAGATCCCTCTGTGTGTAATGACTCTATATAATAGATCCCTCTGTGTGTAATGACTCTATATAATAGATCCCTCTGTGTGTAATGACTCTATATAATAGATCCCTCTGTGTGTAATGACTCTATATAATAGATCCCTCTGTGTGTGATGACTATATAATAGATCACTCTGTGTGTAATGACTATATAATAGATTACTCTATGTGTAATGACTCTATATAATAGATCCCTCTGTGTGTGATGACTCTATATAATAGATCCCTCTGTGTGTAATGACTCTATATAATAGATCCCTCTGTGTGTAATGACTCTATATAATAGATCCCTCTGTGTGTAATGACTCTATATAATAGATCACTCTGTGTGTAATGACTATATAATAGATCCCTCTGTGTGTAATGACTCTATATAATAGATCCCTCTGTGTGTAATGACTCTATATAATAGATCACTCTGTGTGTAATGACTCTATATAACAGATCCCTCTGTGTGTAATGACTCTATATAATAGATCCCTCTGTGTGTAATGACTCTATATAACAGATCCCTCTGTGTGTACTGACTCTATAATAGATCCCTCTGTGTGTAATGACTATATATAATATATCACTCTGCGTGTAATGACTATATATAATAGATCCCTCTGTGTGTACTGACTCCATATAATAGATCCCTCTGCGTGTAATGACTCTATATAATAGATCCCTCTGTGTGTAATGACTCTATATAATAGATCCCTCTGTGTGTAATGACTCTATATAATAGATCGCTCTGTGTGTAATGACTATATATAATAGATCACTCTGCGTGTAATTACTATATATAATAGATCCCTCTGCGTGTACTGACTCTATAGAATAGATCCCTCTGTGTGTAATGACTCTATAATAGATCCCTCTGTGTGTAATGACTATATATAATAGATCACTCTGCGTGTAATGACTATATATAATAGATCGCTCTGCGTGTAATTACTCTATATAATAGATCCCTCTGTGTGTAATGACTCTATATAATAGATCCCTCTGTGTGTAATGACTCTATATAATAGATCCCTCTGTGTGTAATGACTCTATATAATAGATCGCTCTGTGTGTAATTTCTCTATATAATAGATCCCTCTGTGTGTATTGACTCTATATAATAGATCCCTCCGTGTGTAATGACTCTATATAATAGATCCCTCTGTGTGTAATGACTCTATATAATAGATCGCTCTGTGTGTAATGACTCTATATAATAGATCCCTCTGTGTGTAATGACTCTATATAATAGATCGCTGTGTGTAATGACTCTATATAATAGATCCCTGTGTGTAATGACTCTATATAATAGATCCCTCTGTGTGTAATGACTCTATATAATAGATCCCTCTGTGTGTAATGACTCTATATAATAGATCCCTCTGTGTGTAATGACTCTATATAATAGATCGCTCTGTGTGTAATGACTCTATATAATAGATCCCTCTGTGTGTACTGACTCTATATAATAGATCCCTCTGTGTGTAATGACTCTATATAATAGATCCCTCTGTGTGTAATGACTCTATATAATAGATCGCTCTGTGTGTAATGACTATATTTAATAGATCCCTCTGTGTGTACTGACTCTATATAATAGATCACTCTGCGTGTAATGACTATATATAATAGATCCCTCTGTGTGTACTGACTCTATATAATAGATCCCTCTGCGTGTGATGACTCTATATAATAGATCCCTCTGTGTGTAATGACTCTATATAATAGATCCCTCTGTGTGTAATGACTCTATATAATAGATCACTCTGTGTGTAATGACTCTATATAATTGATCACTCTTCGTGTAATGACTATATATAATAGATCCCTCTGTGTGTACTGACTCTATATAATAGATCCCTCTGCATGTGATGACTCTATATAATAGATCCCTCTGCGTGTAATGACTCTATATAATACATCCCTCTGTGTGTAATGACTATATATAATAGATCCCTCTGTGTGTAATGACTCTATATAATAGATCACTCTGTGTGTAATGACTCTATATAATAGATCCCTCTGTGTGTAATGACTCTATATGATAGATCCCTCTGTGTGTAATGACTCTATATAATAGATCCCTCTGTGTGTAATGACTCTATATAATAGATCCCTCTGTGTGTAATGACTCTATATAATAGATCGCTCTGTGTGTAATGACTCTATATAATAGATCGCTCTGTGTGTAATGACTCTATATAATAGATCCTTCTGTGTGTAATAACTCTATATAATAGATCCCTCTGTGTGTAATGACTCTATATAATAGATCCCTCTGCGTGTAATGACTCTATATAATAGATCCCTCTGTGTGTAATGACTCTATATAATAGATCCCTCTGTGTGTAATGACTCTATATAATAGATCACTCTGTGTGTAATGACTCTATATAATAGATCCCTCTGCGTGTAATGACTATATAATAGATCGCTCTGTGTGTAATGACTCTATATAATAGATCCCTCTGCGTATAATGAGTCTATATAATAGATTGCTCTGTGTGTAATGACTCTATATAATAGATCCCTCTGTGTGTAATGACTCTATATAATAGATCCCTCTGTGTGTAATGACTCTATATAATACATCCCTCTGTGTGTAATGACTCTATATAATAGATCACTCTGCGTGTAATGACTCTATATAATAGATTGCTCTGTGTGTAATGACTCTATATAATAGATCTCTGTGTGTAATGACTCTATATAATACATCACTCTGCGTGTAATGACTCTATATAATAGATCGCTCTGTGTGTAATGACTCTATATAATATATCCCTTTGCGTGTAATGACTCTATATAATAGATCCCTTTGCGTGTAATGACTCTATATAATAGATCCCTCTGTGTGTAATGACTCTATATAATAGATCGCTCTGTGTGTAATGACTCTATATAATAGATCCCTCTGCGTGTACTGACTCTATTTAATAGATCACTCTGCGTGTAATGACTCTTTATAATAGATCCCTCTGTGTGTAATGACTCTATATAATAGATCCCTCTGTGTGTAATGACTATATATAATAGATCACTCTGCGTGTAATGACTATATATAATAGATCCCTCTGTGTGTACTGACTCTATATAATAGATCCCTCTGTGTGTAATGACTCTATATAATAGATCCCTCTGTGTGTAATGACTATATATAATAGATCAGTCTGTGTGTAATGACTCTATATAATAGATCCCTCTGTGTGTAATGACTATATAATAGATCCCTCTGTGTGTAATGACTCTATATAATAGATCCCTCTGTGTGTAATGACTCTATATAATACATCCCTCTGTGTGTAATGACTCTATATAATACATCCCTCTGTGTGTAATGACTCTATATAATAGATCACTCTGCGTGTAATGACTCTATATAATAGATTGCTCTGTGTGTAATGACTCTATATAATAGATCTCTGTGTGTAATGACTCTATATAATACATCACTCTGCGTGTAATGACTCTATATAATAGATCCCTCTGTGTGTACTGACTCTATATAATAGATCACTCTGCGTGTAATGACTCTATATAATAGATCCCTCTGTGTGTAATGACTCTATATAATAGATCCCTCTGTGTGTAATGACTATATATAATAGATCACTCTGCGTGTAATAACTATATATAATAGATCCCTCTGTGTGTACTGACTCTATATAATAGATCCCTCTGTGTGTAATGACTCTATATAATAGATCCCTCTGTGTGTAATGACTATATATAATAGATCAGTCTGTGTGTAATGACTCTATATAATAGATCCCTCTGTGTGTAATGACTATATAATAGATCCCTCTGTGTGTAATGACTCTATATAATAGATCCCTCTGTGTGTAATGACTCTATATAATAGATCGCTCTGTGTGTAATGACTCTATATAATAGATCCCTCTGTGTGTAATGACTCTATATAATAGATCCCTCTGTGTGTACTGACTCTATATAATTGATCCCTCTGTGTGTAATGACTCTATATAATAGATCCCTCTGTGTGTAATGACTATATATAATAGATCACTCTGTGTGTAATGACTCTATATAACAGATCCCTCTGTGTGTAATGACTCTATATAATAGATCCCTCTGTGTGTAATGACTCTATGTAATAGATCCCTCTGTGTGTAATGGCTCTATATAATAGATCCATCTGTGTGTAATGACTCTATATAATAGATCACTCTGTGTGTAATGACTATATAATAGATCACTCTGTGTGTAATGACTCTATATAATAGATCCCTGTGTGTAATGACTCTATATAATAGATCCCTCTGTGTGTAATGACTCTATATAATAGATCCCTCTGTGTGTAATGACTCTATATAATAGATCCCTCTGTGTGTAATGACTCTATATAATAGATCCCTCTGTGTGTAATGACTCTATATAATAGATCACTCTGTGTGTAATGACTCTATATAATAGATCCCTCTGTGTGTGATGACTCTATATAATAGATCCCTCTGTGTGTAATGACTCTATATAATAGATCCCTCTGTGTGTAATGACTCTATATAATAGATCCCTGTGTGTAATGACTCTATATAATAGATCCCTCTGTGTGTAATGACTCTATATAATAGATCCCTCTGTGTGTAAAGACTCTATATAATAGATCCCTCTGTTTGTAATGACTCTATATAATAGATCCCTCTGTGTGTAATGACTCTATATAATAGATCCCTCTGTGTGTAATGACTCTATATAATAGATCGCTCTGTGTGTAATGACTCTATATAATAGATCCCTCTGTGTGTAATGACTCTATATAATAGATCCCTCTGTGTGTACTGACTCTATATAATTGATCCCTCTGTGTGTAATGACTCTATATAATAGATCCCTCTGTGTGTAATGACTATATATAATAGATCACTCTGTGTGTAATGACTCTATATAACAGATCCCTCTGTGTGTAATGACTCTATATAATAGATCCCTCTGTGTGTAATGACTCTATGTAATAGATCCCTCTGTGTGTAATGGCTCTATATAATAGATCCATCTGTGTGTAATGACTCTATATAATAGATCACTCTGTGTGTAATGACTCTATATAATAGATCCCTGTGTGTAATGACTCTATATAATAGATCCCTCTGTGTGTAATGACTCTATATAATAGATCCCTCTGTGTGTAATGACTCTATATAATAGATCCCTCTGTGTGTAATGACTCTATATAATAGATCCCTCTGTGTGTAATGACTCTATATAATAGATCACTCTGTGTGTAATGACTATATAATAGATTACTCTGTGTGTAATGACTCTATATAATAGATCCCTCTGTGTGTGATGACTCTATATAATAGATCCCTCTGTGTGTAATGACTCTATATAATAGATCCCTCTGTGTGTAATGACTCTATATAATAGATCCCTGTGTGTAATGACTCTATATAATAGATCCCTCTGTGTGTAATGACTCTATATAATAGATCCCTCTGTGTGTAATGACTCTATATAATAGATCCCTCTGTGTGTAAAGACTCTATATAATAGATCCCTCTGTGTGTAATGACTCTATATAATAGATCCCTCTGTGTGTGATGACTATATAATAGATCACTCTGTGTGTAATGACTATATAATAGATTACTCTGTGTGTAATGACTCTATATAATAGATCCCTCTGTGTGTGATGACTCTATATAATAGATCCCTCTGTGTGTAATGACTCTATATAATAGATCCCTCTGTGTGTAATGACTCTATATAATAGATCCCTCTGTGTGTAATGACTCTATATAATAGATCCCTCTGTGTGTAATGACTATATAATAGATCCCTCTGTGTGTAATGACTCTATATAATAGATCCCTCTGTGTGTAATGACTCTATATAATATACGAGTTTCACTTTTTGTATTGAAGAACTGAAATAAATTCACTTTTTGATGATATTCTAATTCAGTGAGATGTACCTGTATATGTAAATAATTGATGGAATCCAGAGCATTATAGGGTGACCGACAAGGATAAGGAAATCCCATTAGGATCACAGGGTGATAGTAAACAATATGACAATACTTTATTGAACCACCAAACAGACAATAACATATAGAACAGTCCCAGAAAATACCCAAGTTGGTGCGAAATTACAGTCTCACCCTTCCGCTGACTCGCTGGGATTAGAGCAGCTGTGACTCCGGGGCTTCCAGGGCCTACTACCCCCACCAATGGTACCCCACTTTTGGTGGGCCCCCACAGAGAGGAGGTAATGACAAACTTAGGAAGCTGACAGTCCATTGAGGCACGTGTCCAGGTGACTGGACGGTCCCAACCTGGCTTCTCCAAATGTCTCCATGGGGCCAGGTGACTGGATGGTCCCATCCTGGCTTCTCCAAATATTTCCATGGGACCAGGAGACCAGATGGTCCCAACCTAGCTTCTCCGAACATACCCATGGGACCGAGGGACCAGAGGGTCCCAACCTGGCTACCCAAAACATCTCCATGGGACCAGATGACCAGAGGGTCTCAATCTGGTTTCTCCAAACATATCCTTGGAGTCAGTGATATTCAATGGAGCAGATCTGTGTTCTTCCAGTCTGGGGCCATGGTCCCCTAAGCTGACATCCTGTAGAGTCAAATCTGTGTCCCTCTTGATGGAGCCATGTGTCCTGGTTGCTGTTCTGAAGAGTCTGTCTTGGCTGTGATTTTGTAAAGTCCCTCTCAGAAGGATAGGGGTCCTTTTTATAACCACATCTGTGGTTTATGTCATCATCCACAGGTCAGGGGGGGAAGGTGATAGGGGCTCATTTCATTCATTTAGTTTATTTGCATAGTTTGTCCTCCACTGCTCTGCAGGTCAACAAGCCACCAGGACTTATACAATGGTAATCAACATATTAGCAAACATCATTGTTCAATGACCCTGTGTTCCTGTCTTGAAAAGTTAGCAGACAATAAGCTGGAGTAAAGATCAACTCAAGTTTCAACATCCAGGCTTATACAAACAAAACAACACATAAATTCAAAAGTCAACATAAAGATAATAGCGTATGTCTCCTGGCCTACTGAATTTACGTCTGGATAATTAAGATTAAATGCTGTGTCGTCACAGGGCTGGGATTTCTCATCGCCGGAGAGAAAGTTACCAACGCCATGATACATATGGCGGGGGCTGGAATTACTCATCGCCGGAGGGAAGGTTACGATGAGGGCTGGGATTTCTCATAGTCGGAGGGAAGCTTAGTGATGCCGCGACATGTAGGGTGCGGGCTGGGATTTCTCATCACTGGAGGGAAAGTTACCGACTCCATGATACGTATGGCGGGGGCTGGGATTTCTCATCGCCGGAGGGAAGGTTATTACAGATGCCACAACATGTACTGTGAGGGTCTGGGATTTCTTCTTGGCACAGTCGCTGGATGTCTGCTCCACAGTTTTATGGCGAGCTCCTGACCATCAATTCAGCGCTTCATGTTAAAATCTTTTAATGACACAGCAGCAATATATATATATACATTTATACAATTCAAATATATACTTGATGTGAGCATTCATTGTTCCGGCCTCTGAACGGCTTTCTCTCAGGATAGGGGTCAGTAATAAGGCACATTCTCCTACAGCCTGGGTCCTGTAATCACTGCATCTCTCAGGAGGGGACGCTGTAGTACGAGGCGTGATCATCTTGGCTCCATTCCTTAGTGTTAGAGGAGATGACGGATGGTGATTCTGGTGGACTGATGCTATGTGAAGGCTTCATCAGCCATGTCCTGGAATAGACTGTCTTGAGGATTGATCAGCGACCATACTAGACAGGGACCTAGCAGACAGTGGCGGAGCTGGGGCTATTACTATGTATTACACAAAGAGTAATGGTGGATGGCATGAGGTCCGCTCCACATAGAGCCACAACACCGATCACTGGATGACAGGGGCTATGTGTGGTGGTTTCCTCATATTTCATCTCCACCTCCGAGGCTGTCCAGCTCTGTGCTAGCCTTCACCTCCTGCTCCAGCAGGGAGGGGTTTCTTCTGCGGAAGGCGTGAGAAATTTCATCAAACGACCTCCCCCGAGTTTCCGGCACACGGAAATAAGTGAATATGAGGAATCCCAGCAGCAGCAAAGCAAAGAGCAGGAACACGTAGGGTCCGCAGAGGTCCTAAAATGAGAGAATGGGTCATGATTTTATGAGATGGTGAAGCAAGTCCTCTTGCAGGACGTTGTCCTCTTCTATGCTTCCATCATCACTCACCGCTATGTAGGGGAAGCCCATCCCAATAATGAAGTTGGAGGTCCAGTTTGTGCAGCCTGCAATGGCCATAGCGGCGGGCCGAGGACCCTGGCTGAAGAGTTCTGCCACAATAAACCAGGGAATTGGACCAGGCCCGACCTCAAAGAATGCCACAAATCCGAAAATTGCTGCCATGCTGAGTGCACTTATGGCCGGCATGGTGTCCTGGGGACAGAAGATATTGTTAATCATTGGATTTCCTGACCACAGTACTGACCCCCTCCCTCGTATAAGTGGCTGTGAAGTGACTGCAAGGGACCCTCTATTCAGGCCCCTGACAGGATGAGGGTTTATATCTGCTGCAGCTGAGACTGATAATAGGCAGCTGAAAATACAGCCAAGGCCCGAGGAAAGCTGGTGGGACCAACAGATCACAAAATGTGTCGCCACCAGATCACAGAATATGTCACCAGCATATCACAGAATATGCCACCAACAGATCACAGGGGTGGGTCACCAGCAGATCACAGAATGTGTCACCAGCAGATCACAGGGGTGTGTCACCAGCAGATCACAGAATGTGTCACTAGCAGATCACAGAATGTGCCACCAACAGATCACAGGGGTGGGTCACCAGCAGATCACAGGGGTGTGTCACCAGCAGATCACAGGGGTGTGTCACCAGCAGATCACAGGGGTGTGTCACCAGCAGATCACAGGGGTGTGTCACCAGCAGATCACAGGGGTGTGTCACCAGCAGATCACAGAATGTGTCACCAGCGGATCACAGAATGTGCCACCAACAGATCACAGGGGTGGACCCTCAATTCAGGCCCCTGACATGATGAGGCTTTATATCAGCTGCAGCGGAGACTGATAATAGGCAGCTGAAAATACAGCCAAGGCCCGAGGAAAGCGGGTGGGACCACCAGATCACAGAACGTGTCACCACCAGATCACAGAACGTGTCACCAGCAGATCACAGAATGTGTCACCAGTAGATCACAGAATGTGCCACTAACAGGTCACAGGGTTGTGTCGCCACCAGATCACAGGGGTGTGTCACCAGCAGGTCACAGGGGTGTGTCGCCAGCAGGTCACAGGGGTGTGTCACCAGCAGGTCACATTGGGTGTGTCACCAGCAGATCACAGGGGCTTGTCCCCAGCAGGTCACAGTGGTGTGCCACCAGCAGGTCACAGGGGTGTGTCACCAGCAGGTCACAGGGGTGTGTCACCAGCAGATCACAGGGGTGTGTCGTCAGCTGGTCACAGGGGTGTGTCACCAGCAGGTCACAGGGGTGTGTCACCAGCAGGTCACAGGGGTGTGTCGTCAACATATCACAGGGGTGTGTCACCAGCAGGTCACAGGGGTGTGTCACCAGCAGGTCACAGGGATATGTCACCAGCAGATCACAGAATGTGCCACCAGCAGATCACAGGGGTGTGTCACCAGCAGGTCACAGGGGTGTGTCACCAGCAGGTCACAGGGGTGTGTCACCAGCAGGTCACAGGGGTGTGTCACCAGCAGGTCACAGGGATGTGTCCCCAGCAGATCACAGAATGTGCCACCAGCAGATCACAGGGGTGTGTCACCAGCAGGTCACAGGGGTGTGTCGCCAGCAAGTCACAGGGGTGTGTCACCAGCAGGTCACAGGGTTGTGTCACCAGGAGATCACAGAATGTGCCACCAGCAGATCACAGGGGTGTGCCACCAGCAGATCACAGGGGTGCGTCACCAGCAGGTCACAGGGGTGTGTCACCAGCAGGTCACAGGGGTGTGTCACCAGAAGATCACAGGGGTGTGTCACCAGCAGATCACAGGGGTGTGTCGTCAGCAGGTCACAGGGGTGTGTCACCAGCAGATCACAGGGGTGTGTCACCAGCAGATCACAGGGGTGTATCGTCAGCAGGTCACAGGGGTGTGTCACCAGCAGATCACAGGGGTGTGTCACCAGCAGATCACAGGGGTGTGTCGTCAGCAGGTCACAGGGGTGTGTCACCAGCAGATCACAGGGGTGTGTCACCAGCAGATCACAGGGGTGTATCGTCAGCAGGTCACAGGGGTGTGTCACCAGCAGATCACAGGGGTGTGTCACCAGGAGATCACAGGGGTGTGTTGTCAGCAGGTCACAAGGGTGTGTCACCAGCATATCACAGGGGTGTGTCACCAGCAGGTCACAGGGGTGTGTCGTCAGCAGGTCACAGGGGTGTGTCACCAGCATATCACAGGGGTGTGTCACCAGCAGGTCACAGGGGTGTGTCGTCAGCAGGTCACAGGGGTGTGTCACCAGCAGGTCACAGGGGTGTGTCACCAGCAGATCACAGGGGTGTGTCGTCAGCAGGTCACAGGGGTGTGTTGTCAGCAGATCACAGGGATGTGTCGTCAGCAGGTCACAGGGGTGTGTCACCAGCAGGTCACAGGGGTGTGTCACCAGCAGATCACAGGGGTGTGTCATCAGCAGGTCACAGGGGTGTGTCATCAGCAGGTCACAGCGGTGTGTCACCAGCAGATCACAGAATGTGTCACCAGCAGGTCACAGGTGTGTGTCACCAGCAGATTACAGAGTGTGTCACCAGCAGGTCAAAGGGGTGTGTCGCCAGCAGGTCAAGGGGTGTGTCATCAGCAGGTCACAGGGGTGTGTCACCAGCAGGTCACAGGGGTGTGTCACCAGCAGGTCACAGGGGTGTGTCACCAGCAGATCACAGAATGTGCCACCAGCAGATCACAGGGCTGTGTCACGAGCAGATCACAGAATGTGCCACCAGCTGGTCACAGGGGTGTGTCACCAGCAGGTCACAGGTGTGTGTCACCAGCGGGTCACAGGGGTGTGTCACCAGCAGATCCCAGGGGTGTGTCACCAACAAGTCACAATGTGTCACCAGCAGGTCACAGAGGTGTGTCACCAGCAGATCACAGGGATGTGTCACCATCAGATCACAGAATGTGTCACCAGCAGGTCACAGGGGTGTGTCACCCACAGGTCACAGGGGTGTGTCACCAGCAGATCACAGAATGTGTCACCAGCAGATCACAGGGGTATATCACCAGCAGGTCACAGGGGTGTGTCACCAGTAGATCACAGGGATGTGTCACCAGCAGATCACAGAATGCGTCACCAGCAGATTACAGGGGTGTATCACCAGCAAGTCACAGGGATGTGTCACCAGCAAGTCACAGGGATGTGTCACCAGCAAGTCACAGGGGTGTGTCACCAACAGGTCACAGGGGTGTGTCACCAGCAGGTCACAGGGGTGTGTCTCCAGCAGGTCACAGGGGTGTGTCACCAGCAGGTCACAGGGGTGTGTCTCCAGCAGGTCACAGGGGTGTGTCACCAGCAGATCAAAGAATGTGTCACCAGCAGATCACAGGGGTGTGTCACCAGCAGGTCACAGGGGTGTGTCACCAGCAGGTCACAGGGGTGTGTTACCAGCAGGTCACAGGAGTGTGTCACCAGCAGGTCACAGAATTTGCCACTAGCAGGTCACAGGGGTGTGTCACCAACAGATCACAGGGGTGTGTCGCCAGCAGATCACAGAATGTGCCACTAGCAGGTCACAGGGGTGTGTCAACAACAGATCACAGGGGTGTGTCGCCAGCAGATCACAGAATGTGCCACTAGCAGGTCACAGGGGTGTGTCACCAGCAGGTCACAGGGGCGTGTCACCAGCAGGTCACAGGGGTGTGTCACCAGCAGGTCACAGGGGTGTGTCACCAGCAGGTCACAGAATGTGCCACTAGCAGGTCACAGGGGTGTGTCGTCAGCAGGTCACAGGGGTGTGTCACCAGCAGATCAAAGAATGTGTCACCAGCAGATCACAGGGGTGTGTCACCAGCAGGTCACAGGGGTGTGTCACCAGCAGGTCACAGGGGTGTGTTACCAGCAGGTCACAGGAGTGTGTCACCAGCAGGTCACAGAATTTGCCACTAGCAGGTCACAGGGGTGTGTCACCAACAGATCACAGGGGTGTGTCGCCAGCAGATCACAGAATGTGCCACTAGCAGGTCACAGGGGTGTGTCAACAACAGATCACAGGGGTGTGTCGCCAGCAGATCACAGAATGTGCCACTAGCAGGTCACAGGGGTGTGTCACCAGCAGGTCACAGGGGCGTGTCACCAGCAGGTCACAGGGGTGTGTCACCAGCAGGTCACAGAATGTGCCACTAGCAGGTCACAGGGGTGTGTCGTCAGCAGGTCACAGGGGTGTGTCACCAGCAGGTCACAGAATGTGCCACAAGCCGGTCAAAGAGGCGTGTCATCAGCAGGTCACAGGGGTGTGTCACCAGCAGGTCACAGGGGTGTGTCACCAGCAGATCAAAAAATGTGTCGCCAGCAGATCACAGGGGTGTGTCACCAGCAGGTCACAGGGGTGTGTCACCAGCAGGTCACAGGGGTGTGTCACCAGCAAGTCACAGGGGTGTGTCACCAGCAGATCACAGGGGTGTGTCACCAGCAGATCACAGGGGTGTGTTGTCAGCAGGTCACAGGGGTGTGACATCAGCAGATCACAAGGCTGTGTCACCAGCATATCACAGGGGAGTGTCATGAGCAGGTCACAGGGGTGTGTCGTCAGCAGGTCACAGGGGTGTGTCACCAGCAGGTCACAGGGGTGTGTCACCAGCAGATCACAGGAGTGTGTCGTCAGCAGGTCACAGGGGTGTGTTGTCAGCAGATCACAGGGATGTGTCGTCAGCAGGTCACAGGGGTGTGTCACCAGCAGGTCACAGAGGTGTGTTGTCAGCAGGTCACAGGGGTGTGTCATCAGCAGATCACAAGGGTGTGTCACCAGCATATCACAGGGGTGTGTCACGAGCAGGTCACAGGGGTGTGTCGTCAGCAGGTCACAGGGGTGTGTCACCAGCAGGTCACAGGGGTGTGTCGTCAGCAGGTCACAGGGGTGTGTTGTCAGCAGATCACAGGGATGTGTCGTCAGCAGGTCACAGGAGTGTGTCACCAGCAGATCACAGGGGTGTGTCGTCAGCAGGTCACAGGAGTGTGTCATCAGCAGGTCACAGCGGTGTGTCACCAGCAGATCGCAGAATGTGTCACCAGCAGGTCACAGGTGTGTGTCACCAGCAGATTACAGAGTGTGTCACCAGCAGGTTAAAGGGGTGTGTCGCCAGCAGGTCAAGGGGTGTGTCATCAGCAGGTCACAGGGGTGTCTCACCATCAGGTCACAGGGGTGTGTCACCAGCAGCTCACAGGGGTGTGTCACCAGCAGATCACAGAATGTGCCACCAGCAGATCACAGGGCTGTGTCACCAGCAGGTCACAGGGGTGTGTCACCAGCAGGTCACAGGGGTGTGTCACCAGCAGATCACAGAATGTGCCACCAGCAGATCACAGGGCTGTGTCACCAGCAGATCACAGAATGTGTCACCAGCAGGTCACAGGGGTGTGTCGCCAGCAGGTCAAGGGGTGTGTCATCAGCAGGTCACAGGGGTGTGTCACCATCAGGTCACAGGGGTGTGTCACCGGCACCTCACAGGGGTGTGTCACCAGCAGATCACAGGGCTGTGTCATCAGCAGGTCACAGGGGTGTGTCACCAGCAGGTCACCGGGGTGTGTCAGCAGCAGGTCACAGGGGTGTGTCACCAGCAGATCACAGAATGTGCCACCAGCAGATCACAGGGCTGTGTCACCAGCAGATCACAGAATGTGCCACCAGCTGGTCACAGGGGTGTGTCACCAGCAGGTCACAGGTGTGTGTCACCAGCAGGTCACAGGGGTGTGTCGCCAGCAGGTCACAGGGGTGTGTTGTCAGCAGGTCACAGGGGTGTGTCACCAGCAGGTCACATTGGGTGTGTCACCAGCAGATCACAGGGGCTTGTCCCCAGCAGGTCACAGTGGTGTGCCACCAGCAGGTCACAGGGGTGTGTCACCAGCAGGTCACAGGGGTGTGTCACCAGCAGATCACAGGGGTGTGTCGTCAGCTGGTCACAGGGGTGTGTCACCAGCAGGTCACAGGGGTGTGTCACCAGCAGGTCACAGGGGTGTGTCGTCAACATATCACAGGGGTGTGTCACCAGCAGGTCACAGGGGTGTGTCACCAGCAGGTCACAGGGATATGTCACCAGCAGATCACAGAATGTGCCACCAGCAGATCACAGGGGTGTGTCACCAGCAGGTCACAGGGGTGTGTCACCAGCAGGTCACAGGGGTGTGTCACCAGCAGGTCACAGGGGTGTGTCACCAGCAGGTCACAGGGATGTGTCCCCAGCAGATCACAGAATGTGCCACCAGCAGATCACAGGGGTGTGTCACCAGCAGGTCACAGGGGTGTGTCGCCAGCAAGTCACAGGGGTGTGTCACCAGCAGGTCACAGGGTTGTGTCACCAGGAGATCACAGAATGTGCCACCAGCACATCACAGGGGTGTGCCACCAGCAGATCACAGGGGTGCGTCACCAGCAGGTCACAGGGGTGTGTCACCAGCAGGTCACAGGGGTGTGTCACCAGCAGATCACAGGGGTGTGTCGTCAGCAGATCACAGGGGTGTGTCGTCAGCAGGTCACAGGGGTGTGTCACCAGCAGATCACAGGGGTGTGTCACCAGCAGATCACAGGGGTGTATCGTCAGCAGGTCACAGGGGTGTGTCACCAGCAGATCACAGGGGTGTGTCACCAGCAGGTCACAGGGGTGTGTCGTCAGCAGGTCACAAGGGTGTGTCACCAGCATATCACAGGGGTGTGTCACCAGCAGATCACAGGGGTGTGTCATCAGCAGATCACAAGAGTGTGTCACCAGCATATCACAGGGGTGTGTCACCAGCAGGTCACAGGGGTGTGTCGTCAGCAGGTCACAAGGGTGTGTCACCAGCATATCACAGGGGTGTGTCACCAGCAGGTCACAGGGATGTGTCACCAGGAGATCACAGAATGTGCCACCAGCAGATCACAGGGGTGTGCCACCAGCAGATCACAGGGGTGCATCACCAGCAGGTCACAGGGGTGTGTCGTCAGCAGATCACAGGGGTGTGTCGTCAGCAGGTCACAGGGGTGTGTCACCAGCAGATCACAGGGGTGTGTCGTCAGCAGGTCACAGGGGTGTGTCACCAGCAGATCACAGGGGTGTGTCACCAGCAGATCACAGGGGTGTGTCACCAGAAGATCACAGGGGTGTGTCGTCAGCAGGTCACAGGGGTGTGTCACCAGCAGATCACAGGGGTGTGTCACCAGCAGGTCACAGGGGTGTGTCGTCAGCAGGTCACAGGGGTGTGTCACCAGCAGGTCACAGGGGTGTGTCACCAGCAGATCACAGGGGTGTGTCACCAGCAGGTCACAGGGGTGTGTCACCAGCAGATCACAGGGGTGTGTCACCAGCAGATCACAGGGGTGTGTCACCCACAGGTCACAGGGGTGTGTCACCAGCAGATCACAGAATGTGTCACCAGCAGATCACAGGGGTATATCACCAGCAGGTCACAGGGGTGTGTCACCAGTAGATCACAGGGATGTGTCACCAGTAGTGTTGAGCATTCCGATACTGAAATATCGGGTATCGGCCGATATTCGCGGTATCGGAATTCCGATACTTAATTCCGATACTATTGCAATATCGTATACCGGAATCGGAAGTTCCCATAATGCAATGAGACATTTTCATTTTATTCAGCCAATGAGGATCCTAAGAAGTGTGGGCACATCCTGTTAGGCATGTAGGCATCTTAACTAATGGCATGGCTGTGATTGGCTGCTGAAATGATGTCATGATGCACTATAAAAGCCACCGCCGCCATTTTGAGCTCACTCTGCTGTGAATTCAGTTAGGGATAGGACGCTGTTGTTCTGAGGGACAGTTTTAGCTACCTATTTGCTCTATACTGCTTTACCCAAGCTACTTTCTAAATCACTGTGCCTTGCAGCGCTAGTGCACAGTTCCCTGTACTGTTCACCGCTGTCTGCAAGGTCTGGTGTGTGAGTGCAGCTCACCCTGTAGTGTGTGCTTCAACCCCGTCTGGTTGTAGTGCACTCAGTGTGTGTCACTGCCTCATACATTGTCCTTTATTGCCAATTCATAATTTTTCCTGATATCTCCTATTAGTGTGGTGGTTCCATCTGTATTCAGCTAAATTGGTTCCAAACACACTATATAGGAGTAGATAGAGAAATTTTTTTCCGTCTTGCAGCACTAGTGCACAGTGCTCTGCATCTGTACTGTTCACCGCTGTCTGCAAGGTCTGGTGTGTGAGTGCAGCTTACCCTGTAGTGTGTGCTTCAGCCACGTCTGGTTGTAGTGCACTCAGTGTGTGTCACTGCCTCATACATTGTCCTTTATTGCCAATTCATAATTTTTCCTGATATCTCCTATTAGTGTGGTGGTTCCATCTGTATTCAGCTAAATTGATTCCAAACACACTATATAGGAGTAGATAGAGGAGCCTTTCTGCAGCATTGGGCCCTGCAGCCCCAGCCAGATTAGTATTAGCCTATTTTTTGCAGCCTCATCTATTGCATTGTAGGTTACCTTCCTACATTGTAATAGCTACAAAAAGTTTGTGATACTATCGTTATTACATCTTTAGGCACATCCAGTGTCTTTTTGTGACAAAAAAAACCTAAATAAAGTTCACCAAACACTCCACTTTACAGTTGTGTAGGCCACATTAGCTCATATTAAAGTCTAGTCCACACTTTATAAAATTAGTGTTTCTTATACCTGTTAGCAGCTGTTCAGGAATAAGCACACTAAGCCCTTAGTACTTTTCTGCCTATCTTTATCAGTCTACCAAGATGAAGAAGGCAGGGAGTAAGGCATGTGGTCGTGGTCGTGGGCGTGGGCGTGGAGTTTCTGCAGGGAGAGGACGTGAGGATTCTGTGCCTGCAGGGAGAGGACGTGGGGATTCTGTGCCTGCTGCGGGCACCAGTGACTCAGCATCCCCCAGTTTTACCAGGGAACAGTCCTTTATGCGCAGCTTTGTAGGAGCTAGCCGTACCCCACTGCTGCGCAAGGACCAAATTGAAGCCGTTGTCGGATGGATGGCAGCTAACGCATCGACTTCAATTAGTTCCAGATCCTCTCAGGTCCTGAGCACTGAAGAGCACCCATCTGTCTCTTCACCACCTGCCAAATTGCCCAGGCAGTCAGAGAGCCCTGGACAGGAGCCATCTCTACTTCTGTTCTCTGAATCTCTTGGCTTGGAAAGAGGGGGCCAGCCAAGCAGAATTCGAGAATTTGAAGAAGAGGTAGTATGCAGTGATGCGCAACCGTTTTGTCTCTCTGAATCTGAAGAGGCGGGTGGGCCAGTGCCTATGGTCAGCAGCACACCTCAGTACGCATCTGATGATGAGACTCAGGTGCCACTTTCTGGTGCGTACTGTGCTGTCGAGACTACCCAGGAGAAGCAGTTGTTTGAAGAGGGTGGTGTAGATGATGAGGTCCTTGACCCATCATGGCGTGAGGGACAGGAAGGTGGTGGGAGCAGCTCTGAGGAAGAGATTCCCCGAACGGCCCAAAAAGGAGGGAGAGGGAGGGGGCAGACTTGGTTGCCTGTAGCCTCCACTTCGGCACCCATTAGGAGCATGGCTCTTCCAAAATCCAAAGCGGGCGCTCCCAAGACTTGCAGTGCCTGGTCCTTTTTTGACACAGTTGCAGATGACATTTGCTTTGTCAAATGCAAGCTGTGTAATCAGAAGGTGAAAAGAGGGAAAAGTGTCAGCAACCTCAATACCACAAATATGTGGAAACATGTGCGGACCAAGCACGTGGTGGAGTTACACAAACACACTGAAGACCTAGGCCAACCTACAGCGCCACCTACCACCTCTTCAGCTCGTGTTGTAGCCTCTTCCTCCAGCTCACACACAGCTGGTTCGGCTTCCTCACAGGATCGCCATGGAAGAATCTCTGGCACTGTTGTACAGAGACACAGTGTAATTCCACCCACAGCACCACTTTCCCAGTCATCCTCACACTCCCAGGCCAGTCTACAGCCATCGTTAGCACAGGCATGGGAGAAAAGGCGCCCATACTCGGCAAACCACCCCCGAGCACAGGCTCTGAATGCTGGCATTGCTAAACTACTGGCCCTTGAAATGCTATCATTCAGGCTGGTGGAGACTGACACATTCCGTAACTTTATGGCATTGGCAGTCCCACAATACAACGTGCCCAGCCGCTTTTATTTCAGCAGGCAAGCCGTCCCTGCCCTGCAACATCATGTGGAGGGAAAAATTAAACATGCGCTACAAAACGCCGTCAGTAGCAAGGTCCACCTGACCACTGATGCGTGGACCAGTAAGCATGGACAGGGACGATACCTTTCCCTCACTGCCCATTGGGTAAATGTTGTGGAGCCGGGTACAGATCTTGAGAGTGGCGCTGTACGTGTTCTGCCAACTCCAAGGATTGCAGGAATCCAGTCTGTACACATTGACTCCTCCTCATACTCCAGTTCCTCTGAATCAGCGCTGCAGGAGCCGTCACGGTCTACCTCCACATCGACCCGTGAACGGTTACCTGTTATGATGACCGATATGAGCACAGCCGTGGCCAAACGTCAACAGGCCGTATTAAAATTAATTTCTTTGGGGAATCGAAGCCACACAGCGCAGGAGCTCTGGAATGCCATCAAGCAGCAGAGTGACGTGTGGTTTGTGCCAGCGAATCTCCAGCCAGGCATGGTAGTGTGTGACAATGGCCGAAATCTGGTGGCAGCTCTGGGCCTAGGCAACCTCACTCACATCCCATGTCTGGCACATGTGCTCAACTTGGTCGTGCAGAGTTTTTTGAGGGACTATCCGGATCTTGATGCACTGCTTCACAAGGTCCGCATAGAGTGCGCTCACTTGCGGCGTTCCAGCAATGCAAGATCACGCATTGCAGCTCTGCAGCGCCGATTATGTCTTCCGGAACATCGCATCATATGTGACCTACCCACCAGGTGGAATTCAACGTTACATATGTTGGAGAGGTTGTGTGAGCAGCAGGCAGCAGTAATGGAGTACCAGCTGCAGCAGGCGCAAACAAGTCGCAGTGCGCGCCGTTCACACTTCACCACCACTGAGTGGGCCTCTATGAAGGACATTTGCCACGTTTTGCGTGCCTTCGATTATTCCACGCGGATGGCGAGTGCAGATGATGCACTAGTCAGCATGACTATCCCCCTTATCTGCCTGCTTGAAAAAACACTGCAAGCACTAAGGGACGAGGTTTTGGAAGAGGTGGAGGATGAGGAGTCACAAATGCCATCTGCTTCTCTACAGTCTGCGCAACGTGGTTCCTCACAAAGGCCTAGGCAGGGGACACTTTGTGAGGAGGATGAGGAGGAGTCAATGGATGAGGAAGACATCTGTCCAGAGGAGGGAGGTACACAATGCTCTAGTAGTCAGTATCTAGAGCGAGGGTGGGGTGATGCAGAGCAGGCAGAGATCACGCCTCAAGCAGGGGACAGCGTTTCTTGGCCAGTTGGCAGTCTGCAGCACATGGTTGATTTCATGCTGCAGTGCCTCAGAAACGACCGCCGCATCGCCCACATTCTCAACACGGCTGATTATTGGGTGTCCACCCTCCTAGATCCTCGCTACCGGGACAACTTACAAAGCCTCATAACACCATTGAACCGGGAGCGTAAAATGCGGGAGTACCAAGACGCACTGGTGCATTCCATCATGTTCTCCATTCCAACCGAGAGCAGTGCTGCTAGTGCTTTACAAAGCAGCTCAGTGCGTCGAGGCAGTGGAGGAAGCTCTGCACAAAGAGGGAGCAGAAGCAGCGCCTCAGCACAAGGCAAGACCAGTATGGCCGAAATGTGGCAAAGTTTTGTGTCCCCGCCGCCACAAATGTCTACACCATCACAGACAGCTCCAGTCAGCAGGAGGCAACGTTTCCGTCAGATGGTGACAGACTACATGTCTTGCCCTCTTAGTGTACTCCCAGACGGCTCTTCTCCCTTCAAGTTTTGGGTCTGTAAGCTGGATACATGGCCAGAGCTTAGTCAGTATGCACTGGAGGTGCTAGCTTGCCCTGCTGCTAGTGTATTATCGGAACGCGTCTTTAGTGCCGCAGGTGGTGTACTAACAGACCGTCGCATGCGACTATCCTCCGATAACGTTGACCGGCTTACTTTTCTCAAAATGAACAAGGCCTGGATCTCTCATGAATTTGCCAGTCCTCTTCCAGAATAAATAATTGGTTGGCAACAGTATCCAGGTCTCCTGTTCTGTTCATGTTTCTACCACCTGAACTGTAATCCCTGAGCTCCAACACCGCCAGTTGGCGCTCGGAAGTGCCGTCTGCACAGTCAACACTTGCTGCCGTGTTATTGGGGTTCAGTAACGTCAGCTGTTCCCCTGCTGTGCGGACGGCAATTTCTCCTGCTCTGTCCACATTCTCACTACTACAGATTTTAAAGTTGCTCCAATTACACCTCTGGCTCCTCTGTTTTCATTCTTATCCCTGGGCTCCAGCACCGCCAGTTGGCGCTCGGAAGTGCCGTCTGCACAGTCAACACTTGCTGCGGTGTTATTGGGGTTCGGTAACGTCAGCTGTTCCCCTGCTGTGTTCACGGCAATTTCTCCTGCTCTGTCCATATTCACTGTGCTACTTATTTAAAACTTGCTCCAATTACACCTCTGGCTCCTCCGTTTTTAGTATTTACCCTGGGCTCCAACACCGCCAGTTGGCGCTCGGAAGTGCTGTCTGCACAGTCAACACTTGCTGCCGTGTTATTGGGGTTCAGTAACGTCAGCTGTTCTCCTGCTGTGCGGACGGCAATTTCTCCTGCTTTGTCCACATCCACTGTACTACACATTTTAAAGTTGCTCGAATTACACCTCTGGCTCCTCTGTTTTCATTCTTATCCCTGGGCTCCAGCACCGCCAGTTGGCGCTCGGAAGTGCCGTCTGCACAGTCAACACTTGCTGCGGTGTTATTGGGGTTCGGTAACGTCAGCTGTTCCCCTGCTGTGTTCACGGCAATTTCTCCTGCTCTGTCCATATTCACTGTGCTACTTATTTAAAACTTGCTCCAATTACACCTCTGGCTCCTCCGTTTTTAGTATTTACCCTGGGCTCCAATACCGCTAGTTGCTGCTCAGAAGTGCCGTCTGCACAGTCAACGCTTGCTCCAGTGTTATTGGGATTCAGTAACGTCAGCTGATCCCCAGCTGTGTGTCTGGCAAATTCTCCTGCTTTGTCCACATCCACTGTAGTACGGATTTAAAACCTCCTCCAAATACACCTCTGGCTCTTCTGTTTTTAGTATTTACCCTGGGCTCCAGCACCGCCAGCTGGTTCTCGGCAGTTCCATTGGCTCTTGTACCTTCTGCTACCCATCCGGGTTCCAGTACCGTCAGCTGGTTCTCGGCAGTGTCTTTGGCACGGGTACTCCCTCCTGCCCAGCCTGGTTCCAGCACGCCAGCTGTTTCCGGGTAGTGTCAACGTCACTTTGCCTCCAATGCGTTGTCCTGTCGTGTTGCGGTCGGGTTAGCCGACTCTATGGTGCCTGCAGTTTAGGTGACTCCTATGTGGGCTGCGGGATCTGGCAATGAAGGCTGGTTCCATAGTGCCAATAGGACAAGCACCCTCTGTAGGACTGTGGGTTTTGGTAACTGCGGCCGGCTCGCGGCCTTGAACTTTTTTTTTACATGGGTACCTTCTGCTACCCATCCGGGTTCCAGTACCGTCAGCTGGTTCTCGGCAGTGCCTTTGGATTAGGTGCCTCCTTCTCGGTATCCAAGTTCCACCAACGTCTGCTGGTCCTTGGTAGTGCTTTCTGGCACAGGTACCTCCTGCTTAGTAACCGAGTTCCAGTAACATCAGCTGGTCCTCGGTAGTTCCATTGGCTCTTGTACCTTCTGCTACCCATCCGGGTTCCAGTACCGTCAGCTGGTCCTCGGTAGTTCCATTTGCTCTTGTATCTTCTGCTACCCATCCGGGTTCCAGTACCGTCAGCTGGTCCTCGGTAGTTCCATTTGCTCTTGTATCTTCTGCTACCCATCCGGGTTCCAGTACCGTCAGCTGGTTCTCGGCAGTGCCTTTGGATTAGGTGCCTCCTTCTCGGTATCCAAGTTCCACCAACGTCTGCTGGTCCTTGGTAGTGCTTTCTGGCACAGGTACCTCCTGCTTAGTAACCGAGTTCCAGTAACATCAGCTGGTCCTCGGTAGTTCCATTGGCTCTTGTACCTTCTGCTACCCATCCGGGTTCCAGTACCGTCAGCTGGTCCTCGGTAGTTCCATTTGCTCTTGTATCTTCTGCTACCCATCCGGGTTCCAGTACCGTCAGCTGGTTCTCGGCAGTGTCTTTGGCACGGGTACTCCCTCCTGCCCAGCCTGGTTCCAGCACGCCAGCTGTTTCCGGGTAGTGTCAACGTCACTTTGCCTCCAATGCGTTGTCCTGTCGTGTTGCGGTCGGGTTAGCCGACTCTATGGTGCCTGCAGTTTAGGTGACTCCTATGTGGGCTGCGGGATCTGGCAATGAAGGCTGGTTCCATAGTGCCAATAGGACAAGCACCCTCTGTAGGACTGTGGGTTTTGGTAACTGCGGCCGGCTCGCGGCCTTGAACTTTTTTTTTACATGGGTACCTTCTGCTACCCATCCGGGTTCCAGTACCGTCAGCTGGTTCTCGGCAGTGCCTTTGGATTAGGTGCCTCCTTCTCGGTATCCAAGTTCCACCAACGTCTGCTGGTCCTTGGTAGTGCTTTCTGGCACAGGTACCTCCTGCTTAGTAACCGAGTTCCAGTAACATCAGCTGGTCCTCGGTAGTTCCATTGGCTCTTGTACCTTCTGCTACCCATCCGGGTTCCAGTAACATCAGCTGGTCCTCGGTAGTTCCATTTGCTCTTGTATCTTCTGCTACCCATCCGGGTTCCAGTACCGTCAGCTGGTTCTCGGCAGTGTCTTTGGCACGGGTACTCCCTCCTGCCCAGCCTGGTTCCAGCACGCCAGCTGTTTCCGGGTAGTGTCAACGTCACTTTGCCTCCAATGCGTTGTCCTGTCGTGTTGCGGTCGGGTTAGCCGACTCTATGGTGCCTGCAGTTTAGGTGACTCCTATGTGGGCTGCGGGATCTGGCAATGAAGGCTGGTTCCATAGTGCCAATAGGACAAGCACCCTCTGTAGGACTGTGGGTTTTGGTAACTGCGGCCGGCTCGCGGCCTTGAACTTTTTTTTTACATGGGTACCTTCTGCTACCCATCCGGGTTCCAGTACCGTCAGCTGGTTCTCGGCAGTGCCTTTGGATTAGGTGCCTCCTTCTCGGTATCCAAGTTCCACCAACGTCTGCTGGTCCTTGGTAGTGCTTTCTGGCACAGGTACCTCCTGCTTAGTAACCGAGTTCCAGTAACATCAGCTGGTCCTCGGTAGTTCCATTGGCTCTTGTACCTTCTGCTACCCATCCGGGTTCCAGTAACATCAGCTGGTCCTCGGTAGTTCCATTGGCTCTTGTACCTTCTGCTACCCATCCGGGTTCCAGTACCGTCAGCTGGTTCTCGGCAGTGCCTTTGGATTAGGTGCCTCCTTCTCGGTATCCAAGTTCCACCAACGTCTGCTGGTCCTTGGTAGTGCTTTCTGGCACAGGTACCTCCTGCTTAGTAACCGAGTTCCAGTAACATCAGCTGGTCCTCGGTAGTTCCATTGGCTCTTGTACCTTCTGCTATCCATCCGGGTTCCAGTACCGTCAGCTGGTCCTCGGTAGTTCCTCAGCTTTCTTGTACCTTCTGCTACATTTCCAAGTTCAAGCTTTTTGAAATGGTTCTTGGTAATCACTCTGGATCTCCCTGACGAGGACCCTGAAGACGAGGACCCTGAAGACCAACCCTAAGAAGACGAGGACCCCGAAGACAATGACCCTGAAGACGAGGACCCTGAAGACCACCCCGAAGAAGACGAGGACCCTGAAGACCACCCCGAAGAAGACGAGGACCCTGAAGACCACCCCGAAGAAGACGAGGACCCCGAAGACGAGGACCCAGAAGACCAACCCGAAGAAGACGAGGACCCCGAAGACGAGGACCCCCGAAGACGACGACCCTGAAGACCACCCCGAAGAAGACCAAGAAGATGACCCTGAAGAAGTTGACCAAGAAGACAAAGAAGAGAAGACAAGCACCAAGATACAGAAAAACAAGAGACAGAAAACCAAGAAGCAGAAATACAAGAAGCTGCAGAACAAAAAGCGGAAGAACATTAAGCATAAGACTAAAAATCAGAGCAAAAGATAATATCTAAATTATAAGCAGAAGATGACTAAGCAGTGTATGGGGGTGAGTCCGTTCCTCCTCGTGGTGCCCCTGGAAAAGACCTGCTGCTGCAGGCCAAACTGAACGCGGACAAATCCTGTTGTAAATCTTTTGTGACGGGCAGAACGAAAGGTGTAATGTCCAACCTTTTATAGATAACAACTACAGGAATGCCTGTCACAAATAAGAATATGATGAAGAAGAAGAATATGAAGAAGATGAAGAAGTAGAATATGAAGAATGTAAAAAAAAGAATAATACGAAGAAGGTGAAGAAGAAGAAGGTGAAGAAGAAGTGGATGAAAAAGATGCTGAGGATGATGAAGGAGAAAGTGTGGGAGAAGTAAAAAAGAAGGTGAAGAGCATGGAAGTAGTGAAACATAAATATCTGACAAAATATAAAAATACTTAACATAGTTAATATTTCCGTAACTCAGAACATAATAAAAAAATATTAATTCCTGCTATTCCATTTGACTGGGCTAAACCTCTATGCCTTTATTGTCTCCCCCACCTCCCCCAATACATTCTACATTATTCTTAGTTGTTTTCCTTCATGTAGAAATAACCTACAAGGAAAGAAAGGGTTTATTTTAATTCCGATATTTATGTCCCATTGACTTGCATTGGTTTCCGGTATCGGAATCGGCGATATCCGATACTTTTTCGGTATCGGTCCGATCCAATCCGATCCGATATTTCCCGATATCGGAAGGTATCGCTCAACACTAGTCACCAGCAGATCACAGAATGTGTCACCAGCAGATTACATGGGTGTATCACCAGCAGGTCACACGGTTGTGTCTCCAGCAGGTCACAGGGGTGTGTCACCAGCAGATCACAAGGGTGTGTCTCCAGCAGGTCACAGGGATGTGTCACCAGCAGATCACAGAATGTGCCACCAGCAAGTCACAGGGGTGTGTCAACAGCAGATCGCAGGGGTGTGTCACCAGCAGGTCACAGGGATGTGTCACCAGCAAGTCACAGGGATGTGTCACCAGCAAGTCACAGGGGTGTGTCACCAACAGGTCACAGGGGTGTGTCACCAGCAGGTCACAGGGGTGTGTCTCCAGCAGGTCACAGGGGTGTGTCACCAGCAGATCAAAGAATGTGTCACCAGCAGATCACAGGGGTGTGTCACCAGCAGGTCACAGGGGTGTGTCACCAGCAGGTCACAGGGGTGTGTTACCAGCAGGTCACAGGAGTGTGTCACCAGCAGGTCACAGAATTTGCCACTAGCAGGTCACAGGGGTGTGTCACCAACAGATCACAGGGGTGTGTCGCCAGCAGATCACAGAATGTGCCACTAGCAGGTCACAGGGGTGTGTCAACAACAGATCACAGGGGTGTGTCGCCAGCAGATCACAGAATGTGCCACTAGCAGGTCACAGGGGTGTGTCACCAGCAGGTCACAGGGGCGTGTCACCAGCAGGTCACAGGGGTGTGTCACCAGCAGGTCACAGGGGTGTGTCACCAGCAGGTCACAGAATGTGCCACTAGCAGGTCACAGGGGTGTGTCGTCAGCAGGTCACAGGGGTGTGTCACCAGCAGGTCACAGAATGTGCCACAAGCCGGTCAAAGAGGCGTGTCATCAGCAGGTCACAGGGGTGTGTCACCAGCAGGTCACAGGGGTGTGTCACCAGCAGATCAAAAAATGTGTTGCCAGCAGATCACAGGGGTGTGTCACCAGCAGGTCACAGGGGTGTGTCACCAGCAGGTCACAGGGGTGTGTCACCAGCAAGTCACAGGGGTGTGTCACCAGCAGATCACAGGGGTGTGTCACCAGCAGATCACAGGGGTGTGTTGTCAGCAGGTCACAGGGGTGTGACATCAGCAGATCACAAGGCTGTGTCACCAGCATATCACAGGGGTGTGTCATGAGCAGGTCACAGGGGTGTGTCGTCAGCAGGTCACAGGGGTGTGTCACCAGCAGGTCACAGGGGTGTGTCACCAGCAGATCACAGGAGTGTGTCGTCAGCAGGTCACAGTGGTGTGTTGTCAGCAGATCACAGGGATGTGTCGTCAGCAGGTCACAGGGGTGTGTCACCAGCAGGTCACAGAGGTGTGTTGTCAGCAGGTCACAGGGGTGTGTCATCAGCAGATCACAAGGGTGTGTCACCAGCATATCACAGGGGTGTGTCACGAGCAGGTCACAGGGGTGTGTCGTCAGCAGGTCACAGGGGTGTGTCACCAGCAGGTCACAGGGGTGTGTCGTCAGCAGGTCACAGGGGTGTGTTGTCAGCAGATCACAGGGATGTGTCGTCAGCAGGTCACAGGAGTGTGTCACCAGCAGATCACAGGGGTGTGTCGTCAGCAGGTCACAGGAGTGTGTCATCAGCAGGTCACAGCGGTGTGTCACCAGCAGATCGCAGAATGTGTCACCAGCAGGTCACAGGTGTGTGTCACCAGCAGATTACAGAGTGTGTCACCAGCAGGTTAAAGGGGTGTGTCGCCAGCAGGTCAAGGGGTGTGTCATCAGCAGGTCACAGGGGTGTCTCACCATCAGGTCACAGGGGTATGTCACCAGCAGCTCACAGGGGTGTGTCACCAGCAGATCACAGAATGTGCCACCAGCAGATCACAGGGCTGTGTCACCAGCAGGTCACAGGGGTGTGTCACCAGCAGGTCACAGGGGTGTGTCACCAGCAGATCACAGAATGTGCCACCAGCAGATCACAGGGCTGTGTCACCAGCAGATCACAGAATGTGCCACCAGCTGGTCACAGGGGTGTATCACCAGCAGGTCACAGGTGTGTGTCACCAGCAGGTCACAGGGGTGTGTCACCAGCAGATCCCAGGGGTGTGTCACCAGCAAGTCACATAATGTGTCACCAGCAGGTCACAGGGTTGTGTCACCAGCAGATCACAGGGATGTGTCACCATCGGATCACAGAATGTGTCACCAGCAGATCACAAAATGTGTCACCAGCAGGTCACAGGGGTGTGTCACCCACAGGTCACAGGGGTGTGTCACCAGCAGATCACAGAATGTGTCACCAGCAGATCACAGGGGTATATCACCAGCAGGTCACAGGGATGTGTCACCAGCAGATCACAGAATGTGTCACCAGCAGATCACAGGGGTGTATCACCAGCAGGTCACAGGGGTGTGTCTCCAGCAGGTCACAGGGGTATGTCACCAGCAGATCACAGGGGTGTGTCTCCAGCAGGTCACAGGGATGTGTCACCAGCAGATCACAGAATGTGCCACCAGCAAGTCACAGGGGTGTGTCAACAGCAGATCACAGGGGTGTGTCACCAGCAGGTCACAGGGATGTGTCACCAGCAAGTCACAGGGGTGTGTCACCAGCAGGTCACAGGGGTGTGTCACCAGCAAGTCACAGGGGTGTGTCACCAGCAGATCACAGGGGTGTGTCACAAGCAGGTCACATGGTTGTGTCGCCAGCAGGTGACAGAATATGTCATCAGCAGGTCACAGGGGTGTGTCACCAGCAGATCACAGGGGTGTGTCGCCAGCAGGTCTCAGGGGTGTGTCACCAGCAGGTCACAGGGGTGTGTCGTCAGCATATCACAGGGGTGTGTCACCAGCAGATCACAGGGGTGTGTCACCAGCAGGTCACATGGGTGTGTCGTCAGCAGGTCACAGGGGTGTGTCACCAGCAGGTCACAGGGGTGTGTCACCAGCAGATCACAGGGGTGTGTCACCAGCAGATCACAGGGGTGTGTCACCAGCAGATCACAGGGGTGTGTTGTCAGCAGGTCACAGGGGTGTGTCACCAGCAGATCACAGGGGTGTGTCGTCAGCATATCACAGGGGTGTGTCGTCAGCAGGTCACAGGGGTGTGTTGTCAGCAGATCACAGGGATGTGTCGTCAGCAGGTCACAGGGGTGTGTCACCAGCAGGTCACAGGGGTGTGTCACCAGCAGATCACAGGGGTGTGTCGTCAGCAGGTCACAGGGGTGTGTCATCAGCAGATCACAGGGGTGTGTCACCAGCAGATCACAGGGATGTGTCACCATCGGATCACAGAATGTGTCACCAGCAGATCACAGGGGTGTGTCACGAGCAGGTCACAGGGGTGTGTCGTCAGCAGGTCACAGGGGTGTGTCACCAGCAGGTCACAGGGGTGTGTCACGAGCAGGTCACAGGGGTGTGTCGTCAGCAGGTCACAGGGGTGTGTCACCAGCAGGTCACAGGGGTGTGTCACCAGCAGATCACAGGGGTGTGTCGTCAGCAGGTCACAGGGGTGTGTTGTCAGCAGATCACAGGGATGTGTCGTCAGCAGGTCACAGGGGTATGTCACCAGCAGGTCACAGGGGTGTGTCACCAGCAGATCACAGGGGTGTGTCGTCAGCAGGTCACAGGGGTGTGTCATCAGCAGGTCACAGCGGTGTGTCACCAGCAGATCGCAGAATGTGTCACCAGCAGGTCACAGGTGTGTGTCACCAGCAGATTACAGAGTGTGTCACCAGCAGGTCAAAGGGGTGTGTCGCCAGCAGGTCAAGGGGTGTGTCATCAGCAGGTCACAGGGGTGTGTCACCATCAGGTCACAGGGGTGTGTCACCGGCACCTCACAGGGGTGTGTCACCAGCAGATCACAGGGCTGTGTAACCAGCAGGTCACAGGGGTGTGTCACCAGCAGGTCACCGGGGTGTGTCACCAGCAGGTCACAGGGGTGTGTCACCAGCAGATCACAGAATGTGCCACCAGCAGATCACAGGGCTGTGTCACCAGCAGATCACAGAATGTGCCACCAGCTGGTCACAGGGGTGTGTCACCAGCAGGTCACAGGTGTGTGTCACCAGCAGGTCACAGGGGTGTGTCACCAGCAGATCCCAGGGGTGTGTCACCAGCAAGTCACATAATGTGTCACCAGCAGGTCACAGGGGTGTGTCACCAGCAGATCACAGGGATGTGTCACCATCGGATCACAGAATGTGTCACCAGCAGGTCACAGGGGTGTGTCACCCACAGGTCACAGGGGTGTGTCACCAGCAGGTCACAGAATGTGTCACCAGCAGATCACAGGGGTATATCACCAGCAGGTCACAGGAGTGTGTCACCAGTAGATCACAGGGATGTGTCACCAGCAGATCACAGAATGTGTCACCAGTAGATCACAGGGGTGTATCACCAGCAGGTCACAGGGGTGTGTCTCCAGCAGGTCACAGGGGTGTGTCACCAGCAGATCACAGGGGTGTGTCTCCAGCAGGTCACAGGGATGTGTCACCAGCAGATCACAGAATGTGACACCAGCAAGTCACAGGGGTGTGTCAACAGCAGATCACAGGGGTGTGTCACCAGCAGGTCACAGGTATGTGTCACCAGCAAGTCACAGGGGTGTGTCACCAGCAGGTCACAGGGGTGTGTCACCAGCAAGTCACAGGGGTGTGTTACCAGCAGGTCACAGGGGTGTGTCACCAGCAGGTCACAGGGGTGTGTCTCCAGCAGGTCACAGGGGTGTGTCACCAGCAGATCAAAGAATGTGCCACCAGCAGATCACAGGGGTGTGTCACCAGCAGGTCACAGGGGTGTGTCACCAGCAGGTCACAGGGGTGTGTTACCAGCAGGTCACAGGGGTGTGTCACCAGCAGGTCACAGAATGTGCCACTAGCAGGTCACAGGGGTGTGTCACCAACAGGTCATAGGGGTCTGTCACCAGCAGGTCACAGGGGTGTGTCTCCAGCAGGTCACAGGGGTGTGTCACCAGCAGATCAAAGAATGTGTCACCAGCAGATCCCAGGGGTGTGTCACCAGCAGGTCACAGGGGTGTGTCACCAGCAGGTCACCGGGGTGTGTTACCAGCAGGTCACAGGGGTGTGTCACCAGCAGGTCACAGAATGTGCCACTAGCAGGTCACAGGGGTGTGTCACCAACAGATCACAGGGGTGTGTCGCCAGCAGATCACAGAATGTGCCACTAGCAGGTCACAGGGGTGTGTCACCAACAGATCACAGGGGTGTGTCGCCAGCAGATCACAGAATGTGCCACTAGCAGGTCACAGGGGTGTGTCACCAGCAGGTCACAGGGGCGTGTCACCAGCAGGTCACAGGGGTGTGTCACCAGCAGGTCACAGGGGTGTGTCACCATCAGGTCACAGAATGTGCCACTAGCAGGTCACAGGGGTGTGTCGTCAGCAGGTCACAGGGGTGTGTCACCAGCAGGTCACAGAATGTGCCACAAGCCGGTCACAGAGGCGTGTCATCAGCAGGTCACAAGGGTGTGTCACCAGCAGGTCACAGGGGTGTGTCACCAGCAGATCAAAAAATGTGTCGCCAGCAGATCACAGGGGTGTGTCACCAGCAGGTCACAGGGGTGTGTCACCAGTAGGTCACAGGGGTGTGTCACCAGCAAGTCACAGGGGTGTGTCACCAGCAGATCACAGGGGTGTGTCACCAGCAGATCACAGGGGTGTGTCACCAGAAAGTCACAGGGGTGTGTCACCAGCAGGTCACAGGGGTGTGTCACAAGCAAGTCACAGGGGTGGGTCACCAGCAGATCACAGGGGTGTGTCACCAGCAAGTCACAGGGGTGTGTCACCAGAAAGTCACAGGGGTGTGTCACCAGAAGATCACAGGGGTGTGTCACCAGCAGATCACAGTAGTGTGTCACTAGCAGGTCACAGGGGTGTGTCGCCAGCAGGTCAAAGGGTTGTGTCGCCAGCAGGTCAAAGGGTTTGTCACCAGCAGATCACAGGGATGTGTCACCAGCAGATCACAGGGGTGTGTCGCCAGCAGATCACAGAATGTGTCACCAGCAGGTCACACAGGTGTGTCACCAGCAGATCACAGGGGTGTGTCACCAGCAGGTCACTGGGGTGTGTCACCAGCAGGTCACAGGGTTGTTTCACCAGCAGATCACAGGGATGTGTCGCCAGCAGATCACAGAATGTGTCACCAGCAGGTCACAGGGGTGTGTCACCAGCAGATCACAGGGGTGTGTCACCAGCAGATCACAGAATGTGTCACCAGCAGATCACAGAGATGTGTCACCAGCATATCACAGAATGTGTCACTAGCAGGTCACAGGGGTGTGTCACCATCAGGTCACAGGGGTGTGTCACCAGCAGGTCACAGGAGTGTGTCACCAGCAGATCACAGGGGTGTATCACCAGCAGATCACAGAATGTGTCACCAGCAGGTCACAGAAGTGTGTCACCAGCAGATCACAGGGGTGTGTCACCAGCAGATCACAGGGGTGTATCACCAGCAGATCACAGAATGTGTCACCAGTAGGTCACAGAAGTGTGTCACCAGCAGATCACAGGGGTGTGTCGCCAGCAGGTCACAGGGGTGTGTCACCAGCAGGTCACAGGGGTGTGTCACCAGCAGGTCACAGGGTTGTGTCGCCAGCAGGTCACAGGGGTGTGTCGCCAGCAGGTCACAGGGGTGTGTCACCAGCAGGTCACAGGGTTGTGTCACCAGCAGGTCACAGGGGTGTGTCACCAGCAGGTCACAGGGGTGTGTCGCCAGTAGGTCACAGGGTTGTGTCACCAGCAGATCACAAAATGTGTCACCAGCAAGTCACAGGTGTGTGTCACCAGAAGATCACAAAATGTGTTGCCAGCAGATCACAGGGGTGTGTAACCAGCAGGTCACAAGGTGGTGTCACCAACAGGTCACAGGCGTGTGTCACCAGCAGGTCACAGGGGTGTGTCGCCAGCAGGTCTCAGGGGTGTGTCACCAGCAGGTCACAGGGGTGTGTCATCAGCAGGTCACAGGGGTGTGTCACAAGCAGGTCACAGGGGTGTGTCACCAGCAGATCACAGGGGTGTGTCACCAGCAGATCACAGGGGTGTGTCGTCAGCAGGTCACAGGGGTGTCTTGTCAGCAGATCACAGGGATTGTGTCGTCAGCAGGTCACAGGGGTGTGTCACCAGCAGGTCACAGGGGTGTGTCACCAGCAGATCACAGGGGTGTGTCGTCAGCAGGTCACAGGGGTGTGTCATCAGCAGATCACAGGGGTGTGTCACCAGCAGGTCAAGGGGTGTGTCATCAGCAGGTCACAGGGGTGTGTCACCATCAGGTCACAGGGGTGTGTCACCAGCAGCTCACATGGGTGTGTCAACAGCAGATCACAGAATGTGCCACCTGCAGATCACAGGGCTGTGTCACCAGCAGATCACAGAATGTGCCACCAGTAGATCACAGAGGTGTGTCACCAGCAAGTCACAGGGATGTGTCACCAGCAGATCACAGAAAGTGCCACCAGCAGATCACAGGGGTGTGTCACCAGCAGGTCACAGAGGTGTGTCACCAGCAGGTCACAGGGGTGTGTCACCAGCAGATCACAGAATGTGCCACCAGCAGATCACAGGGCTGTGTCACCAGCAGATCACAGAATGTGCCACCAGCTGGTCACAGGGGTGTGTCACCAGCAGGTCACAGGTGTGTCTCACCAGCAGGTCCCAGGGGTGTGTCACCAGCAGATCACAGGGGTGTGTTACCAGCAAGTCACATAATGTGTCACCAGCAGGTCACAGGGGTGTGTCACCAGCAGATCACAGGGATGTGTCACCATCAGATCACAGAATATGTCACCAGCAGGTCACAGGGGTGTGTCACCCACAGGTCACAGGGGTGTGTCACCAGCAGATCACAGAATGTGTCACCAGCAGATCACAGGGGTATATCACCAGCAGGTCACAGGGGTGTGTCACCAGCAGATCACAGGGATGTGTCACCAGCAGATCACAGAATGTGTCACCAGCAGATCACAGGGGTATATCACCAGCAGGTCACAGGGGTGTGTCACCAGCAGATCACAGGGGTGTATCACCAGCAGGTCACAGGGGTGTGTCTCCAGCAGGTCACAGGGGTGTATCACCAGCAGATCACAGGGGTGTGTCTCCATCAGGTCACAGGGATGTGCCACCAGCAGATCACAGAATGTGCCACCAGCAAGTCACAGGGGTGTGTCAACTGCAGATCACAGGGGTGTGTCACCAGCAGGTCACAGGGATGTGTCACCAGCAAGCCACAGGGATGTGTCACCAGCAAGTCACAGGGGTGTGTCACAAACAGGTCACAGTGGTGTGTCACCAGCAGGTCACAGGGGTGTGTCTCCAGCAGGTCACAGGGGTGTGTCACCAGCAGATCAAAAAATGTGTCACCAGCAGGTCACAGGGGTGTGTCACCAGCAGGTCACAGGGGTGTGTTACCAGCAGGTCACAGGGGTGTATCACCAGCAGGTCACAGAATGTGCCACTAGCAGGTCACAGGGGTGTGTCACCAACAGATCACAGGGGTGTGTCGCCAGCAGATCACAGAATGTGCCACTAGCAGGTCACAGGGGTGTGTCACCAGCAGGTCACAGGGGCATGTCACCAGCAGGTCACAGGGGTGTGTCACCAGCAGGTCACAGGGGTGTGTCACCAGCAGGTCACAGAATGTGCCACTAGCAGGTCACAGGGGTGTGTCGTCAGCAGGTCACAGGGGTGTGTCACCAGCAGGTCCCAGGGGTGTGTCACCAGCAGATCCCAGGGGTGTGTTACCAGCAAGTCACATAATGTGTCACCAGCAGGTCACAGGGGTGTGTCACCTGCAGATCACAGGGATGTGTCACCATCAGATCACAGAATGTGTCACCAGCAGGTCACAGGGGTGTGTCACCCGCAGGTCACAGGGGTGTGTCACCAGCAGATCACAGGGGTATATCACCAGCAGGTCACAGGGGTGTGTCACCAGCAGATCACAGGGATGTGTCACCAGCAGATCACAGAATTTGTCACCAGCAGATCACAGGGGTGTATCACCAGCAGGTCACAGGGGTGTGTCTCCAGCAGGTCACAGGGGTGTGTCACCAGCAGATCACAGGGGTGTGTCTCCAGCAGGTCACAGGGATGTGTCACCAGCAGATCACAGAATGTGCCACCAGCAAGTCACAGGGGTGTGTCAACAGCAGATCACAGGGGTGTGTCACCAGCAGGTCACAGGGATGTGTCACCAGCAAGCCACAGGGATGTGTCACCAGCAAGTCACAGGGGTGTGTCACCAACAGGTCACAGGGGTGTGTCACCAGCAGGTAACAGGGGTGTGTCACCCGCAGGTCACAGAATGTGCCACTAGCAGGTCACAGGGGTGTGTCGTCAGCAGGTCACAGGGGTGTGTCACCAGCAGGTCACAGAATGTGCCACAAGCAGGTCACAGAGGCGTGTCATCAGCAGGTCACAGGGGTGTGTCACCAGCAGGTCACAGGGGTGTGTCAACAGCAGATCAAAAAATGTGTCGCCAACAGATCACAGGGGTGTGTCACCAGCAGGTCACAGGGGTGTGTCACCAGCAGGTCACAGAATGTGCCACTAGCAGGTCACAGGGGTGTGTCGTCAGCAGGTCACAGGGGTGTGTCACCAGCAGGTCACAGAATGTGCCACAAGCAGGTCACAGAGGCGTGTCATCAGCAGGTCACAGGGGTGTGTCAACAGCAGATCAAAAAATGTGTCGCCAGCAGGTCACAGGGGTGTGTCACCAGCAGGTCACAGGGGTGTGTCACCAGCAGGTCACAGGGGTGTGTCATCAGCAGGTCACAGGGGTGTGTCATCAGCAGGTCACATGGTTGTGTCGCCAGCAGGTCACAGGGGTGTGTCACCAGCAGATCACAGGGTTGTGTCACCAGCAGATCACAGGGTTGTGTCACCAACAGGTCACAGGTGTGTGTCACCAGCAGGCCACAGGGGTCTGTCACCAGCAGGTCACAGGGATGTGTCACCAGCAGATCACAGGGGTGTTTCACCAGGAGGTCACAGAATGTGTCACCAGAAGGGCAAAAAATGTGTCGCCAGCAAATCACTGGGGTGTGTCACCAGCAGGTCACAGGGGTGTGTCACCATCAGGTCACAGGGGTGTGTCACCAGCAAGCCACAGTGGTGTGTCACCAGCAGGTCACAGGGATGTGTCACCAGCAGGTCACAGGCGTGTGTCACCAGCAGTTCACAGAATGTGTCGCCAGCAGGTCACAGGAGTATGTCACCAGCTGGTCACAGGAGTGTGTCACCAGCAGGTCACAGGAGTTTGTCACCAGCAGATTACAGGGGTGTATCACGAGCAGGTCACAGGGGTGTGTCACCAGCAAGTCACAGGGGTGTGTCACCAGCAGGTCACAGGGGTGTGTCACCAGCAAGTCACAGGTGTGTGTCACCAGCAAGTCACAGGTGTGTGTCACCAGCAGATCACGGGTGTGTGTCATCAGCAGGTCAAAGGGGTATGTCACCAGCAGGTCAAAGAATGTGTCACCAGCAAGTCACAGGGGTGTGTCACCAGCAGGTCACGGGGGTGTGTCACCAGCAGGTCACAGGGGTGTGTCACCAGTAGGTCACAGGGGTGTGTCACCAGCAGGTCGAAGGAGGGTGTCACCAGCAGATCACAGAATGTGTCACCAGCAGGTCACAGGGGTGTGTCACCAGCAGGTCACAGAATGTGTCACCAGCAGGTCACAGGTGTGTGTCACCAGCAGGTCACAGGAGTGTGTCACCAGCAGGTCACAGAGGTGTGTCACCAGTAGATCACAGGGGTGTGTCGCCAGCAGGTCACGGGTGTGTTGCCAGCAGATCACAAAATGTGCCACGAGCAGGTCACAGGGGTGTGTCACCAGCAGGTCACAGGGGTGTGTCACCAGCAGGTCACAGGGTTGTGTCGCTAGCAGATCACAGGGGTGTGTCACCAGCAAGTCACAGGGGTGTGTCACCAGCAGGTCACAGGTGTGTGTCACCAGCAAGTCACAGGTGTGTGTCACCAGCAAGTCACAGGTGTGTGTCACCAGCAGGTCACAGGGGTGTGTCACCAGCAAGTCACAGGTGTGTGTCACCAGCAGATCACAGGGGTGTGTCACCAGAAGGTCACAGGGGTGTGTCACTAGCAAGTCACAGGGGTGTGTCACCAGCAGGTCACAGGGGTGTGTCACCAGCAAGTCACAGGGGTATGTCACCAGCAGATCACAGGGGTGTGTCACCAGCAGGTCACAGGGGTTTGTCGCCAGCAGGTCAATGGGTTGTGTCGCCAGCAGGTCAAAGGGTTGTGTCACCAGCAGATCACAGGGATGTGTGACCAGCAGATCACAGGGTTGTGGCCAGCAGATCACAGAATGTGTCACCAGCTGGTCACAGGGATGTGTTACCAGCAGATCACAGGGGTGTGTCACAAGCAGGTCACTGGGGTGTGTCACCAGCAGATCACAGGGGTGTGTCACCAGCAGGTGACAGAGGTGTGTCACCAGCAGATCACAGGGGTGTGTCACCAGCCGATCACAGAATGTGTCACTAGCAGGTCACTGGGGTGTGTCACCAGCAGGTCACAGGGTTGTGTCGCCAGCAGGTCACAGGGGTGTGTCACCCCCAAGTCACAGGGGTGTGTCACCAGCAGATCACAAATGGTGTCACCAGCAGGTCACAGGTGTGTGTCACCAGGAGATCACAAAATGTGTCGCCAGCAAATCACAGGGGTGTGTCACCAGCAGGTCACCGGGGTGTGTCACCAGCAGGTCACAGGGTTGTGTCATCAGCAGGTCACAGGGGTGTGTCACCAGCAAGTCACAGGGGTGTGTCACCAGCAGGTCACAGGGGTGTGTCACCAGCAGATCCCAGGGGCATGTCACCAACAGATCACACAATGTGTCACCAGCAGGTCACAGGAGTGTGTCACCAGCAGGTCACAGGGGTGTGTCACCAGCAGATCACAGGGGTGTGTCACCAGCAGGTCACAGGAGTGTGTCACCAGCAGGTCACAGGGGTGTGTCACGAGCAGGTCACAGGGGTGTGTCACCAGCAGGTCACAGGGGTGTGTCACCAGCAAGTCACAGGGGTGTGTCACCAGCAGGTCACAGGGGTGTGTCACCAGCAGATCCCAGGGGCATGTCACCAACAGATCACAGAATGTGTCACCAGCAGATCACAGGGATGTGTCACCAGCAGATGACAGGGTTGTGTCACAAGCAGGTCATAGAATGTGTCGCCATCAGGTTAAAGAATGTGTCACCAGTAGGTCACAGATGTGTGTCGTAAGTAAGTCACAGAATGTGTCACCAGAAGGGCACAGGGCTGTGTCACCAGCAGGTCACAGGAGTGTGTCACCAGCAGGTCACAGGTGTGTGTCACCAGCAGATCACAGGGGTGTGTCACCAGCAGGTCACAGGGGTGTGTCACCAGAAGGGCACAGGGATGTGTCACCAGCAGGTCAAAGGAGTGTGTCACCAGCAGGTCACAGGAGTGTGTCACCAGCAGGTCACAGGAGTGTGTCACCAGAAGGGCACAGGGATGTGTCACCAGCAGGTCACAGGAGTGTGTCACCAGCAGGTCACAGGAGTGTGTCACCAGCAGGTCACAGGGTTGTGTCACCAGCAGGTCACAGGGGTGTGTCACCAGCAGGTCACAGGGTTGTGTCACCAGCAGGACACAGGGGTGTGTCACCAGCAGGTCACAGGGGTGTGTCACAAGCAGATCACAGGGTTGTGTCACCAGCAGGACACAGGGGTGTGTCACCAGAAGGTCACAGGGGTGTGTCACCAGCAGGTCACAGGGGTGTGTCACAAGCAGATCACAGGGTTGTGTCACCAGCAGATCACAGGGTTGTGTCACCAGCAGGACACAGGGGTGTGTCACCAGAAGGTCACAGGGGTGTGTCACAAGCAGATCACAGGGTTATGTCACCAGCAGATCACAGAGTTTTGTCACAAGCAGGTCACATGGTTGTGTCGCCAGCAGGTCACAGAATATGTCATCAGCAGGTCACAGGTGTGTGTCACCAGCAGTTCAAAGGTGTATGTCACCAGCAGGTCAGAGGGGTGTGTCATCAGCAGGTCACAGGGGTGTGTCATCAGCAGGTCACCGGGGTGTGTCATCAGCAGATCTCAGGGTTGTGTCACCAGCAGATCACAGGGTTGTGTCACCAGCAGATCACAGGGATGTGTCGCCAGCAGGTCACAGAATATGTCATCAGCAGGTCACAGGTGTGTGTCACCAGCAGTTCAAAGGTGTGTGTCACCAGCAGGTCACAGGGGTGTGTCATCAGCAGGTCACAGGGGTGTGTCGTCAGAAGGTCACAGGGGTGTGTCACCAGCAGGTCACAGGTGTGTGTCACCAGCAGGTCACAGGTGTGTGTCACCAGCATATCACAAAATGTGTCACCAGCAAATTACAGGGGTGTGTCACCACCAAGTCACAGGGGTGTGTCACCAGCAGTTCACAGGGGTGTGTCACCACCAAGTCACAGGGGTGTGTCACCAGCAGGTCACAGGGGTGTGTCACCAGCAGATTACAGGGGTGTGTCACCATCAGGTCACAGGGATGTGTCACAAGCTGATCACAAAATGTGTCGCCAGCAGAACACAGGGGTATGTCACCAGCAGGTCACAGGGGTGTGTCACCAGCAGGTCACAGGGGTGAGTTACCAGCAGGTCACAGGGGTGTGTCACCAGCAGGTCACAGAATGTGCCACTAGCAGGTCACAGGAGTGTGTCACCAGCAGGTCACAGGGGTGTGTCACCAGCAGGTCACAGGGGTGTGTCACCAGCAGATCACCGAATGTGTCACCAGCAGATCACAGAATGTGTCGCCAGCAGATCACAGAATTTGTCACCAGCAGATCACAGGGGTGTGTTGCCAGCAAGTCACAGAGCTGTGTTGTCAGCAGGTCACAGGGGTGTGTCACCAGCAGGTCACAGGAGTGTGTCACCAGCAGATCACAGGGGTGTGTCACCAGCAGGTCACAGGGGTGTGTTGTCAGCGGGTCACAGGAGTGTGTTGTCAGCGGGTTACATGGGTGTGTTGTCAGCAGGTCACAGGGGTGTGTTGTCAGCGGGTCACAGGGGTGTGTTGTCAGCGGGTCACAGGGGTGTGTCGCTAGCAGGTCACAGGGGTATGTAGTCAGCAGATCACAGGGGTGTGTTGTCAGCAGGTCACAGGGGTGTGTTGTCAGCGGGTCACAGGGGTGTGTTGTCAGCTGGTTACAGGGGTGTGTTGTCAGCTGGTGACAGGGGTGTGTTGTTAGCAGGTCACAGGGGTGTGTTGTCAGCAGGTCACAGGGGTGTGTTGTCAGCAGGTCACAGGGGTGTGTCGTCAGCAGGTCACAGGGGTGTGTCACCAGCAGGTCACAGGGGTGTGTTGTCAGCAGGTCACAGGGGTGTGTTGTCAGCAGGTCACAGGGGTGTGTCGTCAGCAGGTCACAGGGGTGTGTCACCAGCAGGTCACAGGGGTGTGTCACCGGCAGGTCACAGGTGTGTGTCACCAGCAGGTCCCAGGGGTGTGTTGTCAGCTGGTTACAGGGGTGTGTTGTCAGCAGGTCACAGGGGTGTGTCGTCAGCAGGTCACAGGGGTGTGTTGTCAGCAGGTCACAGGGGTGTGTTGTCAGCAGGTCACAGGGGTGTGTTGTCAGCATATCACAGGGGTGTGTTGTCAGCTGGTTACAGGGGTGTGTTGTCAGCAGGTCACAGGGGTGTGTTGTCAGCAGGTCACAGGGGTGTGTTGTCAGCAGCTCACAGGGGTGTGTTGTCAGCGGGTCACAGGGGTGTGTTATCAGCAGGTCACGGGTGTGTCGTCAGCAGGTCACAGGGGTGTGTCGTCAGCAGGTCACAGGTCTGTGTTGTCAGCGGGTCACAGGGGTGTGTTGTCAGCGGGTCACAGGGGTGTGTCGTCAGCGGGTCACAGGGGTGTGTCGTCAGCGGTTCACAGGGGTGTGTTGTCAGCTGGTCACAGGGGTGTGTCGTCAGCGGTTCACAGGGCTGTGTTGTCAGCGGGTCACAGGGGTGTGTCGTCAGCGGGTCCCTGGGGTGTGTTGTCAGCATGTCACAGGGGTGTGTTGTCAGCAGGTCACAGGGGTGTGTTGTCAGCAGGTCACAGGGGTGTGTTGTCAGCAGGTCACAGGGGTGTGTTGTCAGCAGGTCACAGGGGTGTGTTGTCAGCGGGTCACAGGGCTGTGTTGTCAGCGGGTCACAGGGCTGTGTTGTCAGCAGGTCACAGGGGTGTGTTGTCAGCGGGTCACAGGGGTGTGTTGTCAGCGGGTCACAGGGGTGTGTCGCTAGCAGGTCACAGGGGTATGTAGTCAGCAGATCACAGGGGTGTGTTGTCAGCAGGTCACAGGGGTGTGTTGTCAGCGGGTCACAGGGGTGTGTTGTCAGCTGGTTACAGGGGTGTGTTGTCAGCTGGTGACAGGGGTGTGTTGTTAGCAGGTCACAGGGGTGTGTTGTCAGCAGGTCACAGGGGTGTGTTGTCAGCAGGTCACAGGGGTGTGTCGTCAGCAGGTCACAGGGGTGTGTCACCAGCAGGTCACAGGGGTGTGTTGTCAGCAGGTCACAGGGGTGTGTTGTCAGCAGGTCACAGGGGTGTGTCGTCAGCAGGTCACAGGGGTGTGTCACCAGCAGGTCACAGGGGTGTGTCACCGGCAGGTCACAGGTGTGTGTCACCAGCAGGTCCCAGGGGTGTGTTGTCAGCTGGTTACAGGGGTGTGTTGTCAGCAGGTCACAGGGGTGTGTCGTCAGCAGGTCACAGGGGTGTGTTGTCAGCAGGTCACAGGGGTGTGTTGTCAGCAGGTCACAGGGGTGTGTTGTCAGCATATCACAGGGGTGTGTTGTCAGCTGGTTACAGGGGTGTGTTGTCAGCAGGTCACAGGGGTGTGTTGTCAGCAGGTCACAGGGGTGTGTTGTCAGCAGCTCACAGGGGTGTGTTGTCAGCGGGTCACAGGGGTGTGTTATCAGCAGGTCACGGGTGTGTCGTCAGCAGGTCACAGGGGTGTGTCGTCAGCAGGTCACAGGTCTGTGTTGTCAGCGGGTCACAGGGGTGTGTTGTCAGCGGGTCACAGGGGTGTGTCGTCAGCGGGTCACAGGGGTGTGTCGTCAGCGGTTCACAGGGGTGTGTTGTCAGCTGGTCACAGGGGTGTGTCGTCAGCGGTTCACAGGGCTGTGTTGTCAGCGGGTCACAGGGGTGTGTCGTCAGCGGGTCCCTGGGGTGTGTTGTCAGCATGTCACAGGGGTGTGTTGTCAGCAGGTCACAGGGGTGTGTTGTCAGCAGGTCACAGGGGTGTGTTGTCAGCAGGTCACAGGGGTGTGTTGTCAGCAGGTCACAGGGGTGTGTTGTCAGCGGGTCACAGGGCTGTGTTGTCAGCGGGTCACAGGGCTGTGTTGTCAGCAGGTCACAGGGGTGTGTTGTCAGCGGGTCACTGGGGTGTGTTGTCAGCATGTCACAGGGGTGTGTTGTCAGCAGGTCACAGGGGTGTGTTGTCAGCGGGTCACTGGGGTGTGTTGTCAGCAGGTCACAGGGGTGTGTTGTCAGCAGGTCACAGGGGTGTGTTGTCAGCAGGTCACAGGGGTGTGTCGTCAGCAGGTCACAGGGGTGTGTCACCAGCAGGTCACAGGGGTGTGTCACCGGCAGGTCACAGGTGTGTGTCACCAGCAGGTCCCAGGGGTGTGTTGTCAGCTGGTTACAGGGGTGTGTTGTCAGCAGGTCACAGGGGTGTGTCGTCAGCAGGTCACAGGGGTGTGTTGTCAGCAGGTCACAGGGGTGTGTTGTCAGCAGGTCACAGGGGTGTGTTGTCAGCATATCACAGGGGTGTGTTGTCAGCTGGTTACAGGGGTGTGTTGTCAGCAGGTCACAGGGGTGTGTTGTCAGCAGGTCACAGGGGTGTGTTGTCAGCAGCTCACAGGGGTGTGTTGTCAGCGGGTCACAGGGGTGTGTTATCAGCAGGTCACGGGTGTGTCGTCAGCAGGTCACAGGGGTGTGTCGTCAGCAGGTCACAGGTCTGTGTTGTCAGCGGGTCACAGGGGTGTGTTGTCAGCGGGTCACAGGGGTGTGTCGTCAGCGGGTCACAGGGGTGTGTCGTCAGCGGTTCACAGGGGTGTGTTGTCAGCTGGTCACAGGGGTGTGTCGTCAGCGGTTCACAGGGCTGTGTTGTCAGCGGGTCACAGGGGTGTGTCGTCAGCGGGTCCCTGGGGTGTGTTGTCAGCATGTCACAGGGGTGTGTTGTCAGCAGGTCACAGGGGTGTGTTGTCAGCAGGTCACAGGGGTGTGTTGTCAGCAGGTCACAGGGGTGTGTTGTCAGCAGGTCACAGGGGTGTGTTGTCAGCGGGTCACAGGGCTGTGTTGTCAGCGGGTCACAGGGCTGTGTTGTCAGCAGGTCACAGGGGTGTGTTGTCAGCGGGTCACTGGGGTGTGTTGTCAGCATGTCACAGGGGTGTGTTGTCAGCAGGTCACAGGGGTGTGTTGTCAGCGGGTCACTGGGGTGTGTTGTCAGCAGGTCACAGGGGTGTGTTGTCAGCAGGTCACAGGGGTGTGTTGTCAGCAGGTCACAGGGGTGTGTCGTCAGCAGGTCACAGGGGTGTGTCACCAGCAGGTCACAGGGGTGTGTCACCGGCAGGTCACAGGTGTGTGTCACCAGCAGGTCCCAGGGGTGTGTTGTCAGCTGGTTACAGGGGTGTGTTGTCAGCAGGTCACAGGGGTGTGTCGTCAGCAGGTCACAGGGGTGTGTTGTCAGCAGGTCACAGGGGTGTGTTGTCAGCAGGTCACAGGGGTGTGTTGTCAGCATATCACAGGGGTGTGTTGTCAGCTGGTTACAGGGGTGTGTTGTCAGCAGGTCACAGGGGTGTGTTGTCAGCAGGTCACAGGGGTGTGTTGTCAGCAGCTCACAGGGGTGTGTTGTCAGCGGGTCACAGGGGTGTGTTATCAGCAGGTCACGGGTGTGTCGTCAGCAGGTCACAGGGGTGTGTCGTCAGCAGGTCACAGGTCTGTGTTGTCAGCGGGTCACAGGGGTGTGTTGTCAGCGGGTCACAGGGGTGTGTCGTCAGCGGGTCACAGGGGTGTGTCGTCAGCGGTTCACAGGGGTGTGTTGTCAGCTGGTCACAGGGGTGTGTCGTCAGCGGTTCACAGGGCTGTGTTGTCAGCGGGTCACAGGGGTGTGTCGTCAGCGGGTCCCTGGGGTGTGTTGTCAGCATGTCACAGGGGTGTGTTGTCAGCAGGTCACAGGGGTGTGTTGTCAGCAGGTCACAGGGGTGTGTTGTCAGCAGGTCACAGGGGTGTGTTGTCAGCAGGTCACAGGGGTGTGTTGTCAGCGGGTCACAGGGCTGTGTTGTCAGCGGGTCACAGGGCTGTGTTGTCAGCAGGTCACAGGGGTGTGTTGTCAGCGGGTCACTGGGGTGTGTTGTCAGCATGTCACAGGGGTGTGTTGTCAGCAGGTCACAGGGGTGTGTTGTCAGCGGGTCACTGGGGTGTGTTGTCAGCAGGTCACAGGGGTGTGTTGTCAGCGGGTCACAGGGGTGTGTTGTCAGCAGGTCACAGGGGTGTGTTGTCAGCAGGTCACAGGGGTGTGTTGTCAGCGGGTCACTGGGGTGTGTTGTCAGCATGTCACAGGGGTGTGTTGTCAGCAGGTCACAGGGGTGTGTTGTCAGCGGGTCACTGGGGTGTGTTGTCAGCGGGTCACAGGGGTGTGTTGTCAGCGGGTCACAGGGGTGTGTTGTCAGCAGGTCACAGGGGTGTGTTGTCAGCAGGTCACAGGGGTGTGTTGTCAGTGGGTCACAGGGGTGTGTTGTCAGCGGGTCACAGGGGTGTGTCACCAGCAGGTCACAGGGGTGTGTTGTCAGCAGGTCACAGGGGTGTGTTGTCAGCAGGTCACAGGGGTGTGTTGTCAGCGGGTCACAGGGGTGTGTTGTCAGCGGATCACATGGGTGTGTTGTCAGCGGGTCACAGGGGTGTGTCACCAGCAGGTCACAGGGGTGTGTTGTCAGCGGTTCACAGGGGTGTGTTGTCAGCTGGTCACAGGGGTGTGTCGTCAGCGGTTCACAGGGCTGTGTTGTCAGCGGGTCACAGGGGTGTGTTGTCAGCGGGTCACTGGGGTGTGTTGTCAGCATGTCACAGGGGTGTTTTGTCAGCAGGTCACAGGGGTGTGTTGTCAGCAGGTCACAGGGGTGTGTTTTCAGCAGGTCACAGGGGCGTGTTGTCAGCAGGTCACAGGGGTGTGTTGTCAGCGGGTCACGGCTGTGTTGTCAGCGGGTCACAGGGGTGTGTCATCAGCAGGTCACAGGGGTGTGTTGTCAGCAGGTCACAGGGGTGTGTTGTCAGCGGGTCACTGGGGTGTGTTGTCAGCATGTCACAGGGGTGTGTTGTCAGCAGGTCACAGGGGTGTGTTGTCAGCGGGTCACTGGGGTGTGTTGTCAGCAGGTCACAGGGGTGTGTTGTCAGCGGGTCACAGGGGTGTGTTGTCAGCAGGTCACAGGGGTGTGTTGTTAGCAGGTCACAGGGGTGTGTTGTCAGCGGGTCACTGGGGTGTGTTGTCAGCATGTCACAGGGGTGTGTTGTCAGCAGGTCACAGGGGTGTGTTGTCAGCGGGTCACTGGGTTGTGTTGTCAGCAGGTCACAGGGGTGTGTTGTCAGTGGGTCACAGGGGTGTGTTGTCAGCAGGTCACAGGGGTGTGTTGTCAGCAGGTCACAGGGGTGTGTTGTCAGCGGGTCACAGGGGTGTGTTGTCAGCGGGTCACAGGGGTGTGTTGTCAGCGTGTCACAGGGGTGTGTCACCAGCAGGTCACAGGGGTGTGTTGTCAGCAGGTCACAGGGGTGTGTTGTCAGCAGGTCATAGGGGTGTGCTGTCAGCGGGTCACAGGGGTGTGTTGTCAGCGGGTCACAGGGGTGTGTCGTCAGCGTGTCACAGGGGTGTGTCACCAGCAGGTCACGGGGGTGTGTTGTCAGCAGGTCCCAGGGGTGTGTTGTCAGCAGGTCACAGGGGTGTGTCGTCAGCAGGTCACAGGGGTGTGTCACCAGCAGGTCACAGGGGTGTGTCACCGGCAGGTCACAGGTGTGTGTCACCAGCAGGTCACAGGGGTGTGTTGTCAGCTGGTTACAGGGGTGTGTTGTCAGCAGGTCACAGAGGTGTGTCGTCAGCAGGTCACAGGGGTGTGTTGTCAGCAGGTCACAGGGCTGTGTTGTCAGCACGTCACAGGGGTGTGTTGTCAGCAGATCACAGGGGTGTGTTGTCAGCTGGTTACAGGGGTGTGTTGTCAGCAGGTCACAGGGGTGTGTCACCAGCAGGTCACAGGAGTGTGTCACCAGCAGATCACAGGGGTGTGTCACCAGCAGGTCACAGGGGTGTGTTGTCAGCGGGTCACAGGGGTGTGTTGTCAGCGGGTTACATGGGTGTGTTGTCAGCAGGTCACAGGGGTGTGTTGTCAGCGGGTCACAGGGGTGTGTTGTCAGCGGGTCACAGGGGTGTGTCGCTAGCAGGTCACAGGGGTATGTAGTCAGCAGATCACAGGGTGTGTCGTCAGCAGGTCACAGGGGTGTGTTGTCAGCAGGTCACAGGGGTTTGTTGTCAGCGGGTCACAGGGGTGTGTTGTCAGCTGGTTACAGGGGTGTGTTGTCAGCTGGTGACAGTTGTGTGTTTTTAGCAGGTCACAGGGGTGTGTTGTCAGCAGGTCACAGGGGTGTGTTGTCAGCAGGTCACAGGGGTGTGTCGTCAGCAGGTCACAGGGGTTTGTCACCAGCAGGTCACAGGGGTGTGTTGTCAGCAGGTCACAGGGGTGTGTTGTCAGCAGGTCACAGGGGTGTGTCGTCAGCAGGTCACAGGGGTGTGTCACCAGCAGGTCACAGGGGTGTGTCACCGGCAGGTCACAGGTGTGTGTCACCAGCAGGTCCCAGGGGTGTGTTGTCAGCTGGTTACAGGGGTGTGTTGTCAGCAGGTCACAGGGGTGTGTCGTCAGCAGGTCACAGGGGTGTGTTGTCAGCAGGTCACAGGGGTGTGTTGTCAGCAGGTCACAGGGGTGTGTTGTCAGCATATCACAGGGGTGTGTTGTCAGCTGGTTACAGGGGTGTGTTGTCAGCAGGTCACAGGGGTGTGTTGTCAGCAGGTCACAGGGGTGTGTTGTCAGCAGCTCACAGGGGTGTGTTGTCAGCGGGTCACAGGGGTGTGTTATCAGCAGGTCACGGGTGTGTCGTCAGCAGGTCACAGGGGTGTGTCGTCAGCAGGTCACAGGTCTGTGTTGTCAGCGGGTCACAGGGGTGTGTTGTCAGCGGGTCACAGGGGTGTGTCGTCAGCGGTTCACAGGGGTGTGTTGTCAGCTGGTCACAGGGGTGTGTCGTCAGCGGTTCACAGGGCTGTGTTGTCAGCGGGTCACAGGGGTGTGTCGTCAGCGGGTCCCTGGGGTGTGTTGTCAGCATGTCACAGGGGTGTGTTGTCAGCAGGTCACAGGGGTGTGTTGTCAGCAGGTCACAGGGGTGTGTTGTCAGCAGGTCACAGGGGTGTGTTGTCAGCAGGTCACAGGGGTGTGTTGTCAGCGGGTCACAGGGCTGTGTTGTCAGCGGGTCACAGGGCTGTGTTGTCAGCAGGTCACAGGGGTGTGTTGTCAGCGGGTCACTGGGGTGTGTTGTCAGCATGTCACAGGGGTGTGTTGTCAGCAGGTCACAGGGGTGTGTTGTCAGCGGGTCACTGGGGTGTGTTGTCAGCAGGTCACAGGGGTGTGTTGTCAGCGGGTCACAGGGGTGTGTTGTCAGCAGGTCACAGGGGTGTGTTGTCAGCAGGTCACAGGGGTGTGTTGTCAGCGGGTCACTGGGGTGTGTTGTCAGCATGTCACAGGGGTGTGTTGTCAGCAGGTCACAGGGGTGTGTCACCAGCAGGTCCCAGGGGTGTGTTGTCAGCTGGTTACAGGGGTGTGTTGTCAGCAGGTCACAGGGGTGTGTCGTCAGCAGGTCACAGGGGTGTGTTGTCAGCAGGTCACAGGGGTGTGTTGTCAGCAGGTCACAGGGGTGTGTTGTCAGCATATCACAGGGGTGTGTTGTCAGCTGGTTACAGGGGTGTGTTGTCAGCAGGTCACAGGGGTGTGTTGTCAGCAGGTCACAGGGGTGTGTTGTCAGCAGCTCACAGGGGTGTGTTGTCAGCGGGTCACAGGGGTGTGTTATCAGCAGGTCACGGGTGTGTCGTCAGCAGGTCACAGGGGTGTGTCGTCAGCAGGTCACAGGTCTGTGTTGTCAGCGGGTCACAGGGGTGTGTTGTCAGCGGGTCACAGGGGTGTGTTGTCAGCGGGTCACAGGGGTGTGTCGTCAGCGGTTCACAGGGGTGTGTTGTCAGCTGGTCACAGGGGTGTGTCGTCAGCGGTTCACAGGGCTGTGTTGTCAGCGGGTCACAGGGGTGTGTCGTCAGCGGGTCCCTGGGGTGTGTTGTCAGCATGTCACAGGGGTGTGTTGTCAGCAGGTCACAGGGGTGTGTTGTCAGCAGGTCACAGGGGTGTGTTGTCAGCAGGTCACAGGGGTGTGTTGTCAGCAGGTCACAGGGGTGTGTTGTCAGCGGGTCACAGGGCTGTGTTGTCAGCGGGTCACAGGGCTGTGTTGTCAGCAGGTCACAGGGGTGTGTTGTCAGCGGGTCACTGGGGTGTGTTGTCAGCATGTCACAGGGGTGTGTTGTCAGCAGGTCACAGGGGTGTGTTGTCAGCGGGTCACTGGGGTGTGTTGTCAGCAGGTCACAGGGGTGTGTTGTCAGCGGGTCACAGGGGTGTGTTGTCAGCAGGTCACAGGGGTGTGTTGTCAGCAGGTCACAGGGGTGTGTTGTCAGCGGGTCACTGGGGTGTGTTGTCAGCATGTCACAGGGGTGTGTTGTCAGCAGGTCACAGGGGTGTGTTGTCAGCGGGTCACTGGGGTGTGTTGTCAGCGGGTCACAGGGGTGTGTTGTCAGCGGGTCACAGGGGTGTGTTGTCAGCAGGTCACAGGGGTGTGTTGTCAGCAGGTCACAGGGGTGTGTTGTCAGCGGGTCACAGGGGTGTGTTGTCAGCGGGTCACAGGGGTGTGTCACCAGCAGGTCACATGGGTGTGTTGTCAGCAGGTCACAGGGGTGTGTTGTCAGCAGGTCACAGGGGTGTGTTGTCAGCGGGTCACAGGGGTGTGTTGTCAGCGGGTCACAGGGGTGTGTTGTCAGCGTGTCACAGGGGTGTGTCACCAGCAGGTCACAGGGGTGTGTTGTCAGCGGTTCACAGGGGTGTGTTGTCAGCTGGTCACAGGGGTGTGTCGTCAGCGGTTCACAGGGCTGTGTTGTCAGCGGGTCACAGGGGTGTGTTGTCAGCGGGTCACTGGGGTGTGTTGTCAGCATGTCACAGGGGTGTTTTGTCAGCAGGTCACAGGGGTGTGTTGTCAGCAGGTCACAGGGGTGTGTTTTCAGCAGGTCACAGGGGTGTGTTGTCAGCAGGTCACAGGGGTGTGTTGTCAGCGGGTCACAGGGCTGTGTTGTCAGCGGGTCACAGGGGTGTGTCACCAGCAGGTCACAGGGGTGTGTTGTCAGCAGGTCACAGGGGTGTGTTGTCAGCGGGTCACTGGGGTGTGTTGTCAGCATGTCTCAGGGGTGTGTTGTCAGCAGGTCACAGGGGTGTGTTGTCAGCGGGTCACTGGGGTGTGTTGTCAGCAGGTCACAGGGGTGTGTTGTCAGCGGGTCACAGGGGTGTGTTGTCAGCAGGTCACAGGGGTGTGTTGTTAGCAGGTCACAGGGGTGTGTTGTCAGCGGGTCACTGGGGTGTGTTGTCAGCATGTCACAGGGGTGTGTTGTCAGCAGGTCACAGGGGTGTGTTGTCAGCGGGTCATTGGGGTGTGTTGTCAGCAGGTCACAGGGGTGTGTTGTCAGCGGGTCACAGGGGTGTGTTGTCAGCAGGTCACAGGGGTGTGTTGTCAGCAGGTCACAGGGGTGTGTTGTCAGCGGGTCACAGGGGTGTGTTGTCAGCGGGTCACAGGGGTGTGTTGTCAGCGTGTCACAGGGGTGTGTCACCAGCAGGTCACAGGGGTGTGTTTTCAGCGTGTCACAGGGGTGTGTCACCAGCAGGTCACAGGGGTGTGTTGTCAGCGGGTCACAGGGGTGTGTTGTCAGCGGGTCACTGGGGTGTGTTGTCAGCAGGTCACAGGGGTGTTTTGTCAGCATGACACAGGGGTGTGTTGTCAGCAGGTCACAGGGGTGTGTTGTCAGCAGGTCACAGGGGTGTGTTGTCAGCATGTCACAGGGGTGTGTTGTCAGCAGGTCACAGGGGTGTGTTGTCAGCGGGTTACAGGGGTGTGTTGTCAGCGGGTCACAGGGGTGTGTTGTCAGCGTGTCACAGGGGTGTGTCACCAGCAGGTCACAGGGGTGTGTTGTCAGCGGGTCACAGGGGTGTGTTGTCAGCGGGTCACAGGGGTGTGTTGTCAGCAGGTCACAGGGGTGTGTTGTCAGCGTGTCACAGGGGTGTGTCACCAGCAGGTCACAGGGGTGTGTTGTCAGCAGGTCACAGGAGTGTGTCACCAGCAGATCACAGGGGCTTCTCCCCAGCAGGTCACAGGGGCTTCTCCCCAGCAGGTCACAGGGGTGTGTTGTCAGCGGGTCACAGGGGTGTGTTGTCAGCGTGTCACAGGGGTGTGTCACCAGCAGGTCACACGGGCGTGTTGTCAGCAGGTCACAGGGGTGTGTTGTCAGCAGGTCACAGGGGTGTGTCACCAGCAGATCACAGGGGCTTCTCCCCAGCAGGTCACAGGGGTGTGTTGTCAGCATAGTTGCCAGCTAGGTCCATGGCACGAGAGGAGACCTTATTGTAGCTCTATAATACAATGTACCCCCCTGGGTGACTTCAGGAATGTGCAGACTCGTCACGCCTGTCTCACCTGTAACACCATGGCCACCGTCATTAGTATTGCACATGTGATCATCCCAGCGAGACCTACAAGGTGCAGGGTCCGCCGCCCGGCCCTCTCAACCAGGAAGAGCTATGGAGGAAAAAGAAATGAAAACACAGCCTGAAGATGCAGAGAGGTTTACTCCAAAACTAGAAGAGCGTAGATAAAAAATAGTACAGAGTCGACATGGAGGAAAGGGAGAAAGCTAACGTGCACCCCCTATATGGTGGCATGCGGGGTCTCCATCAATTGTCATACCTCTGTATATGGTATGTACGGAACTGTGACCTGTCTACACCAGGATATGGACATTATAACGCCCGAGTTGAAGCATAATAATGTGGAGACCCTCAAATATCTGACATACTCATCATCCATGTCAGTGACCATGAGAAGAAACCCATGTCCAACTCACCGAAACAACAGTAAAAGCTGTGTTCACGATTCCTGCACCAATGGTGGCATAGATCGGCTGCTCCACCCCGGCCTTAGAGAAGATGTCCGTGGAGTAATAGAAGATCTGCAGGAGACACAGAGTAACTGAACACCAGAACAACCGGAATCTGCACGTGACCCACAATAATCTGTATCACCCTGCAGGGGGCGGGGTCATAGCTCCATTATATCTGTATCACTCTGCAGGGGTGGGGTCATAGCTCCCTTCTATCTGTATCACTCTGCAGGGGGTGGGGTCATAGCTCCCTTCTATCTGTATCACTCTGCAGGGGGTGAGGTCATAGCTCCCTTCTATCTGTATCACTCTGCAGGGGGTGAGGTCATAGCTCCCTTCTGTCTGTATCACTCTGCAGGGGGTGGGGTCATAGCTCTCTTCTGTCTGTATCTCTCTGCAGGGGGTGGGGTCATAGCTCCCTTCTATCTGTATCACTCTGCAGGGGGTGGGGTCATAGCTCCCTTCTATCTGTATCACTCTGCAGGGGGTGAGGTCATAGCTCCCTTCTATCTGTATCACTCTGCAGGGGGTGAGGTCATAGCTCCCTTCTATCTGTATCACTCTGCAGGGGGTGGGGTCATAGCTCTCTTCTGTCTGTATCTCTCTGCAGGGGGTGGGGTCATAGCTCCCTTCTATCTGTATCACTCTGCAGGGGGTGAGGTCATAGCTCCATTATATCTGTATCACTCTGCAGGGGGTGAGGTCATAGCTCCCTTCTATCTGTATCACTCTGCAGGGGGTGAGGTCATAGCTCCCTTCTGTCTGTATCACTCTGCAGGGGGTGAGGTCATAGCTCCCTTCTATCTGTATCACTCTGCAGGGGGTGAGGTCATAGCTCCCTTCTATCTGTATCACTCTGCAGGGGGTGAGGTCATAGCTCCCTTCTATCTGTATCACTCTGCAGGGGGTGAGGTCATAGCTCCCTTCTATCTGTATCACTCTGCAGGGGGTGAGGTCATAGCTCCCTTCTGTCTGTATCACTCTGCAGGGGGTGAGGTCATAGCTCCCTTCTATCTGTATCACTCTGCAGGGGGTGAGGTCATAGCTCCATTATATCTGTATCACTCTGCAGGGGGTGAGGTCATAGCTCCCTTCTGTCTGTATCACTCTGCAGGGGGTGGGGTCATAGCTCCCTTCTGTCTGTATCACTCTGCAGGGGGTGAGGTCATAGCTCCCTTCTGTCTGTATCACTCTGCAGGGGGTGGGGTCATAGCTCCCTTCTATCTGTATCACTCTGCAGGGGGTGAGGTCATAGCTCCCTTCTATCTGTATCACTCTGCAGGGGGTGGGGTCATAGCTCCCTTCTGTCTGTGTCACTCTGCAGGGGGTGGGGTCATAGCTCCCTTCTATCTGTATGACTCTGCAGGGGGTGAGGTCATAGCTCCCTTCTATCTGTATCACTCTGCAGGGGGTGAGGTCATAGCTCCCTTCTATCTGTATCACTCTGCAGGGGGTGAGGTCATAGCTCCCTTCTATCTGTATCACTCTGCAGGGGGTGGGGTCATAGCTCCCTTCTATCTGTATCACTCTGCAGGGGGTGGGGTCATAGCTCTCTTCTGTCTGTATCACTCTGCAGGGGGTGAGGTCATAGCTCCCTTCTATCTGTATCACTCTGCAGGGGGTGGGGTCATAGCTCCATTATATCTGTATCACTCTGCAGGGGGTGGGGTCATAGCTCTCTTCTGTCTGTATCACTCTGCAGGGGGTGAGGTCATAGCTCCCTTCTATCTGTATCACTCTGCAGGGGGTGGGGTCATAGCTCCATTATATCTGTATCACTCTGCAGGGGGTGGGGTCATAGCTCCCTTCTATCTGTATCACTCTGCAGGGGGTGAGGTCATAGCTCCCTTCTATCTGTATCACTCTTCAGGGGGTGAGGTCATAGCTCCCTTCTATCTGTATCACTCTGCAGGGGGTGAGGTCATAGCTCCCTTCTATCTGTATCACTCTGCAGGGGGTGGGGTCATAGCTCCATTATATCTGTATCACTCTGCAGGGGGTGGGGTCATAGCTCCCTTCTGTCTGTATCACTCTGCAGGGGGTGGGGTCATAGCTCCCTTCTATCTGTATCACTCTGCTGGGGGAGGGGTCATTGCTCCCTTCTGTCTGTATCACTCTGCAGGGGGTGGGGTCATAGCTCTCTTCTGTCTGTATCACTCTGCAGGGGGTGAGGTCATAGCTCCCTTCTATCTGTATCACTCTGCAGGGGGTGAGGTCATAGCTCCCTTCTATCTGTATCTCTCTGCAGGGGGTGAGGTCATAGCTCCCTTCTGTCTGTATCACTATGCAGGGGGTGAGGTCATAGCTCCCTTCTATCTGTATCACTCTGCAGGGGGTGAGGTCATAGCTCCCTTCTGTCTGTATCACTCTGCAGGGGGTGAGGTCATAGCTCCCTTCTATCTGTATCACTCTGCAGGGGGTGAGGTCATAGCTCCCTTCTGTCTGTATCACTCTGCAGGGGGTGAGGTCATAGCTCCCTTCTGTCTGTATCACTCTGCAGGGGGTGAGGTCATAGCTCCCTTCTGTCTGTATCACTCTGCAGGGGGTGAGGTCATTGCTCCCTTCTGTCTGTATCACTCTGCAGGGGGTGGGGTCATAGCTCTCTTCTGTCTGTATCACTCTGCAGGGGGTGAGGTCATAGCTCCCTTCTGTCTGTATCACTCTGCAGGGGGTGAGGTCATAGCTCCCTTCTATCTGTATCACTCTGCAGGGGGTGAGGTCATAGCTCCCTTCTGTCTGTATCACTCTGCAGGGGGTGAGGACATAGCTCCCTTCTGTCTGTATCACTCTGCAGGGGGTGGGGTCATAGCTCTCTTCTGTCTGTATCACTCTGCAGGGGGTGAGGTCATAGCTCCCTTCTGTCTGTATCACTCTGCAGGGGGTGAGGTCATAGCTCCCTTCTATCTGTATCACTCTGCAGGGGGCGGGGTCATAGCTCCCTTCTGTCTGTATCACTCTGCAGGGGGCGGGGTCATAGCTCCCTTCTGTCTGTATCACTCTGCAGGGGGTGAGGTCATAGCTCCCTTCTGTCTGTATCACTCTGCAGGGGGTGAGGTCATAGCTCCCTTCTGTCTGTATCACTCTGCAGGGGGTGAGGTCATAGCTCCCTTCTATCTGTATCACTCTGCAGGGGGTGAGGTCATAGCTCCCTTCTGTCTGTATCACTCTGCAGGGGGTGAGGTCATAGCTCCCTTCTGTCTGTATCACTCTGCAGGGGGTGAGGTCATAGCTCCCTTCTATCTGTATCACTCTGCAGGGGGTGAGGTCATAGCTCCCTTCTATCTGTATCACTCTGCAGGGGGTGAGGTCATAGCTCCCTTCTGTCTGTATCTCTCTGCAGGGGGTGGGGTCATAGCTCCCTTCTGTCTGTATCACTCTGCAGGGGGCGGGGTCATAGCTCCCTTCTATCTGTATCACTCTGCAGGGGGTGAGGTCATAGCTCCCTTCTATCTGTATCACTCTGCAGGGGGCGGGGTCATAGCTCCCTTCTGTCTGTATCACTCTGCAGTGGGCGGGGTCATAGCTCCCTTCTGTCTGTATCACTCTGCAGGGGGCGGGGTCATAGCTCCCTTCTGTCTGTATCACTCTGCAGGGGGCGGGGTCATAGCTCCCTTCTGTCTGTATCACTCTGCAGGGGGTGAGGTCATAGCTCCCTTCTATCTGTATCACTCTGCAGGGGGTGAGGTCATAGCTCCCTTCTGTCTGTATCACTCTGCAGGGGGTGAGGTCATAGCTCCCTTCTATCTGTATCACTCTGCAGGGGGTGAGGTCATAGCTCCCTTCTGTCTGTATCACTCTGCAGGGGGTGAGGTCATAGCTCCCTTCTGTCTGTATCACTCTGCAGGGGGTGAGGTCATAGCTCCCTTCTATCTGTATCACTCTGCAGGGGGTGAGGTCATAGCTCCCTTCTATCTGTATCACTCTGCAGGGGGTGGGGTCATAGCTCCCTTCTATCTGTATCACTCTGCAGGGGGTGAGGTCATAGCTCCCTTCTGTCTGTATCACTCTGCAGGGGGTGAGGTCATAGCTCCCTTCTATCTGTATCACTCTGCAGGGGGTGGGGTCATAGCTCCCTTCTATCTGTATCACTCTGCAGGGGGTGAGGTCATAGCTCCCTTCTGTCTGTATCACTCTGCAGGGGGTGGGGTCATAGCTCCCTTCTATCTGTATCACTCTGCAGGGGGTGGGGTCATAGCTCCCTTCTATCTGTATCACTCTGCAGGGGGTGAGGTCATAGCTCCCTTCTATCTGTATCACTCTGCAGGGGTGAGGTCATAGCTCCCTTCTGTCTGTATCACTCTGCAGGGGGTGAGGTCATAGCTCTCTTCTATCTGTATCACTCTGCAGGGGGTGGGGTCATAGCTCCCTTCTATCTGTATCACTCTGCAGGGGGTGGGGTCATAGCTCCCTTCTGTCTGTATCACTCTGCAGGGGGTGAGGTCATAGCTCCCTTCTGTCTGTATCACTCTGCAGGGGGTGGGGTCATAGCTCCCTTCTATCTGTATCACTCTGCAGGGGGTGAGGTCATAGCTCCCTTCTATCTGTATCACTCTGCAGGGGGTGAGGTCATAGCTCCCTTCTGTCTGTATCACTCTGCAGGGGGAGAGGTCATAGCTCTCTTCTGTCTGTATCACTCTGCAGGGGGTGGGGTCATAGCTCCCTTCTGTCTGTATCACTCTGCAGGGGGTGAGGTCATAGCTCCCTTCTGTCTGTATCACTCTGCAGGGGGTGGGGTCATAGCTCCCTTCTATCTGTATCACTCTGCAGGGGGTGAGGTCATAGCTCCCTTCTATCTGTATCACTCTGCAGGGGGTGAGGTCATAGCTCCCTTCTGTCTGTATCACTCTGCAGGGGGTGAGGTCATAGCTCTCTTCTGTCTGTATCACTCTGCAGGGGGGGGTCATAGCTCCCTTCTGTCTGTATCACTCTGCAGGGGGTGGGGTCATAGCTCCCTTCTGTCTGTATCACTCTGCAGGGGGTGGGGTCATAGCTCCCTTCTGTCTGTATCACTCTGCAGGGGGTGAGGTCATAGCTCCCTTCTGTCTGTATCACTCTGCAGGGGGTGGGGTCATAGCTCCCTTCTGTCTGTATCACTCTGCAGGGGGTGGGGTCATAGCTCCCTTCTCTCTGTATCACTCTGCAGGGGGTGAGGTCATAGCTCTCTTCTGTCTGTATCACTCTGCAGGGGGTGAGGTCATAGCTCCCTTCTGTCTGTATCACTCTGCAGGGGGTGAGGTCATAGCTCCCTTCTATCTGTATCACTCTGCAGGGGGTGAGGTCATAGCTCCCTTCTATCTGTATCACTCTGCAGGGGGTGGGGTCATAGCTCCCTTCTGTCTGTATCACTCTGCAGGGGGTGAGGTCATAGCTCTCTTCTATCTGTATCACTCTGCAGGGGGTGGGGTCATAGCTCCCTTCTGTCTGTATCACTCTGCAGGGGGTGAGGTCATAGCTTCCTTCTATCTGTATCACTCTGCAGGGGGTGGGGTCATAGCTCCCTTCTGTCTGTATCACTCTGCAGGGGGTGGGGTCATAGCTCCCTTCTGTCTGTATCACTCTGCAGGGGGTGAGGTCATAGCTCCCTTCTATCTGTATCACTCTGCAGGGGGTGGGGTCATAGCTCCCTTCTGTCTGTATCTCTCTGCAGGGGGTGGGGTCATAGCTCCCTTCTATCTGTATCACTCTGCAGGGGGTGGGGTCATAGCTCCCTTCTGTCTGTATCACTCTGCAGGGGGTGGGGTCATAGCTCTCTTCTATCTGTATCACTCTGCAGGGGGTGAGGTCATAGCTCCCTTCTATCTGTATCACTCTGCAGGGGGTGAGGTCATAGCTCCCTTCTATCTGTATCACTCTGCAGGGGGTGGGGTCATAGCTCTCTTCTATCTGTATCACTCTGCAGGGGGTGAGGTCATAGCTCCCTTCTATCTGTATCACTCTGCAGGGGGTGAGGTCATAGCTCCCTTCTATCTGTATCACTCTGCAGGGGGTGAGGTCATAGCTCCCTTCTATCTGTATCACTCTGCAGGGGGTGAGGTCATAGCTCCCTTCTATCTGTATCACTCTGCAGGGGGTGAGGTCATAGCTCCCTTCTATCTGTATCACTCTGCAGGGGGTGAGGTCATAGCTCCCTTCTATCTGTATCACTCTGCAGGGGGTGGGGTCATAGCTCTCTTCTATCTGTATCACTCTGCAGGGGGTGAGGTCATAGCTCCCTTCTGTCTGTATCACTCTGCAGGGGGTGGGGTCATAGCTCCCTTCTGTCTGTATCTCTCTGCAGGGGGTGGGGTCATAGCTCCCTTCTGTCTGTATCACTCTGCAGGGGGTGAGGTCATAGCTCCCTTCTGTCTGTATCACTCTGCAGGGGGTGGGGTCATAGCTCCCTTCTGTCTGTATCACTCTGCAGGGGGTGGGGTCATAGCTCCCTTCTATCTGTATCACTCTGCAGGGGGTGGGGTCATAGCTCTCTTCTATCTGTATCACTCTGCAGGGGGCGGGGTCATAGCTCCCTTCTATCTGTATCTCTCTGCAGGGGGCGAGGTCATAGCTCCCTTCTATCTGTATCACTCTGCAGGGGGCGGGGTCATAGCTCCCTTCTGTCTGTATCACTCTGCAGGGGGTGAGGTCATAGCTCCCTTCTGTCTGTATCACTCTGCAGGGGGCGGGGTCATAGCTCCCTTCTATCTGTATCTCTCTGCAGGGGGCGAGGTCATAGCTCCCTTCTATCTGTATCACTCTGCAGGGGGTGGGGTCATAGCTCCCTTCTGTCTGTATCACTCTGCAGGGGGTGAGGTCATAGCTCCCTTCTGTCTGTATCACTCTGCAGGGGGTGGGGTCATAGCTCCCTTCTGTCTGTATCACTCTGCAGGGGGTGAGGTCATAGCTCCCTTCTGTCTGGATCACTCTGCAGGGGGTGGGGTCATAGCTCCCTTCTATCTGTATCATTCTGCAGGGGGTGAGGTCATAGCTCCCTTCTATCTGTATCACTCTGCAGGGGGTGAGGTCATAGCTCCCTTCTATCTGTATCACTCTGCAGGGGGTGAGGTCATAGCTCCCTTCTATCTGTATCACTCTGCAGGGGGTGAGGTCATAGCTCCCTTCTGTCTGTATCACTCTGCAGGGGGTGAGGTCATAGCTCCCTTCTGTCTGTATCACTCTGCAGGGGGTGGGGTCATAGCTCCCTTCTGTCTGTATCACTCTGCAGGGGGTGGGGTCATAGCTCTCTTCTGTCTGTATCACTCTGCAGGGGGTGAGGTCATAGCTCCCTTCTGTCTGTATCACTCTGCAGGGGGTGAGGTCATAGCTCCCTTCTATCTGTATCACTCTGCAGGGGGCGGGGTCATAGCTCCCTTCTGTCTGTATCACTCTGCAGGGGGTGGGGTCATAGCTCCCTTCTGTCTGTATCACTCTGCAGGGGGTGGGGTCATAGCTCTCTTCTGTCTGTATCACTCTGCAGGGGGTGAGGTCATAGCTCCCTTCTGTCTGTATCACTCTGCAGGGGGTGAGGTCATAGCTCCCTTCTATCTGTATCACTCTGCAGGGGGTGAGGTCATAGCTCCCTTCTATCTGTATCACTCTGCAGGGGGTGAGGTCATAGCTCCCTTCTATCTGTATCACTCTGCAGGGGGTGGGGTCATAGCTCCCTTCTATCTGTATCACTCTGCAGGGGGTGAGGTCATAGCTCTCTTCTGTCTGTATCACTCTGCAGGGGGTGAGGTCATAGCTCCCTTCTGTCTGTATCACTCTGCAGGGGGTGAGGTCATAGCTCCCTTCTGTCTGTATCACTCTGCAGGGGGTGAGGTCATAGCTCCCTTCTGTCTGTATCACTCTGCAGGGGGTGAGGTCATAGCTCCCTTCTATCTGTATCACTCTGCAGGGGGTGGGGTCATAGCTCCCTTCTATCTGTATCACTCTGCAGGGGGTGAGGTCATAGCTCCCTTCTGTCTGTATCACTCTGCAGGGGGTGAGGTCATAGCTCTCTTCTATCTGTATCACTCTGCAGGGGGTGAGGTCATAGCTCCCTTCTGTCTGTATCACTCTGCAGGGGGTGAGGTCATAGCTCCCTTCTATCTGTATCACTCTGCAGGGGGTGGGGTCATAGCTCCCTTCTATCTGTATCACTCTGCAGGGGGTGAGGTCATAGCTCCCTTCTGTCTGTATCACTCTGCAGGGGGTGAGGTCATAGCTCCCTTCTGTCTGTATCACTCTGCAGGGGGTGAGGTCATAGCTCCCTTCTGTCTGTATCACTCTGCAGGGGGTGAGGTCATAGCTCCCTTCTGTCTGTATCACTCTGCAGGGGGTGAGGTCATAGCTCCCTTCTATCTGTATCACTCTGCAGGGGGTGGGGTCATAGCTCCCTTCTATCTGTATCACTCTGCAGGGGGTGAGGTCATAGCTCCCTTCTGTCTGTATCACTCTGCAGGGGGTGAGGTCATAGCTCTCTTCTATCTGTATCACTCTGCAGGGGGTGAGGTCATAGCTCCCTTCTATCTGTATCACTCTGCAGGGGGTGGGGTCATAGCTCCCTTCTATCTGTATCACTCTGCAGGGGGTGAGGTCATAGCTCCCTTCTGTCTGTATCACTCTGCAGGGGGTGAGGTCATAGCTCTCTTCTATCTGTATCACTCTGCAGGGGGTGGGGTCATAGCTCCCTTCTGTCTGTATCACTCTGCAGGGGGTGGGGTCACAGCTCCCTTCTGTCTGTATCACTCTGCAGGGGGTGGGGTCACAGCTCCCTTCTGTCTGTATCTCTCTGCAGGGGGTGGGGTCATAGCTCCCTTCTGTCTGTATCACTCTGCAGGGGGTGGGGTCATAGCTCCCTTCTATCTGTATCACTCTGCAGGGGGTGGGGTCATAGCTCCCTTCTGTCTGTATCACTCTGCAGGGGGTGGGGTCACAGCTCCCTTCTGTCTGTGTCTCTCTGCAGGGGGTGGGGTCATAGCTCCCTTCTATCTGTATCACTCTGCAGGGGGTGAGGTCATAGCTCCCTTCTGTCTGTATCACTCTGCAGGGGGTGAGGTCATAGCTCCCTTCTGTCTGTATCACTCTGCAGGGGGTGAGGTCATAGCTCCCTTCTATCTGTATCACTCTGCAGGGGGTGGGGTCATAGCTCCCTTCTATCTGTATCATTCTGCAGGGGGTGAGGTCATAGCTCCCTTCTGTCTGTATCACTCTGCAGGGGGTGGGGTCATAGCTCCCTTCTGTCTGTATCACTCTGCAGGGGGTGAGGTCATCGCTCCCTTCTGTCTGTATCACTCTGCAGGGGGTGAGGTCATAGCTCCCTTCTGTCTGTATCACTCTGCAGGGGGTGAGGTCATAGCTCCCTTCTGTCTGTATCACTCTGCAGGGGGTGGGGTCATAGCTCCCTTCTGTCTGTATCACTCTGCAGGGGGTGGGGTCATAGCTCCCTTCTGTCTGTATCACTCTGCAGGGGGTGGGGTCATAGCTCCCTTCTGTCTGTATCACTCTGCAGGGGGTGGGGTCATAGCTCCCTTCTATCTGTATCACTCTGCAGGGGGCGGGGTCATAGCTCCCTTCTGTCTCTATCACTCTGCAGGGGGTGAGGTCATAGCTCCCTTCTGTCTGTATCACTCTGCAGGGGGTGAGGTCATAGCTCCCTTCTGTCTGTATCACTCTGCAGGGGGCGGGGTCATAGCTCCCTTCTGTCTGTATCACTCTGCAGGGGGTGAGGTCATAGCTCCCTTCTATCTGTATCTCTCTGCAGGGGGTGAGGTCATAGCTCCCTTCTGTCTGTATCACTCTGCAGGTGGTGAGGTCATAGCTCCCTTCTATCTGTATCACTCTGCAGGTGGTGAGGTCATAGCTCCCTTCTATCTGTATCACTCTGCAGGGGTGAGGTCATAGCTCTCTTCTGTCTGTATCACTCTGCAGGGGGTGAGGTCATAGCTCCCTTCTGTCTGTATCACTCTGCAGGGGGTGGGGTCATAGCTCCCTTCTGTCTGTATCACTCTGCAGCGGGAGAGGTCATAGCTCCCTTCTGTCTGTATCACTCTGCAGGGGGTGAGGTCATAGCTCCCTTCTGTCTGTATCACTCTGCAGGGGGTGGGGTCATAGCTCCCTTCTGTCTGTATCACTCTGCAGGGGGTGGGGTCATAGCTCCCTTCTGTCTGTATCACTCTGCAGGGGGTGAGGTCATAGCTCCCTTCTATCTGTATCACTCTGCAGGGGGTGAGGTCATAGCTCCCTTCTGTCTGTATCACTCTGCAGGGGGTGGGGTCATAGCTCCCTTCTATCTGTATCACTCTGCAGGGGGTGGGGTCATAGCTCTCTTCTGTCTGTATCACTCTGCAGGGGGTGGGGTCATAGCTCCCTTCTATCTGTATCACTCTGCAGGGGGTGAGGTCATAGCTCCCTTCTGTCTGTATCACTCTGCAGGGGGAGAGGTCATAGCTCCCTTCTGTCTGTATCACTCTGCAGGGGGTGAGGTCATAGCTCCCTTCTATCTGTATCACTCTGCAGGGGGAGAGGTCATAGCTCCCTTCTGTCTGTATCACTCTGCAGGGGGTGGGGTCATAGCGCTCTTCTGTCTGTATCACTCTGCAGGGGGTGAGGTCATAGCTCCCTTCTGTCTGTATCACTCTGCAGGGGGTGAGGTCATAGCTCCCTTCTATCTGTATCACTCTGCAGGGGGTGAGGTCATAGCTCCCTTCTATCTGTATCACTCTGCAGGGGGTGGGGTCATAGCTCCCTTCTGTCTGTATCACTCTGCAGGGGGTGAGGTCATAGCTCCCTTCTATCTGTATCACTCTGCAGGGGGTGGGGTCATAGCTCCCTTCTGTCTGTATCACTCTGCAGGGGGTGAGGTCATAGCTCCCTTCTGTCTGTATCACTCTGCAGGGGGTGGGGTCATAGCGCTCTTCTATCTGTATCACTCTGCAGGGGGTGAGGTCATAGCTCCCTTCTATCTGTATCACTCTGCAGGGGGTGAGGTCATAGCTCCCTTCTATCTGTATCACTCTGCAGGGGGTGAGGTCATAGCTCCCTTCTATCTTTATCACTCTGCAGGGGGTGGGGTCATAGCTCCCTTCTGTCTGTATCACTCTGCAGGGGGTGAGGTCATAGCTCCCTTCTATCTGTATCACTCTGCAGGGGGTGGGGTCATAGCTCCCTTCTGTCTGTATCACTCTGCAGGGGGTGAGGTCATAGCTCCCTTCTGTCTGTATCACTCTGCAGGGGGTGGGGTCATAGCTTCCTTCTATCTGTATCACTCTGCAGGGGGAGAGGTCATAGCTCCCTTCTGTCTGTATCACTCTGCAGGGGGCGGGGTCATAGCTCCCTTCTGTCTGTATCTCTCTGCAGGGGTTGAGGTCATAGCTCCCTTCTGTCTGTATCACTCTGCAGGGGGTGAGGTCATAGCTCCCTTCTGTCTGTATCACTCTGCAGGGGGCGGGGTCATAGCTCCCTTCTGTCTGTATCACTCTGCAGGGGACGGGGTCACAGCTCCCTTCTGTCTGTATCACTCTGCAGGGGGTGTGGTCATAGCTCCCTTCTGTCTGTATCACTCTGCAGGGGGTGGGGTCATAGCTCCCTTCTGTCTGTATCACTCTGCAGGGGGTGAGGTCATAGCTCTCTTCTGTCTGTATCACTCTGCAGGGGGTGAGGTCATAGCTCTCTTCTGTCTGTATCACTCTTCAGGGGGTGAGGTCATAGCTCCCTTCTGTCTGTATCACTCTGCAGGGGGTGGGGTCATAGCTCCCTTCTGTCTGTATCACTCTTCAGGGGGTGAGGTCATAGCTCCCTTCTGTCTGTATCACTCTGCAGGGGGTGGGGTCATAGCTCCCTTCTATCTGTATCACTCTGCAGGGGGTGAGGTCATAGCTCCCTTCTGTCTGTATCACTCTGCAGGGGGTGGGGTCATAGCTCCCTTCTATCTGTATCACTGTGCAGGGGGTGAGGTCATAGCTCCCTTCTATCTGTATCACTCTGCAGGGGGTGAGGTCATAGCTCCCTTCTATCTGTATCACTCTGCAGGGGGTGAGGTCATAGCTCCCTTCTGTCTGTATCACTCTGCAGGGGGTGTGGTCATAGCTCCCTTCTGTCTGTATCACTCTGCAGGGGGTGTGGTCATAGCTCCCTTCTGTCTGTATCACTCTGCAGGGGGTGTGGTCATAGCTCCCTTCTATCTGTATCACTCTGCAGGGGGTGAGGTCATAGCTCCCTTCTGTCTGTATCACTCTGCAGGGGGTGGGGTCATAGCTCCCTTCTGTCTGTATCACTCTGCAGGGGGTGAGGTCATAGCTCTCTTCTATCTGTATCACTCTGCAGGGGGTGGGGTCATAGCTCCTTTCTGTCTGTATCACTCTGCAGGGGGTGGGGTCATAGCTCTCTTCTGTCTGTATCACTCTGCAGGGGGTGGGGTCATAGCTCCCTTCTATCTGTATCACTCTGCAGGGGGTGAGGTCATAGCTCCCTTCTATCTGTATCTCTCTGCAGGGGGCGGGGTCATAGCTCCCTTCTATCTGTATCACTCTGCAGGGGGTGAGGTCATAGCTCCCTTCTATCTGTATCTCTCTGCAGGGGGCGGGGTCATAGCTCCCTTCTATCTGTATCACTCTGCAGGGGGTGAGGTCATAGCTCTCTTCTGTCTGTATCACTCTGCAGGGGGTGAGGTCATAGCTCCCTTCTATCTGTATCACTCTGCAGGGGGTGGGGTCATAGCTCCCTTCTATCTGTATCACTCTGCAGGGGGTGAGGTCATAGCTCCCTTCTGTCTGTATCACTCTGCAGGGGGTGAGGTCATAGCTCCCTTCTGTCTGTATCACTCTGCAGGGGGTGGGGTCATAGTTTCCTTCTATCTGTATCACTCTGCAGGGGGTGAGGTCATAGCTCCCTTCTATCTGTATCACTCTGCAGGGGGTGGGGTCATAGCTCCCTTCTGTCTGTATCACTCTGCAGGGGGTGGGGTCATAGCTCCCTTCTGTCTGTATCACTCTGCAGGGGTTGGGGTCATAGCTCCCTTCTATCTGTATCACTCTGCAGGGGGTGGGGTCATAGCTCCCTTCTATCTGTATCACTCTGCAGGGGGTGAGGTCATAGCTCCCTTCTGTCTGTATCACTCTGCAGGGGGTGGGGTCATAGCTCCCTTCTGTCTGTATCACTCTGCAGGGGGTGAGGTCATAGCTCTCTTCTATCTGTATCACTCTGCAGGGGGTGGGGTCATAGCTCCCTTCTGTCTGTATCACTCTGCAGGGGGTGGGGTCATAGCTCTCTTCTGTCTGTATCACTCTGCAGGGGGTGGGGTCATAGCTCCCTTCTATCTGTATCACTCTGCAGGGGGTGAGGTCATAGCTCCCTTCTATCTGTATCTCTCTGCAGGGGGCGGGGTCATAGCTCCCTTCTATCTGTATCACTCTGCAGGGGGTGAGGTCATAGCTCCCTTCTATCTGTATCTCTCTGCAGGGGGCGGGGTCATAGCTCCCTTCTATCTGTATCACTCTGCAGGGGGTGAGGTCATAGCTCTCTTCTGTCTGTATCACTCTGCAGGGGGTGAGGTCATAGCTCCCTTCTATCTGTATCACTCTGCAGGGGGTGGGGTCATAGCTCCCTTCTATCTGTATCACTCTGCAGGGGGTGAGGTCATAGCTCCCTTCTGTCTGTATCACTCTGCAGGGGGTGAGGTCATAGCTCCCTTCTGTCTGTATCACTCTGCAGGGGGTGGGGTCATAGTTTCCTTCTATCTGTATCACTCTGCAGGGGGTGAGGTCATAGCTCCCTTCTATCTGTATCACTCTGCAGGGGGTGGGGTCATAGCTCCCTTCTGTCTGTATCACTCTGCAGGGGGTGGGGTCATAGCTCCCTTCTGTCTGTATCACTCTGCAGGGGGTGGGGTCATAGCTCCCTTCTATCTGTATCACTCTGCAGGGGGCGGGGTCATAGCTCTCTTCTGTCTGTATCACTCTGCAGGGGGTGAGGTCATAGCTCCCTTCTGTCTGTATCACTCTGCAGGGGGTGAGGTCATAGCTCCCTTCTATCTGTATCACTCTGCAGGGGGTGAGGTCATAGCTCCCTTCTGTCTGTATCACTCTGCAGGGGGTGAGGTCATAGCTCCCTTCTGTCTGTATCACTCTGCAGGGGGTGAGGTCATAGCTCCCTTCTATCTGTATCACTCTGCAGGGGGTGAGGTCATAGCTCCCTTCTATCTGTATCACTCTGCAGGGGGTGAGGTCATAGCTCCCTTCTGTCTGTATCACTCTGCAGGGGGTGAGGTCATAGCTCCCTTCTGTCTGTATCACTCTGCAGGGGGTGAGGTCATAGCTCCCTTCTATCTGTATCACTCTGCAGGGGGTGAGGTCATAGCTCCCTTCTATCTGTATCACTCTGCAGGGGGTGAGGTCATAGCTCCCTTCTGTCTGTATCACTCTGCAGGGGGTGGGGTCATAGCTCCCTTCTATCTGTATCACTCTGCAGGGGGTGGGGTCATAGCTCCCTTCTGTCTGTATCACTCTGCAGGGGGTGAGGTCATAGCTCCCTTCTGTCTGTATCACTCTGCAGGGGGTGGGGTCATAGCTCCCTTCTGTCTGTATCACTCTGCAGGGGGTGGGGTCATAGCTCCCTTCTGTCTGTATCACCCTGCAGGGGGCGGGGTCATAGCTCCCTTCTGTCTGTATCACTCTGCAGGGGGCGGGGTCATAGCTCCCTTCTGTCTGTATCACTCTGCAGGGGGTGAGGTCATAGCTCCCTTCTATCTGTATCACTCTGCAGGGGGCGGGGTCATAGCTCCCTTCTGTCTGTATCACTCTGCAGTGGGCGGGGTCATAGCTCCCTTCTGTCTGTATCACTCTGCAGGGGGCGGGGTCATAGCTCCCTTCTGTCTGTATCACTCTGCAGGGGGCGGGGTAATAGCTCCCTTCTGTCTGTATCACTCTGCAGGGGGTGAGGTCATAGCTCCCTTCTGTCTGTATCACTCTGCAGGGGGCGGGGTCATAGCTCCCTTCTGTCTGTATCACTCTGCAGGGGGTGGGGTCATAGCTCCCTTCTGTCTGTATCACTCTGCAGGGGGTGAGGTCATAGCTCCCTTCTGTCTGTATCACTCTGCAGGGGGTGAGGTCATAGCTCCCTTCTGTCTGTATCACTCTGCAGGGGGTGAGGTCATAGCTCCCTTCTATCTGTATCACTCTGCAGTGGGTGAGGTCATAGCTCCCTTCTATCTGTATCACTCTGCAGGGGGTGGGGTCATAGCTCCCTTCTATCTGTATCACTCTGCAGGGGGTGAGGTCATAGCTCCCTTCTGTCTGTATCACTCTGCAGGGGGTGAGGTCATAGCTCCCTTCTGTCTGTATCACTCTGCAGGGGGTGGGGTCATAGCTCCCTTCTATCTGTATCACTCTGCAGGGGGTGAGGTCATAGCTCCCTTCTGTCTGTATCACTCTGCAGGGGGTGGGGTCATAGCTCCCTTCTATCTGTATCACTCTGCAGGGGGTGGGGTCATAGCTCCCTTCTATCTGTATCACTCTGCAGGGGGTGAGGTCATAGCTCCCTTCTATCTGTATCACTCTGCAGGGGTGAGGTCATAGCTCCCTTCTGTCTGTATCACTCTGCAGGGGGTGAGGTCATAGCTCTCTTCTATCTGTATCACTCTGCAGGGGGTGGGGTCATAGCTCCCTTCTATCTGTATCACTCTGCAGGGGGTGAGGTCATAGCTCCCTTCTGTCTGTATCACTCTGCAGGGGGTGGGGTCATAGCTCCCTTCTGTCTGTATCACTCTGCAGGGGGTGGGGTCATAGCTCCCTTCTATCTGTATCACTCTGCAGGGGGTGAGGTCATAGCTCTCTTCTGTCTGTATCACTCTGCAGGGGGTGAGGTCATAGCTCCCTTCTGTCTGTATCACTCTGCAGGGGGTGAGGTCATAGCTCCCTTCTATCTGTATCACTCTGCAGGGGGTGAGGTCATAGCTCCCTTCTATCTGTATCACTCTGCAGGGGGTGGGGTCATAGCTCCCTTCTGTCTGTATCACTCTGCAGGGGGTGAGGTCATAGCTCTCTTCTATCTGTATCACTCTGCAGGGGGTGGGGTCATAGCTCCCTTCTGTCTGTATCACTCTGCAGGGGGTGAGGTCATAGCTTCCTTCTATCTGTATCACTCTGCAGGGGGCGGGGTCATAGCTCCCTTCTGTCTGTATCACTCTGCAGGGGGTGGGGTCATAGCTCCCTTCTATCTGTATCACTCTGCAGGGGGTGAGGTCATAGCTCCCTTCTATCTGTATCACTCTGCAGGGGGTGAGGTCATAGCTTCCTTCTATCTGTATCACTCTGCAGGGGGAGAGGTCATAGCTCCCTTCTGTCTGTATCACTCTGCAGGGGGTGGGGTCATAGCTCCCTTCTATCTGTATCACTCTGCAGGGGGTGAGGTCATAGCTCCCTTCTGTCTGTATCACTCTGCAGGGGGTGGGGTCATAGCTACCTTCTGTCTGTATCACTCTGCAGGGGGTGAGGTCATAGCTTCCTTCTATCTGTATCACTCTGCAGGGGGCGGGGTCATAGCTCCCTTCTGTCTGTATCACTCTGCAGGGGGTGGGGTCATAGCTCCCTTCTATCTGTATCACTCTGCAGGGGGTGAGGTCATAGCTCCCTTCTATCTGTATCACTCTGCAGGGGGTGAGGTCATAGCTTCCTTCTATCTGTATCACTCTGCAGGGGGTGAGGTCATAGCTCCCTTCTGTCTGTATCACTCTGCAGGGGGTGGGGTCATAGCTCCCTTCTGTCTGTATCACTCTGCAGGGGGTGGGGTCATAGCTCCCTTCTGTCTGTATCACTCTGCAGGGGGTGGGGTCATAGCTCCCTTCTGTCTGTATCACTCTGCAGGGGGTGGGGTCATAGCTCCCTTCTGTCTGTATCACTCTGCAGGGGGTGGGGTCATAGCTCCCTTCTGTCTGTATCACTCTGCAGGGGGTGGGGTCATAGCTCCCTTCTGTCTGTATCACTCTGCAGGGGGTGGGGTCATAGCTCCCTTCTGTCTGTATCTCTCTGCAGGGGGTGGGGTCATAGCTCCCTTCTATCTGTATCACTGTGCAGGGGGTGGGGTCATAGCTCTCTTCTATCTGTATCACTCTGCAGGGGGTGAGGTCATAGCTCCCTTCTGTCTGTATCTCTCTGCAGGGGGTGGGGTCATAGCTCCCTTCTGTCTGTATCACTCTGCAGGGGGTGAGGTCATAGCTCCCTTCTATCTGTATCACTCTGCAGGGGGTGAGGTCATAGCTCCCTTCTGTCTGTATCTCTCTGCAGGGGGTGAGGTCATAGCTCCCTTCTATCTGTATCACTCTGCAGGGGGTGAGGTCATAGCTCTCTTCTATCTGTATCACTCTGCAGGGGGTGGGGTCATAGCTCCCTTCTATCTGTATCACTCTGCAGGGGGTGGGGTCATAGCTCCCTTCTGTCTGTATCACTCTGCAGGGGGTGAGGTCATAGCTCCCTTCTGTCTGTATCACTCTGCAGGGGGTGGGGTCATAGCTCCCTTCTGTCTGTATCACTCTGCAGGGGGTGGGGTCATAGCTCCCTTCTGTCTGTATCACTCTGCAGGGGGTGAGGTCATAGCTCCCTTCTGTCTGTATCACTCTGCAGGGGGTGAGGTCATAGCTCCCTTCTGTCTGTATCACTCTGCAGGGGGTGGGGTCATAGCTCCCTTCTGTCTGTATCACTCTGCAGGGGGTGGGGTCATAGCTCCCTTCTGTCTGTATCACTCTGCAGGGGGTGAGGTCATAGCTCCCTTCTATCTGTATCACTCTGCAGGGGGTGGGGTCATAGCTCCCTTCTGTCTGTATCTCTCTGCAGGGGGTGGGGTCATAGCTCCCTTCTATCTGTATCACTCTGCAGGGGGTGGGGTCATAGCTCCCTTCTATCTGTATCACTCTGCAGGGGATGAGGTCATAGCTCCCTTCTATCTGTATCACTCTGCAGGGGGCGGGGTCATAGCTCCCTTCTATCTGTATCACTCTGCAGGGGGTGGGGTCATAGCTACCTTCTGTCTGTATCACTCTGCAGGGGGTGGGGTCATAGCTCTCTTCTATCTGTATCACTCTGCAGGTGGTGAGGTCATAGCTCCCTTCTATCTGTATCACTCTGCAGGGGGTGAGGTTATAGCTCCCTTCTATCTGTATCACTCTGCAGGGGGTGAGGTCATAGCTCCCTTCTATCTGTATCACTCTGCAGGGGGTGGGGTCATAGCTCTCTTCTATCTGTATCACTCTGCAGGGGGTGAGGTCATAGCTCCCTTCTATCTGTATCACTCTGCAGGGGGTGGGGTCATAGCTCTCTTCTATCTGTATCACTCTGCAGGGGGTGAGGTCATAGCTCCCTTCTATCTGTATCACTCTGCAGGGGGTGAGGTCATAGCTCCCTTCTATCTGTATCACTCTGCAGGGGGTGGGGTCATAGCTCTCTTCTATCTGTATCACTCTGCAGGGGGTGAGGTCATAGCTCCCTTCTGTCTGTATCACTCTGCAGGGGGTGGGGTCATAGCTCCCTTCTGTCTGTATCTCTCTGCAGGGGGTGGGGTCATAGCTCCCTTCTGTCTGTATCACTCTGCAGGGGGTGAGGTCATAGCTCCCTTCTGTCTGTATCACTCTGCAGGGGGTGGGGTCATAGCTCCCTTCTGTCTGTATCTCTCTGCAGGGGGTGGGGTCATAGCTCCCTTCTGTCTGTATCACTCTGCAGGGGGTGAGGTCATAGCTCCCTTCTGTCTGTATCACTCTGCAGGGGGTGGGGTCATAGCTCCCTTCTATCTGTATCACTCTGCAGGGGGTGGGGTCATAGCTCTCTTCTATCTGTATCACTCTGCAGGGGGTGGGGTCATAGCTCCCTTCTGTCTGTATCACTCTGCAGGGGGTGGGGTCATAGCTCCCTTCTGTCTGTATCACTCTGCAGGGGGTGGGGTCATAGCTCCCTTCTGTCTGTATCACTCTGCAGGGGGTGGGGTCATAGCTCCCTTCTGTCTGTATCACTCTGCAGGGGTGAGGTCATAGCTCTCTTCTGTCTGTATCACTCTGCAGGGGGTGAGGTCATAGCTCCCTTCTGTCTGTATCACTCTGCAGGGGGTGAGGTCATAGCTCCCTTCTATCTGTATCACTCTGCAGGGGGTGAGGTCATAGCTCCCTTCTGTCTGTATCACTCTGCAGGGGGTGAGGTCATAGCTTCCTTCTATCTGTATCACTCTGCAGGGGGTGGGGTCATAGCTCCCTTCTATCTGTATCACTCTGCAGGGGGCGGGGTCATAGCTCCCTTCTATCTGTATCACTCTGCAGGGGGCGGGGTCATAGCTCCCTTCTATCTGTATCACTCTGCAGGGGGTGGGGTCATAGCTCCCTTCTATCTGTATCACTCTGCAGGGGGCGGGGTCATAGCTCTCTTCTGTCTGTATCACTCTGCAGGGGGTGTGGTCATAGCTCCCTTCTGTCTGTATCACTCTGCAGGGGGTGAGGTCATAGCTCCCTTCTGTCTGTATCACTCTGCAGGGGGTGGGGTCATAGCTCCCTTCTATCTGTATCTCTCTGCAGGGGGTGGGGTCATAGCTCCCTTCTATCTGTATCACTCTGCAGGGGGAGGGGTCATAGCTCCCTTCTGTCTGTATCACTCTGCAGGGGGTGGGGTCATAGCTCCCTTCTGTCTGTATCACTCTGCAGGGGGTGAGGTCATAGCTTCCTTCTATCTGTATCACTCTGCAGGGGGTGGGGTCATAGCTCCCTTCTATCTGTATCACTCTGCAGGGGGTGGGGTCATAGCTCCCTTCTATCTGTATCACTCTGCAGGGGGCGGGGTCATAGCTCCCTTCTATCTGTATCACTCTGCAGGGGGTGGGGTCATAGCTCCCTTCTATCTGTATCACTCTGCAGGGGGCGGGGTCATAGCTCCCTTCTGTCTGTATCACTCTGCAGGGGGTGGGGTCATAGCTCCCTTCTATCTGTATCTCTCTGCAGGGGGTGGGGTCATAGCTCCCTTCTATCTGTATCACTCTGCAGGGGGAGGGGTCATAGCTCCCTTCTGTCTGTATCACTCTGCAGGGGGTGGGGTCATAGCTCTCTTCTATCTGTATCACTCTGCAGGGGGTGGGGTCATAGCTCCCTTCTGTCTGTATCACTCTGCAGGGGGTGGGGTCATAGCTCCCTTCTGTCTGTATCACTCTGCAGGGGGTGGGGTCATAGCTCCCTTCTGTCTGTATCACTCTGCAGGGGGTGGGGTCATAGCTCCCTTCTATCTGTATCACTCTGCAGGGGGTGAGGTCATAGCTCCCTTCTGTCTGTATCACTCTGCAGGGGTGAGGTCATAGCTCCCTTCTATCTGTATCTCTCTGCAGGGGGCGGGGTCATAGCTCCCTTCTGTCTGTATCACTCTGCAGGGGGAGGGGTCATAGCTCCCTTCTGTCTGTATCACTCTGCAGGGGGTGAGGTCATAGCTCCCTTCTATCTGTATCACTCTGCAGGGGGAGGGGTCATAGCTCCCTTCTGTCTGTATCACTCTGCAGGGGGTGGGGTCATAGCTCCCTTCTATCTGTATCACTCTGCAGGGGGAGGGGTCATAGCTCCCTTCTGTCTGTATCACTCTGCAGGGGGTGAGGTCATAGCTCCCTTCTGCCTGTATCACTCTGCAGGGGGTGAGGTCATAGTTCCCTTCTGTCTGTATCACTCTGCAGGGGGTGGGGTCATAGCTCCCTTCTATCTGTATCTCTCTGCAGGGGGTGGGGTCATAGCTCCCTTCTGTCTGTATCACTCTGCAGGGGGTGGGGTCATAGCTCCCTTCTGTCTGTATCACTCTGCAGGGGGTGAGGTCATAGCTCCCTTCTATCTGTATCTCTCTGCAGGGGGCGGGGTCATAGCTCTCTTCTGTCTGTATCACTCTACAGGGGGTGAGGTCATAGCTCCCTTCTGTCTGTCACTCTGCAGGGGGTGGGGTCATAGCTCCCTTCTGTCTGTCACTCTGCAGGGGGCGGGGTCATAGCTCTCTTCTGTCTGTATCACTCTGCAGGGGGTGAGGTCATAGCTCCCTTCTATCTGTATCACTCTGCAGGGGGTGGGGTCATAGCTCTCTTCTGTCTGTATCACTCTGCAGGGGGTGAGGTCATAGCTCCCTTCTATCTGTATCACTCTGCAGGGGGTGGGGTCATAGCTCTCTTCTGTCTGTATCACTCTGCAGGGGTGAGGTCATAGCTCCCTTCTATCTGTATCACTCTGCAGGGGGTGGGGTCATAGCTCTCTTCTGTCTGTATCACTCTGCAGGGGGTGGGTCATAGCTCCCTTCTGTCTGTATCACTCTGCAGGGGGTGGGGTCATAGCTCCCTTCTGTCTGTCACTCTGCAGGGGGCGGGGTCATAGCTCTCTTCTGTCTGTATCACTTTTCAGGGGGTGAGGTCATAGCTCCCTTCTGTCTGTATCACTCTGCAGGGGGTGAGGTCATAGCTCCCTTCTGTCTGTATCACTCTGCAGGGGGTGAGGTCATAGCTCCCTTCTGTCTGTATCACTCTGCAGGGGGTGAGGTCATAGCTCCCTTCTGTCTGTATCACTCTGCAGGGGGTGGGGTCATAGCTCCCTTCTGTCTGTATCACTCTGCAGGGGGTGAGGTCATAGCTCCCTTCTGTCTGTATCACTCTGCAGGGGGCGGGGTCATAGCTCCCTTCTGTCTGTATCACTCTGCAGGGGGTGAGGTCATAGCTCCCTTCTATCTGTATCACTCTGCAGGGGGTGGGGTCATAGCTCTCTTCTGTCTGTATCTCTCTGCAGGGGGTGAGGTCATAGCTCCCTTCTGTCTGTATCACTCTGCAGGGGGTGGGGTCATAGCTCTCTTCTGTCTGTATCACTCTGCAGGGGGTGAGGTCATAGCTCCCTTCTATCTGTATCACTCTGCAGGGGGTGAGGTCATAGCTCTCTTCTGTCTGTATCACTTTTCAGGGGGTGGGGTCATAGCGCTCTTCTGTCTGTATCACTCTGCAGGGGGTGGGGTCATAGCTCCCTTCTGTCTGTATCTCTCTGCAGGGGGTGAGGTCATAGCTCTCTTCTGTCTGTATCACTCTGCAGGGGGTGGGGTCATAGCTCCCTTCTATCTGTATCACTCTGCAGGGGGTGGGGTCATAGCTCCCTTCTGTCTGTATCACTCTGCAGGGGGTGGGGTCATAGCTCCCTTCTATCTGTATCACTCTGCAGGGGGTGGGGTCATAGCTCCCTTCTGTCTGTATCACTCTGCAGGGGGTGAGGTCATAGCTCCCTTCTGTCTGTATCACTCTGCAGGGGGTGAGGTCATAGCTCCCTTCTGTCTGTATCACTCTGCAGGGGGTGGGGTCATAGCTCCCTTCTGTCTGTATCACTCTGCAGGGGGTGAGGTCATAGCTCCCTTCTGTCTGTATCACTCTGCAGGGGGTGGGGTCATAGCTCCCTTCTGTCTGTATCACTCTGCAGGGGGTGGGGTCATAGCTCCCTTCTGTCTGTATCACTCTGCAGGGGGTGAGGTCATAGCTCCCTTCTGTCTGTATCACTCTGCAGGGGGTGGGGTCATAGCTCCCTTCTGTCTGTATCACTCTGCAGGGGGTGGGGTCATAGCTCCCTTCTGTCTGTATCACTCTGCAGGGGGTGAGGTCATAGCTCCCTTCTGTCTGTATCACTCTGCAGGGGGTGGGGTCATAGCTCCCTTCTGTCTGTATCACTCTGCAGGGGGTGGGGTCATAGCTCCCTTCTGTCTGTATCACTCTGCAGGGGGTGAGGTCATAGCTCCCTTCTGTCTGTATCACTCTGCAGGGGGTGGGGTCATAGCTCCCTTCTGTCTGTATCACTCTGCAGGGGGTGGGGTCATAGCTCCCTTCTGTCTGTATCACTCTGCAGGGGGTGGGGTCATAGCTCCCTTCTGTCTGTATCACTCTGCAGGGGGTGGGGTCATAGCTCCCTTCTGTCTGTATGACTCTGCAGGGGGCGTGGTCATAGCTCCCTTCTGTCTGTATCACTCTGCAAGGGGTAAGGTCATAGCTCCCTTCTGTCTGTATCACTCTGCAGGGGGCGGGGTCATAGCTCCCTTCTATCTGTATCACTCTGCAGGGGGCGGGGTCATAGCTCCCTTCTGTCTGTATCACTCTGCAGGGGGTGAGGTCATAGCTCCCTTCTGTCTGTATCACTCTGCAGGGGGTGGGGTCATAGCTCCCTTCTGTCTGTATGACTCTGCAGGGGGCGTGGTCATAGCTCCCTTCTGTCTGTATCACTCTGCAAGGGGTAAGGTCATAGCTCCCTTCTGTCTGTATGACTCTGCAGGGGGCGTGGTCATAGCTCCCTTCTGTCTGTATCACTCTGCAAGGGGTAAGGTCATAGCTCCCTTCTATCTGTATCACTCTGCAGGGGGTGGGGTCATAGCTCCCTTCTGTCTGTATCACTCTGCAGGGGGTGAGGTCATAGCTCCCTTCTGTCTGTATCACTCTGCAGGGGGTGGGGTCATAGCTCCCTTCTGTCTGTATGACTCTGCAGGGGGCGTGGTCATAGCTCCCTTCTGTCTGTATCACTCTGCAAGGGGTAAGGTCATAGCTCCCTTCTGTCTGTATCACTCTGCAGGGGGCGGGGTCATAGCTCCCTTCTATCTGTATCACTCTGCAGGGGGCGGGGTCATAGCTCCCTTCTGTCTGTATCACTCTGCAGGGGGCGAGGTCATAGCTTCTTTCTGTCTGTATCACTCTGCAGGGGGTGAGGTCATAGCTCTCTTCTGTCTGTATCACTCTGCAGGGGGTGGGGTCATAGCTCCTTTCTGTCTGTATCACTCTGCAGGGGGTGGGGTCATAGCTCCCTTCTGTCTGTATCACTCTGCAGGGGGTGAGGTCATAGCTCCCTTCTGTCTGTATCACTCTGCAGAGGGTGGGGTCATAGCTCCCTTCTGTCTGTATCACTCTGCAGGGGGTGAGGTCATAGCTCCCTTCTGTCTGTATCACTCTGCAGGGGGTGAGGTCATAGCTCCCTTCTATCTGTATCACTCTGCAGGGGGTGGGGTCATAGCTCCTTTCTGTCTGTATCACTCTGCAGGGGGTGGGGTCATAGCTCCCTTCTGTCTGTATCACTCTGCAGGGGGTGGGGTCATAGCTCCCTTCTGTCTGTATCACTCTGCAGGGGGTGGGGTCATAGCTCCCTTCTATCTGTATCACTCTGCAGGGGGTGGGGTCATAGCTCCCTTCTGTCTGTATCACTCTGCAGGGGGTGGGGTCATAGCTCCTTTCTGTCTGTATCACTCTGCAGGGGGTGGGGTCATAGCTCCCTTCTGTCTGTATCACTCTGCAGGGGGCGGGGTCATAGCTCCCTTCTGTCTGTATCACTCTGCAGGGGGTGAGGTCATAGCTCCCTTCTATCTGTATCACTCTGCAGGGGGTGGGGTCATAGCTCCTTTCTGTCTGTATCACTCTGCAGGGGGTGGGGTCATAGCTCCCTTCTATCTGTATCACTCTGCAGGGGGCGGGGTCATAGCTCCCTTCTGTCTGTATCACTCTGCAGGGGGTGGGGTCATAGCTCCCTTCTGTCTGTATCACTCTGCAGGGGGTGGGGTCATAGCTCCCTTCTATCTGTATCACTCTGCAGGGGGTGGGGTCATAGCTCCCTTCTGTCTGTATCACTCTGCAGGGGGTGGGGTCATAGCTTCCTTCTGTCTGTATCACTCTGCAGGGGGTGGGGTCATAGCTCCCTTCTGTCTGTATCACTCTCCAGGGGGTGGGGTCATAGCTCCCTTCTATCTGTATCACTCTGCAGGGGGTGGGGTCATAGCTCCCTTCTGTCTGTATCACTCTGCAGGGGGTGAGGTCATAGCTCCCTTCTGTCTGTATCACTCTGCAGGGGGTGAGGTCATAGCTCCCTTCTGTCTGTATCACTCTGCAAGGGGTGGGGTCATAGCTCCCTTCTGTCTGTATCACTCTGCAGGGGGTGAGGTCATAGCTCCCTTCTATCTGTATCACTCTGCAGGGGGTGGGGTCATAGCTCCCTTCTGTCTGTATCACTCTGCAGGGGTGAGGTCATAGCTTCCTTCTATCTGTATCACTCTGCAGGGGGTGGGGTCATAGCTCCCTTCTGTCTGTATCACTCTGCAGGGGGTGAGGTCATAGCTCCCTTCTGTCTGTATCACTCTGCAGGGGGTGAGGTCATAGCTCCCTTCTGTCTGTATCACTCTGCAGGGGGTGGGGTCATAGCTCCCTTCTGTCTGTATCACTCTGCAGGGGGTGAGGTCATAGCTCCCTTCTATCTGTATCACTCTGCAGGGGGTGGGGTCATAGCTCCCTTCTGTCTGTATCACTCTGCAGGGGGTGGGGTCATCGCTCCCTTCTGTCTGTATCACTCTGCAGGGGGTGGGGTCATAGCTCCCTTCTATCTGTATCACTCTGCAGGGGTGGGGTCATAGCTCCCTTCTGTCTGTATCTCTCTGCAGGGGGTGGGGTCATAGCTCCCTTCTGTCTGTATCTCTCTGCAGGGGGTGGGGTCATAGCTCCCTTCTGTCTGTATCACTCTGCAGGGGGTGAGGTCATAGCTCCCTTCTATCTGTATCACTCTGCAGGGGGTGGGGTCATAGCTCCCTTCTGTCTGTATCTCTCTGCAGGGGGTGGGGTCATAGCTCCCTTCTATCTGTATCACTCTGCAGGGGGTGAGGTCATAGCTCCCTTCTATCTGTATCACTCTGCAGGGGGCGAGGTCATAGCTCCCTTCTGTCTGTATCACTCTGCAGGGGGTGGGGTCATAGCTCCCTTCTATCTGTATCACTCTGCAGGGGGTGAGGTCATAGCTCCCTTCTGTCTGTATCACTCTGCAGGGGGTGGGGTCATAGCTCCCTTCTATCTGTATCACTCTGCAGGGGGCGAGGTCATAGCTCCCTTCTATCTGTATCACTCTGCAGGGGGTGGGGTCATAGCTCCCTTCTATCTGTATCACTCTGCAGGGGGTGAGGTCATAGCTCCCTTCTGTCTGTATCACTCTGCAGGGGGTGGGGTCATAGCTCCCTTCTATCTGTATCACTCTGCAGGGGGTGGGGTCATAGCTCTCTTCTGTCTGTATCACTCTGCAGGGGGTGAGGTCATAGCTCCCTTCTATCTGTATCACTCTGCAGGGGGTGAGGTCATAGCTCCCTTCTGTCTGTATCACTCTGCAGGGGGTGGGGTCATAGCTCCCTTCTGTCTGTATCACTCTGCAGGGGGTGGGGTCATAGCTCCCTTCTATCTGTATCACTCTGCAGGGGGTGAGGTCATAGCTCCCTTCTATCTGTATCACTCTGCAGGGGGTGAGGTCATAGCTCCCTTCTGTCTGTATCACTCTGCAGGGGGTGAGGTCATAGCTCCCTTCTGTCTGTATCACTCTGCAGGGGGTGAGGTCATAGCTCCTTCTGTCTGTATCACTCTGCAGGGGGTGGGGTCATAGCTCCCTTCTATCTGTATCACTCTGCAGGGGGCGAGGTCATAGCTCCCTTCTGTCTGTATCACTCTGCAGGGGGCGGGGTCATAGCTCCCTTCTATCTGTATCACTCTGCAGGGGGTGGGGTCATAGCTCCCTTCTATCTGTATCACTCTGCAGGGGGTGGGGTCATAGCTCCCTTCTATCTGTATCACTCTGCAGGGGGTGAGGTCATAGCTCCGTTCTATCTGTATCACTCTGCAGGGGGTGAGGTCATAGCTCCGTTCTATCTGTATCACTCTGCAGGGGGTGGGGTCATAGCTCCCTTCTGTCTGTATCACTCTGCAGGGGGTGAGGTCATAGCTCCCTTCTATCTGTATCACTCTGCAGGGGTGAGGTCATAGCTCCCTTCTATCTGTATCACTCTGCAGGGGGTGGGGTCATAGCTCCCTTCTGTCTGTATCACTCTGCAGGGGGTGGGGTCATAGCTCCCTTCTATCTGTATCACTCTGCAGGGGGTGGGGTCATAGCTCCCTTCTATCTGTATCACTCTGCAGGGGGTGGGGTCATAGCTCCCTTCTATCTGTATCACTCTGCAGGGGGTGGGGTCATAGCTTCCTTCTGTCTGTATCACTCTGCAGGGGGTGGGGTCATAGCTTCCTTCTATCTGTATCACTCTGCAGGGGGTGGGGTCATAGCTCCCTTCTGTCTGTATCACTCTGCAGGGGGTGGGGTCATAGCTTCCTTCTGTCTGTATCACTCTGCAGGGGGTGGGGTCATAGCTTCCTTCTGTCTGTATCACTCTGCAGGGGGTGGGGTCATAGCTCCCTTCTGTCTGTATCACTCTGCAGGGGGTGGGGTCATAGCTTCCTTCTGTCTGTATCACTCTGCAGGGGGTGGGGTCATAGCTTCCTTCTGTCTGTATCACTCTGCAGGGGGTGGGGTCATAGCTTCCTTCTGTCTGTATCACTCTGCAGGGGGTGGGGTCATAGCTTCCTTCTGTCTGTATCACTCTGCAGGGGGTGAGGTCATAGCTCCCTTCTATCTGTATCACTCTGCAGGGGGTGAGGTCATAGCTCCCTTCTATCTGTATCACTCTGCAGGGGGTGGGGTCATAGCTCCCTTCTGTCTGTATCACTCTGCAGGGGGTGAGGTCATAGCTCCCTTCTATCTGTATCACTCTGCAGGGGGTGAGGTCATAGCTCCCTTCTGTCTGTATCACTCTGCAGGGGGTGGGGTCATAGCTCCCTTCTATCTGTATCACTCTGCAGGGGGCGGGGTCATAGCTCCCTTCTGTCTGTATCACTCTGCAGGGGGTGAGGTCATAGCTCCCTTCTATCTGTATCACTCTGCAGGGGGCGAGGTCATAGCTCCCTTCTGTCTGTATCACTCTGCAGGGGGTGAGGTCATAGCTCCCTTCTGTCTGTATCACTCTGCAGGGGGTGGGGTCATAGCTCCCTTCTATCTGTATCACTCTGCAGGGGGCGAGGTCATAGCTCCCTTCTGTCTGTATCACTCTGCAGGGGGTGAGGTCATAGCTCCCTTCTGTCTGTATCACTCTGCAGGCGGCGGGGTCATAGCTCCCTTCTATCTGTATCACTCTGCAGGGGGTGGGGTCATAGCTCCCTACTGTCTGTATCACTCTGCAGGGGGCGGGGTCATAGCTCCCTTCTATCTGTATCACTCTGCAGGGGGCGGGGTCATAGCTCCCTTCTATCTGTATCACTCTGCAGGGGGCGGGGTCATAGCTCCCTTCTGTCTGTATCACTCTGCAGGGGGCGGGGTCATAGCTCCCTTCTATCTGTATCACTCTGCAGGGGGCAGGGTCATAGCTCCCTTCTATCTGTATCACTCTGCAGGGGGCGGGGTCATAGCTCCCTTCTATCTGTATCACTCTGCAGGGGGCGGGGTCATAGCTCCCTTCTATCTGTATCACTCTGCAGGGGGTGAGGTCATAGCTCCCTTCTATCTGTATCACTCTGCAGGGGGTGAGGTCATAGCTCCCTTCTGTCTGTATCACTCTGCAGGGGGTGAGGTCATAGCTCCCTTCTATCTGTATCACTCTGCAGGGGGTGAGGTCATAGCTCCCTTCTGTCTGTATCACTCTGCAGGGGGTGAGGTTATAGCTCCCTTCTGTCTGTATCACTCTGCAGGGGGTGAGGTCATAGCTCCCTTCTGTCTGTATCACTCTGCAGGGGGTGGGGTCATAGCTCCCTTCTATCTGTATCACTCTGCAGGGGGTGGGGTCATAGCTCCCTTCTATCTGTATCACTCTGCAGGGGGTGAGGTCATAGCTCCCTTCTATCTGTATCACTCTGCAGGGGGTGAGGTCATAGCTCCCTTCTGTCTGTATCACTCTGCAGGGGGTGGGGTCATAGCTCCCTTCTGTCTGTATCACTCTGCAGGGGGTGAGGTCATAGCTCCCTTCTATCTGTATCACTCTGCAGGGGGTGAGGTCATAGCTCTCTTCTGTCTGTATCACTCTGCAGGGGGTGGGGTCATAGCTCCCTTCTATCTGTATCACTCTGCAGGGGGTGAGGTCATAGCTCCCTTCTATCTGTATCACTCTGCAGGGGGTGAGGTCATAGCTCCCTTCTATCTGTATCACTCTGCAGGGGGTGAGGTCATAGCTCCCTTCTATCTGTATCACTCTGCAGGGGGCGGGGTCATAGCTCTCTTCTGTCTGTATCACTCTGCAGGGGGTGAGGTCATAGCTCCCTTCTGTCTGTATCACTCTGCAGGGGGTGGGGTCATAGCTCCCTTCTATCTGTATCACTCTGCAGGGGGTGAGGTCATAGCTCCCTTCTGTCTGTATCACTCTGCAGGGGGTGGGGTCATAGATCCCTTCTATCTGTATCACTCTGCAGGGGGTGGGGTCATAGCTCCCTTCTATCTGTATCACTCTGCAGGGGGCGGGGTCATAGCTCCCTTCTATCTGTATCACTCTGCAGGGGGGGGGTCATAGCTCCCTTCTATCTGTATCACTCTGCAGGGGGGGGGTCATAGCTCCCTTCTGTCTGTATCACTCTGCAGGGGGGGGGTCATAGCTCCCTTCTGTCTGTATCACTCTGCAGGGGGGGGGTCATAGCTCCCTTCTGTCTGTATCACTCTGCAGGGGGTGAGGTCATAGCTCCCTTCTATCTGTATCACTCTGCAGGGGGGGGGTCATAGCTCCCTTCTGTCTGTATCACTCTGCAGGGGGTGAGGTCATAGCTCCCTTCTATCTGTATCACTCTGCAGGGGGGGGGTCATAGCTCCCTTCTGTCTGTATCACTCTGCAGGGGGTGAGGTCATAGCTCCCTTCTATCTGTATCACTCTGCAGGGGGGGGGTCATAGCTCCCTTCTGTCTGTATCACTCTGCAGGGGGCGGGGTCATAGCTCCCTTCTATCTGTATCACTCTGCAGGGGGGGGTCATAGCTCCCTTCTGTCTGTATCACTCTGCAGGGGGTGAGGTCATAGCTCCCTTCTGTCTGTATCACTCTGCAGGGGGTTAGGTCATAGCTCCCTTCTGTCTGTATCACTCTGCAGGGGGCGGGGTCATAGCTCCCTTCTATCTGTATCACTCTGCAGGGGGCGGGGTCATAGCTCCCTTCTATCTGTATCACTCTGCAGGGGGGGGGTCATAGCTCCCTTCTGTCTGTATCACTCTGCAGGGGGGGGGTCATAGCTCCCTTCTGTCTGTATCACTCTGCAGGGGGTGAGGTCATAGCTCCCTTCTGTCTGTATCACTCTGCAGGGGGTGAGGTCATAGCTCTCTTCTATCTGTATCACTCTGCAGGGGGCGGGGTCATAGCTCCCTTCTATCTGTATCACTCTGCAGGGGGGGGGTCATAGCTCCCTTCTGTCTGTATCACTCTGCAGGGGGTGAGGTCATAGCTCCCTTCTGTCTGTATCACTCTGCAGGGGGTGAGGTCATAGCTCCCTTCTGTCTGTATCACTCTGCAGGGGGTGAGGTCATAGCTCCCTTCTGTCTGTATCACTCTGCAGGGGGTGGGGTCATAGCTCCCTTCTGTCTGTATCACTCTGCAGGGGGTGGGGTCATAGCTCCCTTCTGTCTGTATCACTCTGCAGGGGGTGGGGTCATAGCTCCCTTCTGTCTGTATCACTCTGCAGGGGGTGGGGTCATAGCTCCCTTCTGTCTGTATCACTCTGCAGGGGGTGGGGTCATAGCTCCCTTCTATCTGTATCACTCTGCAGGGGGTGAGGTCATAGCTCCCTTCTGTCTGTATCACTCTACAGGGGGTGAGGTCATAGCTCCCTTCTGTCTGTATCACTCAGCAGGGGGTGGGGTCATAGCTCTCTTCTGTCTGTATCACTCTGCAGGGGGTGGGGTCATAGCTCCCTTCTATCTGTATCACTCTGCAGGGGGTGGGGTCATAGCTCCCTTCTATCTGTATCACTCTGCAGGGGGTGGGGTCATAGCTCTCTTCTGTCTGTATCACTCTGCAGAGGGTGGGGTCATAGCTCCCTTCTATCTGTATCACTCTGCAGGGGGTGGGGTCATAGCTCCCTTCTATCTGTATCACTCTGCAGGGGGTGGGGTCATAGCTCCCTTCTATCTGTATCACTCTGCAGGGGGTGGGGTCATAGCTCCCTTCTGTCTGTATCACTCTGCAGGGGGTGGGGTCATAGCTCCCTTCTGTCTGTATCACTCTGCAGGGGGTGAGGTCAAAGCTCTCTTCTGTCTGTATCACTCTGCAGGGGGTGAGGTCATAGCTCCCTTCTGTCTGTATCACTCTGCAGGGGGTGGGGTCATAGCTCCCTTCTGTCTGTATCACTCTGCAGGGGGTGAGGTCATAGCTCCCTTCTATCTGTATCACTCTGCAGGGGGTGGGGTCATAGCTCCCTTCTATCTGTATCACTCTGCAGGGGGTGGGGTCATAGCTCCCTTCTGTCTGTATCACTCTGCAGGGGGTGGGGTCATAGCTCCCTTCTGTCTGTATCACTCTGCAGGGGGTGAGGTCATAGCTCCCTTCTGTCTGTATCACTCTGCAGGGGGTGAGGTCATAGCTCCCTTCTGTCTGTATCACTCTGCAGGGGGTGAGGTCATAGCTCCCTTCTGTCTGTATCACTCTGCAGGGGGTGAGGTCATAGCTCCCTTCTATCTGTATCACTCTGCAGGGGGTGGGGTCATAGCTCCCTTCTGTCTGTATCACTCTGCAGGGCGTGAGGTCATAGCTCCCTTCTGTCTGTATCACTCTGCAGGGGGTGAGGTCATAGCTCCCTTCTATCTGTATCACTCTACAGGGGGTGAGGTCATAGCTCCCTTCTGTCTGTATCACTCTGCAGGGGGTGAGGTCATAGCTCCCTTCTGTCTGTATCACTCTGCAGGGGGTGGGGTCATAGCTCTCTTCTATCTGTATCACTCTGCAGGGGGTGGGGTCATAGCTCCCTTCTATCTGTATCACTCTGCAGGGGGTGAGGTCATAGCTCCCTTCTATCTGTATCACTCTGCAGGGGGTGAGGTCATAGCTCTCTTCTATCTGTATCACTCTGCAGGGGGTGGGGTCATAGCTCCCTTCTATCTGTATCACTCTGCAGGGGGTGAGGTCATAGCTCCCTTCTATCTGTATCACTCTGCAGGGGGTGAGGTCATAGCTCTCTTCTATCTGTATCACTCTGCAGGGGGTGGGGTCATAGCTCCCTTCTATCTGTATCACTCTGCAGGGGGTGAGGTCATAGCTCCCTTCTATCTGTATCACTCTGCAGGGGGTGAGGTCATAGCTCCCTTCTATCTGTATCACTCTGCAGGGGGTGGGGTCATAGCTCCCTTCTGTCTGTATCACTCTGCAGGGGGTGAGGTCATAGCTCCCTTCTGTCTGTATCACTCTGCAGGGGGTGGGGTCATAGCTCCCTTCTGTCTGTATCACTCTGCAGGGGGCGGGGTTATAGCTCCCTTCTGTCTGTATCACTCTGCAGGGGGTGAGGTCATAGCTCCCTTCTATCTGTATCACTCTGCAGGGGGTGAGGTCATAGCTCCCTTCTATCTGTATCACTCTGCAGGGGGTGGGGTCATAGCTCCCTTCTATCTGTATCACTCTGCAGGGGGCGGGGTCATAGCTCCCTTCTATCTGTATCACTCTGCAGGGGGTGAGGTCATAGCTCCCTTCTATCTGTATCACTCTGCAGGGGGCGGGGTCATAGCTCCCTTCTATCTGTATCACTCTGCAGGGGGAGAGGTCATAGCTCCCTTCTGTCTGTATCACTCTGCAGGGGGCGGGGTCATAGCTCCCTTCTATCTGTATCACTCTGCAGGGGGTGAGGTCATAGCTCCCTTCTATCTGTATCACTCTGCAGGGGGTGAGGTCATAGCTCCCTTCTATCTGTATCACTCTGCAGGGGGCGGGGTCATAGCTCCCTTCTATCTGTATCACTCTGCAGGGGGTGAGGTCATAGCTCCCTTCTATCTGTATCACTCTGCAGGGGGCGGGGTCATAGCTCCCTTCTATCTGTATCACTCTGCAGGGGGTGAGGTCATAGCTCCCTTCTATCTGTATTACTCTGCAGGGGGTGAGGTCATAGCTCCCTTCTATCTGTATCACTCTGCAGGGGGTGAGGTCATAGCTCCCTTCTATCTGTATCACTCTGCAGGGGGTGAGGTCATAGCTCCCTTCTATCTGTATCACTCTGCAGGGGGTGAGGTCATAGCTCCCTTCTGTCTGTATCACTCTGCAGGGGGCGGGGTCATAGCTCCCTTCTATCTGTATCACTCTGCAGGGGGTGAGGTCATAGCTCCCTTCCATCTGTATCACTCTGCAGGGGGCGGGGTCATAGCTCCCTTCTATCTGTATCACTCTGCAGGGGGAGAGGTCATAGCTCCCTTCTGTCTGTATCACTCTGCAGGGGGTGGGGTCATAGCTCCCTTCTGTCTGTATCACTCTGCAGGGGGTGGGGTCATAGCTCCCTTCTGTCTGTATCACTCTGCAGGGGGTGGGGTCATAGCTCCCTTCTATCTGTATCACTCTGCAGGGGGTGGGGTCATAGCTCCCTTCTGTCTGTATCACTCTGCAGGGGGTGGGGTCATAGCTCTCTTCTGTCTGTATCACTCTGCAGGGGGTGAGGTCATAGCTCCCTTCTATCTGTATCACTCTGCAGGGGGTGAGGTCATAGCTCTCTTCTGTCTGTATCACTCTGCAGGGGGTGGGGTCATAGCTCCCTTCTGTCTGTATCTCTCTGCAGGGGGTGAGGTCATAGCTCTCTTCTGTCTGTATCACTCTGCAGGGGGTGAGGTCATAGCTCCATTCTGTCTGCATCACTCTGCAGGGGGTGAGGTCATAGCTCCCTTCTATCTGTATCACTCTGCAGGGGGGGGGTCATAGCTCCCTTCTATCTGTATCACTCTGCAGGGGGCGGGGTCATAGCTCCCTTCTATCTGTATCACTCTGCAGGGGGTGAGGTCATAGCTCCCTTCTATCTGTATCACTCTGCAGGGGGCGGGGTCATAGCTCCCTTCTATCTGTATCACTCTGCAGGGGGTGAGGTCATAGCTCCCTTCTATCTGTATCACTCTGCAGGGGGTGAGGTCATAGCTCCCTTCTATCTGTATCACTCTGCAGGGGGCGGGGTCATAGCTCCCTTCTATCTGTATCACTCTGCAGGGGGAGAGGTCATAGCTCCCTTCTGTCTGTATCACTCTGCAGGGGGTGGGGTCATAGCTCCCTTCTGTCTGTATCACTCTGCAGGGGGTGAGGTCATAGCTCTCTTCTGTCTGTATCACTCTGCAGGGGGTGAGGTCATAGCTCCCTTCTATCTGTATCACTCTGCAGGGGGTGAGGTCATAGCTCTCTTCTGTCTGTATCACTCTGCAGGGGGTGAGGTCATAGCTCCATTCTGTCTGTATCACTCTGCAGGGGGTGAGGTCATAGCTCCCTTCTATCTGTATCTCTCTGCAGGGGGTGGGGTCATAGCTCTCTTCTATCTGTATCACTCTGCAGGGGGTGAGGTCATAGCTCCCTTCTATCTGTATCACTCTGCAGGGGGTGAGGTCATAGCTCTCTTCTGTCTGTATCACTCTGCAGGGGGTGAGGTCATAGCTCCATTCTGTCTGTATCACTCTGCAGGGGGTGAGGTCATAGCTCCCTTCTATCTGTATCTCTCTGCAGGGGGTGGGGTCATAGCTCTCTTCTATCTGTATCACTCTGCAGGGGGTGGGGTCATAGCTCCCTTCTGTCTGTATCTCTCTGCAGGGGGTGAGGTCATAGCTCCCTTCTGTCTGTATCACTCTGCAGGGGGTGGGGTCATAGCTCCCTTCTGTCTGTATCACTCTGCAGGGGGTGAGGTCATAGGTCCCTTCTGTCTGTATCACTCTGCAGGGGGTGGGGTCATAGCTCCCTTCTGTCTGTATCACTCTGCAGGGGGTGAGGTCATAGCTCCCTTCTGTCTGTATCACTCTGCAGGGGGTGGGGTCATAGCTCCCTTCTATCTGTATCACTCTGCAGGGGGTGAGGTCATAGCTCCCTTCTATCTGTATCACTCTGCAGGGGGTGGGGTCATAGCTCCCTTCTGTCTGTATCACTCTGCAGGGGGTGAGGTCATAGCTCCCTTCTATCTGTATCACTCTGCAGGGGGTGGGGTCATAGCTCCCTTCTATCTGTATCACTCTGCAGGGGGTGGGGTCATAGCTCCCTTCTGTCTGTATCACTCTGCAGGGGGTGAGGTCATAGCTCCCTTCTATCTGTATCACTCTGCAGGGGGTGGGGTCATAGCTCCCTTCTATCTGTATCACTCTGCAGGGGGTGGGGTCATAGCTTCCTTCTGTCTGTATCACTCTGCAGGGGGTGGGGTCATAGCTCCCTTCTATCTGTATCACTCTGCAGGGGGTGGGGTCATAGCTCCCTTCTATCTGTATCTCTCTGCAGGGGGTGGGGTCATAGCTCCCTTCTGTCTGTATCACTCTGCAGGGGGTGAGGTCATAGCTCTCTTCTGTCTGTATCTCTCTGCAGGGGGTGAGGTCATAGCTCCCTTCTATCTGTATCTCTCTGCAGGGGGTGAGGTCATAGCTCCCTTCTATCTGTATCTCTCTGCAGGGGGTGAGGTCATAGCTCCCTTCTATCTGTATCTCTCTGCAGGGGGTGAGGTCATAGCTCCCTTCTGTCTGTATCACTCTGCAGGGGGTGAGGTCATAGCTCCCTTCTGTCTGTATCACTCTGCAGGGGGTGGGGTCATAGCTCCCTTCTGTCTGTATCACTCTGCAGGGGGCGGGGTCATAGCTCCCTTCTGTCTGTATCACCCTGCAGGGGGTGAGGTCATAGCTCCCTTCTGTCTGTATCACTCTGCAGGGGGTGAGGTCATAGCTCCCTTCTGTCTGTATCACTCTGCAGGGGGTGGGGTCGTAGCTCCCTTCTGTCTGTATCTCTCTGCAGGGGGTGAGGTCATAGCTCCCTTCTGTCTGTATCACTCTGCAGGGGGTGAGGTCATAGCTCCCTTCTGTCTGTATCACTCTGCAGGGGGCGGGGTCATAGCTCCCTTCTGTCTGTATCACTCTGCAGGGGGTGAGGTCATAGCTCCCTTCTGTCTGTATCTCTCTGCAGGGGGTGAGGTCATAGCTCTCTTCTGTCTGTATCACTCTGCAGGGGGTGAGGTCATAGCTCCCTTCTGTCTGTATCACTCTGCAGGGGGTGAGGTCATAGCTCCCTTCTGTCTGTATCACTCTGCAGGGGGTGAGGTCATAGCTCCCTTCTGTCTGTATCACTCTGCAGGGGGCGGGGTCATAGCTCCCTTCTGTCTGTATCACTCTGCAGGGGGTGAGGTCATAGCTCCCTTCTGTCTGTATCACTCTGCAGGGGGTGAGGTCATAGCTCCCTTCTGTCTGTATCACTCTGCAGGGGGTGGGGTCATAGCTCCCTTCTGTCTGTATCACTCTGCAGGGGGCGGGGTCATAGCTCCCTTCTGTCTGTATCACTCTGCAGGGGGGGTCATAGCTCCCTTCTGTCTGTATCACTCTGCAGGTGGTGAGGTCATAGCTCCCTTCTATCTGTATCACTCTGCAGGGGGTGAGGTCATAGCTCCCTTCTGTCTGTATCACTCTGCAGGGGGTGAGGTCATAGCTCCCTTCTATCTGTATCACTCTGCAGGGGGTGAGGTCATAGCTCTCTTCTGTCTGTATCACTCTGCAGGGGGTGAGGTCATAGCTCACTTCTATCTGTATCACTCTGCAGGGGGTGGAGTCATAGCTCCCTTCTATCTGTATCACTCTGCAGGGGGTGAGGTCATAGCTCCCTTCTGTCTGTATCACTCTGCAGGTGGTGAGGTCATAGCTCCCTTCTATCTGTATCACTCTGCAGGGGGTGAGGTCATAGCTCCCTTCTATCTGTATCACTCTGCAGGGGGGGGGGTCATAGCTCCCTTCTATCTGTATCACTCTGCAGGGGGTGAGGTCATAGCTCCCTTCTATCTGTATCACTCTGCAGAGGGGGGGTCATAGCTCCCTTCTATCTGTATCACTCTGCAGGGGGGGGGTCATAGCTCCCTTCTATCTGTATCACTCTGCAGGGGGGGGGTCATAGCTCCCTTCTATCTGTATCACTCTGCAGGGGGTGGGGTCATAGCTCCCTTCTATCTGTATCACTCTGCAGGGGGTGAGGTCATAGCTCCCTTCTATCTGTATCACTCTGCAGGGGGTGGGGTCATAGCTCTCTTCTATCTGTATCACTCTGCAGGGGGTGAGGTCATAGCTCCCTTCTGTCTGTATCACTCTGCAGGGGGTGAGGTCATAGCTCCCTTCTATCTGTATCACTCTGCAGGGGGGGGGTCATAGCTCCCTTCTATCTGTATCACTCTGCAGGGGGGGGGTCATAGCTCCCTTCTATCTGTATCACTCTGCAGGGGGTGAGGTCATAGCTCCCTTCTATCTGTATCACTCTGCAGGGGGTGAGGTCATAGCTCCCTTCTGTCTATATCACTCTGCAGGGGGTGGGGTCATAGCTCCCTTCTGTCTGTATCACTCTGCAGGGGGTGAGGTCATAGCTGTCTTCTATCTGTATCACTCTGCAGGGGGTGGGGTCATAGCTCCCTTCTATCTGTATCACTCTGCAGGGGGTGAGGTCATAGCTCCCTTCTATCTGTATCACTCTGCAGGGGGTGAGGTCATAGCTCCCTTCTGTCTGTATCACTCTGCAGGGGGTGAGGTCATAGCTCCCTTCTATCTGTATCACTCTGCAGGGGGCGGGGTCATAGCTCCCTTCTATCTGTATCACTCTGCAGGGGGTGAGGTCATAGCTCCCTTCTATCTGTATCACTCTGCAGGGGGCGGGGTCATAGCTCCCTTCTATCTGTATCACTCTGCAGGGGGAGAGGTCATAGCTCCCTTCTGTCTGTATCACTCTGCAGGGGGCGGGGTCATAGCTCCCTTCTATCTGTATCACTCTGCAGGGGGTGAGGTCATAGCTCCCTTCTATCTGTATCACTCTGCAGGGGGTGAGGTCATAGCTCCCTTCTATCTGTATCACTCTGCAGGGGGTGAGGTCATAGCTCCCTTCTATCTGTATCACTCTGCAGGGGGCGGGGTCATAGCTCCCTTCTATCTGTATCACTCTGCAGGGGGTGGGGTCATAGCTCCCTTCTGTCTGTATCACTCTGCAGGGGGTGAGGTCATAGCTCCCTTCTATCTGTATCACTCTGCAGGGGGCGGGGTCATAGCTCCCTTCTATCTGTATCACTCTGCAGGGGGTGAGGTCATAGCTCCCTTCTATCTGTATTACTCTGCAGGGGGTGAGGTCATAGCTCTCTTCTATCTGTATCACTCTGCAGGGGGCGGGGTCATAGCTCCCTTCTGTCTGTATCACTCTGCAGGGGGTGGGGTCATAGCTTCCTTCTATCTGTATCACTCTGCAGGGGGTGAGGTCATAGCTCCCTTCTATCTGTATCACTCTGCAGGGGGCGGGGTCATAGCTCCCTTCTGTCTGTATCACTCTGCAGGGGGTGGGGTCATAGCTTCCTTCTATCTGTATCACTCTGCAGGGGGTGAGGTCATAGCTCCCTTCTATCTGTATCACTCTGCAGGGGGTGAGGTCATAGCTCCCTTCTGTCTGTATCTCTCTGCAGGGGACGGGGTCATAGCTCCCTTCTGTCTGTATCACTCTGCAGGGGGTGAGGTCATAGCTCCCTTCTGTCTGTATCTCTCTGCAGGGGGTGAGGTCATAGCTCCCTTCTGTCTGTATCACTCTGCAGGGGGCGAGGTCATAGCTCCCTTCTGTCTGTATCATTCTGCAGGGGGAGGGGTCATAGCTCCCTTCTGTCTGTATCACTCTGCAGGGGGTGGGGTCATAGCTCCCTTCTGTCTGTATCACTCTGCAGGGGGTGAGGTCATAGCTCCCTTCTGTCTGTATCACTCTGCAGGGGGTGGGGTCATAGCTCCCTTCTATCTGTATCACTCTGCAGGGGGTGGGGTCATAGCTCCCTTCTATCTGTATCACTCTGCAGGGGGTGGGGTCATAGCTCCCTTCTGTCTGTATCACTCTGCAGGGGGTGGGGTCATAGCTCCCTTCTATCTGTATCACTCTGCAGGGGGTGAGGTCATAGCTCCCTTCTGTCTGTATCACTCTGCAGGGGGTGGGGTCATAGCTCCCTTCTGTCTGTATCACTCTGCAGGGGGTGGGGTCATAGCTCCCTTCTGTCTGTATCACTCTGCAGGGGGTGAGGTCATAGCTCCCTTCTGTCTGTATCACTCTGCAGGGGGTGAGGTCATAGCTCCCTTCTATCTGTATCTCTCTGCAGGGGGTGAGGTCATAGCTCCCTTCTATCTGTATCTCTCTGCAGGGGGTGGGGTCATAGCTCCCTTCTGTCTGTATCACTCTGCAGGGGGTGGGGTCATAGCTCCCTTCTGTCTGTATCACTCTTCAGGGGGTGGGGTCATAGCTCCCTTCTGTCTGTATCATTCTGCAGGGGGTGAGGTCATAGCTCCCTTCTATCTGTATCACTCTGCAGGGGGTGGGGTCATAGCTCCCTTCTATCTGTATCTCTCTGCAGGGGGTGAGGTCATAGCTCCCTTCTATCTGTATCACTCTGCAGGGGGTGGGGTCATAGCTCCCTTCTATCTGTATCTCTCTGCAGGGGGTGAGGTCATAGCTCCCTTCTATCTGTATCATTCTGCAGGGGGTGGGGTCATAGCTCCCTTCTATCTGTATCACTCTGCAGGGGGTGGGGTCATAGCTCCCTTCTGTCTGTATCACTCTGCAGGGGGTGGGGTCATAGCTCCCTTCTGTCTGTATCACTCTGCAGGGGGTGGGGTCATAGCTCCCTTCTGTCTGTATCATTCTGCAGGGGGTGAGGTCATAGCTCCCTTCTGTCTGTATCATTCTGCAGGGGGTGGGGTCATAGCTCCCTTCTGTCTGTATCACTCTGCAGGGGGTGAGGTCATAGCTCCCTTCTATCTGTATCTCTCTGCAGGGGGTGAGGTCATAGCTCCCTTCTATCTGTATCTCTCTGCAGGGGGTGAGGTCATAGCTCCCTTCTGTCTGTATCACTCTGCAGGGGGTGGGGTCATAGCTCCCTTCTGTCTGTATCACTCTGCAGGGGGTGGGGTCATAGCTCCCTTCTGTCTGTATCACTCTGCAGGGGGTGGGGTCATAGCTCCCTTCTGTCTGTATCACTGTGCAGGGGGTGAGGTCATAGCTCCCTTCTATCTGTATCACTCTGCAGGGGGTGGGGTCATAGCTCCCTTCTGTCTGTATCACTCTGCACTGGGTGAGGTCATAGCTCCCTTCTATCTGTATCTCTCTGCAGGGGGTGGGGTCATAGCTCCCTTCTGTCTGTATCACTCTGCAGGGGGTGGGGTCATAGCTCCCTTCTGTCTGTATCACTCTGCAGGGGGTGGGGTCATAGCTCCCTTCTGTCTGTATCACTCTGCAGGGGGTGAGGTCATAGCTCCCTTCTGTCTGTATCACTCTGCAGGGGGTGAGGTCATAGCTCCCTTCTATCTGTATCACTCTGCAGGGGGTGAGGTCATAGCTCCCTTCTGTCTGTATCATTCTGCAGGGGGTGAGGTCATAGCTCCCTTCTATCTGTATCACTGTGCAGGGGGTGAGGTCATAGCTCCCTTCTATCTGTATCACTCTGCAGGGGGTGGGGTCATAGCTCCCTTCTGTCTGTATCACTCTGCAGGGGGTGAGGTCATAGCTCCCTTCTGTCTGTATCACTCTGCAGGGGGTGAGGTCATAGCTCCCTTCTATCTGTATCACTCTGCAGGGGGTGAGGTCATAGCTCCCTTCTGTCTGTATCATTCTGCAGGGGGTGAGGTCATAGCTCCCTTCTATCTGTATCACTCTGCAGGGGGTGAGGTCATAGCTCCCTTCTGTCTGTATCACTCTGCAGGGGGTGGGGTCATAGCTCCCTTCTGTCTGTATCACTCTGCAGGGGGTGAGGTCATAGCTCTCTTCTATCTGTATCACTCTGCAGGGGGTGAGGTCATAGCTCTCTTCTGTCTGTATCACTCTGCAGGGGGTGAGGTCATAGCTCTCTTCTATCTGTATCATGCTGCAGGGGGTGAGGTCATAGCTCCCTTCTGTCTGTATCACTCTGCAGGGGGTGGGGTCATAGCTCTCTTCTGTCTGTATCACTCTGCAGGGGGTGGGGTCATAGCTCCCTTCTGTCTGTATCACTCTGCAGGGGGTGGGGTCATAGCTCCCTTCTGTCTGTATCACTCTGCAGGGGGTGGGGTCATAGCTCCCTTCTGTCTGTATCACTCTGCAGGGGGTGGGGTCATAGCTCCCTTCTGTCTGTATCACTCTGCAGGGGGTGGTGTCATAGCTCCCTTCTGTCTGTATCACTGTGCAGGGGGTGAGGTCATAGCTCCCTTCTATCTGTATCACTCTGCAGGGGGTGGGGTCATAGCTCCCTTCTGTCTGTATCACTCTGCAGGGGGTGAGGTCATAGCTCCCTTCTATCTGTATCACTCTGCAGGGGGTGAGGTCATAGCTCCCTTCTGTCTGTATCACTCTGCAGGGGGTGAGGTCATAGCTCCCTTCTGTCTGTATCACTCTGCAGGGGGTGAGGTCATAGCTCCCTTCTATCTGTATCACTCTGCAGGGGGTGAGGTCATAGCTCCCTTCTGTCTGTATCATTCTGCAGGGGGTGAGGTCATAGCTCCCTTCTATCTGTATCACTCTGCAGGGGGTGAGGTCATAGCTCCCTTCTGTCTGTATCACTCTGCAGGGGGTGGGGTCATAGCTCCCTTCTGTCTGTATCACTCTGCAGGGGGTGAGGTCATAGCTCTCTTCTATCTGTATCACTCTGCAGGGGGTGAGGTCATAGCTCTCTTCTGTCTGTATCACTCTGCAGGGGGTGAGGTCATAGCTCTCTTCTATCTGTATCATTCTGCAGGGGGTGAGGTCATAGCTCCCTTCTGTCTGTATCCCCCTGCAGGGGGTGAGGTCATAGCTCCCTTCTGTCTGTATCACTCTGCAGGGGGTGAGGTCATAGCTCCCTTCTATCTGTATCACTCTGCAGGGGGTGGGGTCATAGCTCCCTTCTGTCTGTATCACTCTGCAGGGGGTGGGGTCATAGCTCCCTTCTGTCTGTATCACTCTGCAGGGGGTGAGGTCATAGCTCCCTTCTGTCTGTATCACTCTGCAGGGGGTGGGGTCATAGCTCCCTTCTGTCTGTATCACTCTGCAGGGGGTGAGGTCATAGCTCCCTTCTGTCTGTATCACTCTGCAGGGGGTGAGGTCATAGCTCCCTTCTGTCTGTATCACTCTGCAGGGGGTGGGGTCATAGCTCCCTTCTGTCTGTATCACTCTGCAGGGGGTGGGGTCATAGCTCCCTTCTGTCTGTATCACTCTGCAGGGGGTGGGGTCACAGCTCCCTTCTGTCTGTATCACTCTGCAGGGGGTGGGGTCATAGCTCTCTTCTGTCGGTATCACTCTGCAGGGGGTGGGGTCATAGCTCCCTTCTGTCTGTATCACTCTGCAGGGGGTGAGGTCATAGCTCCCTTCTGTCTGTATCACTCTGCAGGGGGTGGGGTCATAGCTCCCTTCTATCTGTATCACTCTGCAGGGGGTGGGGTCATAGCTCCCTTCTGTCTGTATCACTCTGCAGGGGGCGGGGTCATAGCTCCCTTCTGTCTGTATCACTCTGCAGGGGGTGGGGTCATAGCTCCCTTCTGTCTGTATCACTCTGCAGGGGGCGGGGTCATAGCTCCCTTCTGTCTGTATCTCTCTGCAGGGGGTGAGGTCATAGCTCCCTTCTGTCTCTATCACTCTGCAGGGGGTGAGGTCATAGCTCCCTTCTATCTGTATCTCTCTGCAGGGGGCGGGGTCATAGCTCCCTTCTGTCTGTATCACTCTGCAGGGGGTGAGGTCATAGCTCCCTTCTGTCTGTATCACTCTGCAGGGGTGGGGTCATAGCTCCCTTCTATCTCTATCACTCTGCAGGGGATGGGGTCATAGCTCCCTTCTGTCTGTATCACTCTGCAGGGGGTGAGGTCATTGCTCCCTTCTATCTGTATCACTCTGCAGGGGGTGAGGTCATAGCTCCCTTCTATCTGTATCACTCTGCAGGGGGTGAGGTCATAGCTCCCTTCTATCTGTGTCTCTCTGCAGGGGGTGGGGTCATAGCTCCCTTCTGTCTGTATCACTCTGCAGGGGATGAGGTCATAGCTCCCTTCTGTCTGTATCACTCTGCAGGGGGTGAGGTCATAGCTCCCTTCTGTCTGTATCACTCTGCAGTGGGTGAGGTCATAGCTCCCTTCTATCTGTATCACTCTGCAGGGGATGAGGTCATAACTCCCTTCTATCTGTATCACTCTGCAGGGGGTGGGGTCATAGCTCCCTTCTATCTGTATCACTCTGCAGGGGGTGAGGTCATAGCTCCCTTCTGTCTGTATCACTCTGCAGTGGGTGAGGTCATAGCTCCCTTCTGTCTGTATCACTCTGCAGGGGGTGGGGTCATAGCTCCCTTCTGTCTGTATCACTCTGCAGGGGGTGAGGTCATAGCTCCCTTCTATCTGTATCACTCTGCAGGGGGTGGGGTCATAGCTCCCTTCTATCTGTATCACTCTGCAGGGGGCGGGGTCATAGCTCTCTTCTGTCTGTATCACTCTGCAGGGGGTGAGGTCATAGCTCCCTTCTGTCTGTATCACTCTGCAGGGGGTGGGGTCATAGCTCCCTTCTGTCTGTATCTCTCTGCAGGGGGTGAGGTCATAGCTGTCTTCTGTCTGTATCACTCTGCAGGGGGTGAGGTCATAGCTCCCTTCTATCTGTATCACTCTGCAGGGGGTGAGGTCATAGCTCCCTTCTATCTGTATCTCTCTGCAGGGGGTGAGGTCATAGCTCCCTTCTGTCTGTATCACTCTGCAGGGGGTGAGGTCATAGCTCCCTTCTATCTGTATCACTCTGCAGGGGGTGAGGTCATAGCTCCCTTCTGTCTGTATCACTCTGCAGGGGGCGGGGTCATAGCTCCCTTCTGTCTGTATCACTCTGCAGGGGGTGAGGTCATAGCTCCCTTCTGTCTGTATCACTCTGCAGGGGGCGAGGTCATAGCTCCCTTCTGTCTGTATCACTCTGCAGGGGGCGGGGTCATAGCTCCCTTCTGTCTGTATCACTCTGCAGGGGGTGGGGTCATAGCTCCCTTCTGTCTGTATCACTCTGCAGGGGGTGAGGTCATAGCTCCCTTCTGTCTGTATCACTCTGCAGGGGGTGAGGTCATAGCTCTCTTCTGTCTGTATCTCTCTGCAGGGGGCGGGGTCATAGCTCCCTTCTATCTGTATCACTCTGCAGGGGGGGGGGTCATAGCTCTCTTCTGTCTGTATCACTCTGCAGGGGGTGAGGTCATAGCTCCCTTCTGTCTGTATCACTCTGCAGGGGGTGGGGTCATAGCTCCCTTCTATCTGTATCACTCTGCAGGGGGTGAGGTCATAGCTCCCTTCTGTCTGTATCACTCTGCAGGGGGTGAGGTCATAGCTCCCTTCTGTCTGTATCACTCTGCAGGGGGTGAGGTCATAGCTCCCTTCTGTCTGTATCACTCTGCAGGGGGTGAGGTCATAGCTCTCTTCTATCTGTATCACTCTGCAGGGGGTGGGGTCATAGCTCCCTTCTGTCTCTATCACTCTGCAGGGGGTGAGGTCATAGCTCCCTTCTGTCTGTATCACTCTGCAGGGGGTGGGGTCATAGCTCCCTTCTGTCTGTATCACTCTGCAGGGGGTGGGGTCATAGCTCCCTTCTATCTGTATCACTCTGCAGGGGGTGAGGTCATAGCTCCCTTCTGTCTGTATCACTCTGCAGGGGGTGAGGTCATAGCTCCCTTCTGTCTGTATCACTCTGCAGGGGGTGGGGTCATAGCTCCCTTCTATCTGTATCTCTCTGCAGGGGGTGAGGTCATAGCTCCCTTCTGTCTGTATCACTCTGCAGGGGGTGAGGTCATAGCTCCCTTCTGTCTGTATCACTCTGCAGGGGGTGAGGTCATAGCTCCCTTCTATCTGTATCACTCTGCAGGGGGTGGGGTCATAGCTCCCTTCTGTCTGTATCTCTCTGCAGGGGGTGAGGTCATAGCTCTCTTCTGTCTGTATCACTCTGCAGGGGGTGAGGTCATAGCTCCCTTCTGTCTGTATCACTCTGCAGGGGGTGGGGTCATAGCTCCCTTCTGTCTGTATCACTCTGCAGGGGGTGAGGTCATAGTTCCCTTCTATCTGTATCACTCTGCAGGGGGTGGGGTCATAGCTCCCTTCTGTCTGTATCACTCTGCAGGGGGAGAGGTCATAGCTCCCTTCTGTCTGTATCACTCTGCAGGGGGTGGGGTCATAGCTCCCTTCTGTCTGTATCACTCTGCAGGGGGTGAGGTCATAGCTCCCTTCTATCTGTATCACTCTGCAGGGGGAGAGGTCATAGCTCCCTTCTGTCTGTATCTCTCTGCAGGGGGTGGGGTCATAGCTCCCTTCTGTCTGTATCACTCTGCAGGGGGTGAGGTCATAGCTCCCTTCTGTCTGTATCACTCTGCAGGGGGTGAGGTCATAGCTCTCTTCTGTCTGTATCACTCTGCAGGGGGTGAGGTCATAGCTCCCTTCTGTCTGTATCACTCTGCAGGGGGTGGGGTCATAGCTCCCTTCTATCTGTATCACTCTGCAGGGGGTGGGGTCATAGCTCCCTTCTGTCTGTATCACTCTGCAGGGGGCGGGGTCATAGCTTCCTTCTGTCTGTATCTCTCTGCAGGGGGTGGGGTCATAGCTCCCTTCTGTCTGTATCACTCTGCAGGGGGTGAGGTCATAGCTCCCTTCTGTCTGTATCTCTCTGCAGGGGGTGAGGTCATAGCTCCCTTCTGTCTGTATCACTCTGCAGGGGGTGGGGTCATAGCTCCCTTCTATCTGTATCACTCTGCAGGGGATGAGGTCATAGCTCCCTTCTGTCTGTATCACTCTGCAGGGGGTGGGGTCATTGCTCCCTTCTATCTGTATCACTCTGCAGGGGATGAGGTCATAGCTCCCTTCTGTCTGTATCACTCTGCAGGGGGCGGGGTCATAGCTTCCTTGTCTGTATCTCTCTGCAGGGGGTGGGGTCATAGCTCCCTTCTGTCTGTATCACTCTGCAGGGGGTGGGGTCATAGCTTCCTTCTGTCTGTATCTCTCTGCAGGGGGTGGGGTCATAGCTCCCTTCTGTCTGTATCACTCTGCAGGGGGTGGGGTCATAGCTTCCTTCTGTCTGTATCTCTCTGCAGGGGGTGGGGTCATAGCTCCCTTCTGTCTGTATCACTCTGCAGGGGGTGGGGTCATAGCTCCCTTCTATCTGTATCACTCTGCAGGGGATGAGGTCATAGCTCCCTTCTGTCTGTATCACTCTGCAGGGGGTGGGGTCATTGCTCCCTTCTATCTGTATCACTCTGCAGGGGATGGGGTCATAGCTCCCTTCTATCTGTATCACTCTGCAGGGGGTGGGGTCATAGCTCCCTTCTGTCTGTATCACTCTGCAGGGGGTGGGGTCATAGCTCTCTTCTGTCTGTATCACTCTGCAGGGGGTGAGGTCATAGCTCCCTTCTATCTGTATCACTCTGCAGGGGGCGGGGTCATAGCTTTCTTCTGTCTGTATCACTCTGCAGGGGGTGGGGTCATAGCTCCCTTCTATCTGTATCACTCTGCAGGGGGCGGGGTCATAGCTTTCTTCTGTCTGTATCACTCTGCAGGGGGTGAGGTCATAGCTCCCTTCTATCTGTATCACTCTGCAGGGGGTGGGGTCATAGCTCCCTTCTATCTGTATCACTCTGCAGGGGGTGGGGTCATAGCTCCCTTCTGTCTGTATCACTCTGCAGGGGGTGGGGTCATAGCTCCCTTCTATCTGTATCACTCTGCAGGGGGTGGGGTCATAGCTCCCTTCTGTCTGTATCACTCTGCAGGGGGTGGGGTCATAGCTCCCTTCTGTCTGTATCACTCTGCAGGGGGTGAGGTCATAGCTCCCTTCTGTCTGTATCTCTCTGCAGGGGGTGGGGTCATAGCTCCCTTCTATCTGTATCACTCTGCAGGGGATGAGGTCATAGCTCCCTTCTGTCTGTATCACTCTGCAGGGGGTGAGGTCATTGCTCCCTTCTGTCTGTATCACTCTGCAGGGGGTGAGGTCATAGCTTCCTTCTGTCTGTATCACTCTGCAGGGGGTGAGGTCATAGCTCCCTTCTGTCTGTATCACTCTGCAGGGGGTGAGGTCATAGCTCCCTTCTATCTGTATCACTCTGCAGGGGTGGGGTCATAGCTCCCTTCTGTCTGTATCACTCTGCAGGGGGTGGGGTCATAGCTCCCTTCTGTCTGTATCACTCTGCAGGGGGTGAGGTCATAGCTTCCTTCTATCTGTATCACTCTGCGGGGGCGGGGTCATAGCTCTCTTCTGTCTGTATCACTCTGCAGGGGGTGAGGTCATAGCTCCCTTCTATCTGTATCACTCTGCAGGGGGGGGGTCATAGCTCCCTTCTGTCTGTATCACTCTGCAGGGGGTGAGGTCATAGCTCCCTTCTGTCTGTATCTCTCTGCAGGGGGTGAGGTCATAGCTCCCTTCTATCTGTATCACTCTGCAGGGGGTGAGGTCATAGCTCCCTTCTATCTGTATCTCTCTGCAGGGGGTGAGGTCATAGCTCCCTTCTATCTGTATCTCTCTGCAGGGGGTGAGGTCATAGCTCCCTTCTATCTGTATCACTCTGCAGGGGGTGAGGTCATAGCTCCCTTCTGTCTGTATCACTCTGCAGGGGGCGGGGTCATAGCTCCCTTCTATCTGTATCACTCTGCAGGGGGTGAGGTCATAGCTCCCTTCTATCTGTATCACTCTGCAGGGGGTGAGGTCATAGCTCTCTTCTGTCTGTATCACTCTGCAGGGGGTGGGGTCATAGCTCCCTTCTGTCTGTATCTCTCTGCAGGGGGTGAGGTCATAGCTCCCTTCTGTCTGTATCACTCTGCAGGGGGTGAGGTCATAGCTCCCTTCTGTCTGTATCTCTCTGCAGGGGGCGGGGACATAGCTCACTTCTATCTGTATCACTCTGCAGGGGCGGGGTCATAGCTCCCTTCTGTCTGTATCACTCTGCAGGGGGTGGGGTCATAGCTCTCTTCTGTCTGTATCACTCTGCAGGGGGTGAGGTCATAGCTCCCTTCTGTCTGTATCACTCTGCAGGGGGCGGGGACATAGCTCACTTCTATCTGTATCACTCTGCAGGGGGTGAGGTCATAGCTCCCTTCTATCTGTATCACTCTGCAGGGGGTGAGGTCATAGCTCCCTTCTGTCTGTATCACTCTGCAGGGGGCGGGGTCATAGCTCCCTTCTATCTGTATCACTCTGCAGGGGCGGGGTCATAGCTCCCTTCTGTCTGTATCACTCTGCAGGGGGTGGGGTCATAGCTCTCTTCTGTCTGTATCACTCTGCAGGGGGTGAGGTCATAGCTCCCTTCTGTCTGTATCACTCTGCAGGGGGCGGGGACATAGCTCACTTCTATCTGTATCACTCTGCAGGGGGTGAGGTCATAGCTCCCTTCTATCTGTATCACTCTGCAGGGGGTGAGGTCATAGCTCCCTTCTGTCTGTATCTCTCTGCAGGGGGCGGGGTCATAGCTCCCTTCTATCTGTATCACTCTGCAGGGGGGGGGGTCATAGCTCTCTTCTGTCTGTATCACTCTGCAGGGGGGGGGTCATAGCTCCCTTCTATCTGTATCACTCTGCAGGGGGGGGGTCATAGCTCCCTTCTATCTGTATCACTCTGCAGGGGGTGGGGTCATAGCTCCCTTCTGTCTGTATCACTCTGCAGGGGGTGGGGTCATCGCTCCCTTCTGTCTGTATCACTCTGCAGGGGGCGGGGTCATAGCTCCCTTCTATCTGTATCACTCTGCAGGGGGGGGGTCATAGCTCTCTTCTGTCTGTATCACTCTGCAGGGGGTGGGGTCACAGCTCCCTTCTGTCTGTATCACTCTGCAGGGGGTGGGGTCATCGCTCCCTTCTGTCTGTATCACTCTGCAGCGGGCGGGGTCATAGCTCCCTTCTATCTGTATCACTCTGCAGGGGGTGGGGTCATAGCTCCCTTCTATCTGTATCACTCTGCAGAGGGTGGGGTCATAGCTCCCTTCTGTCTGTATCTCTCTGCAGGGGGTGAGGTCATAGCTCTCTTCTGTCTGTATCACTCTGCAGGGGGTGAGGTCATAGCTCCCTTCTATCTGTATCACTCTGCAGGGGGTGGGGTCATAGCTCCCTTCTATCTGTATCACTCTGCAGGGGGCGGGGTCATAGCTCCCTTCTATCTGTATCACTCTGCAGGGGGTGGGGTCATAGCTCCCTTCTATCTTTTTCACTCTGCAGGGGGTGAGGTCATAGCTCCCTTCTGTCTGTATCACTCTGCAGGGGGCGGGGTCATAGCTCCCTTCTGTCTGTATCACTCTGCAGGGGGTGGGGTCATAGCTCCCTTCTGTCTGTATCACTCTGCAGGGGGCGGGGTCATAGCTCCCTTCTGTCTGTATCACTCTGCAGGGGGTGAGGTCATAGCTCCCTTCTGTCTGTATCTCTCTGCAGGGGGTGAGGTCATAGCTCCCTTCTGTCTGTATCACTCTGCAGGGGGTGGGGTCATAGCTCCCTTCTATCTGTATCACTCTGCAGGGGGTGAGGTCATAGCTCCCTTCTATCTGTATCACTCTGCAGGGGGTGAGGTCATAGCTCCCTTCTGTCTGTATCACTCTGCAGGGGGTGGGGTCATAGCTCTCTTCTGTCTGTATCACTCTGCAGGGGGTGAGGTCATAGCTCCCTTCTATCTGTATCACTCTGCAGGGGGAGAGGTCATAGCTCCCTCCTATCTGTATCACTCTGCAGGGGGTGAGGTCATAGCTCTCTTCTGTCTGTATCACTCTGCAGGGGTGAGGTCATAGCTCCCTTCTGTCTGTATCACTCTGCAGGGGGTGAGGTCATAGCTCCCTTCTGTCTGTATCACTCTGCAGGGGGTGGGGTCATAGCTCCCTTCTGTCTGTATCACTCTGCAGGGGTGAGGTCATAGCTCCCTTCTGTCTGTATCACTCTGCAGGGGGTGAGGTCATAGCTCCCTTCTGTCTGTATCACTCTGCAGGGGGTGAGGTCATAGCTCCCTCCTATCTGTATCACTCTGCAGGGGGTGGGGTCATAGCTCCCTTCTATCTTCTATCTGTATCACTCTGCAGGGGGTGAGGTCATAGCTCCCTTCTGTCTGTATCACTCTGCAGGGGGTGGGGTCATAGCTCTCTTCTGTCTGTATCACTCTGCAGGGGGTGAGGTCATAGCTCTCTTCTGTCTGTATCACTCTGCAGGGGGTGAGGTCATAGCTCCCTTCTATCTGTATCACTCTGCAGGGGGAGAGGTCATAGCTCCCTTCTGTCTGTATCTCTCTGCAGGGGGTGGGGTCATAGCTCCCTTCTGTCTGTATCACTCTGCAGGGGGTGAGGTCATAGCTCTCTTCTGTCTGTATCACTCTGCAGGGGGTGAGGTCATAGCTCCCTTCTGTCTGTATCACTCTGCAGGGGGTGGGGTCATAGCTCCCTTCTATCTGTATCACTCTGCAGGGGGTGGGGTCATAGCTCCCTTCTGTCTGTATCACTCTGCAGGGGGCGGGGTCATAGCTCCCTTCTGTCTGTATCTCTCTGCAGGGGGTGGGGTCATAGCTCCCTTCTGTCTGTATCACTCTGCAGGGGGTGAGGTCATAGCTCCCTTCTGTCTGTATCTCTCTGCAGGGGGTGGGGTCATAGCTCCCTTCTATCTGTATCACTCTGCAGGGGATGAGGTCATAGCTCCCTTCTGTCTGTATCACTCTGCAGGGGGTGAGGTCATAGCTCCCTTCTATCTGTATCACTCTGCAGGGGGTGGGGTCATTGCTCCCTTCTATCTGTATCACTCTGCAGGGGATGGGGTCATAGCTCCCTTCTATCTGTATCACTCTGCAGGGGGTGGGGTCATAGCTCCCTTCTGTCTGTATCACTCTGCAGGGGGTGGGGTCATAGCTCCCTTCTGTCTGTATCACTCTGCAGGGGGTGAGGTCATAGCTCCCTTCTATCTGTATCACTCTGCAGGGGGTGGGGTCATAGCTCCCTTCTGTCTGTATCACTCTGCAGGGGGTGGGGTCATAGCTCCCTTCTGTCTGTATCACTCTGCAGGGGGTGAGGTCATAGCTCTCTTCTGTCTGTATCACTCTGCAGGGGGTGGGGTCATAGCTCCCTTCTGTCTGTATCACTCTGCAGGGGGTGAGGTCATAGCTCCCTTCTATCTGTATCACTCTGCAGGGGGTGAGGTCATAGCTCCCTTCTGTCTGTATCACTCTGCAGGGGGTGAGGTCATTGCTCCCTTCTGTCTGTATCACTCTGCAGGGGGTGAGGTCATAGCTTCCTTCTGTCTGTATCACTCTGCAGGGGGTGAGGTCATAGCTCCCTTCTGTCTGTATCACTCTGCAGGGGGTGAGGTCATAGCTCCCTTCTATCTGTATCACTCTGCAGGGGTGGGGTCATAGCTCCCTTCTGTCTGTATCACTCTGCAGGGGGTGAGGTCATAGCTTCCTTCTATCTGTATCACTCTGCGGGGGCGGGGTCATAGCTCTCTTCTGTCTGTATCACTCTGCAGGGGGTGAGGTCATAGCTCCCTTCTGTCTGTATCTCTCTGCAGGGGGGGGGTCATAGCTCCCTTCTATCTGTATCACTCTGCAGGGGGTGGGGTCATAGCTCCCTTCTGTCTGTATCTCTCTGCAGGGGGTGAGGTCATAGCTCTCTTCTGTCTGTATCACTCTGCAGGGGGTGAGGTCATAGCTCCCTTCTATCTGTATCACTCTGCAGGGGGTGAGGTTATAGCTCCCTTCTATCTGTATCTCTCTGCAGGGGGTGAGGTCATAGCTCCCTTCTATCTGTATCTCTCTGCAGGGGGGGGGTCATAGCTCCCTTCTATCTGTATCTCTCTGCAGGGGGGGGGTCATAGCTCCCTTCTATCTGTATCACTCTGCAGGGGGTGGGGTCATAGCTCCCTTCTGTCTGTATCTCTCTGCAGGGGGCGGGGTCATAGCTCCCTTCTGTCTGTATCACTCTGCAGGGGGTGAGGTCATAGCTCCCTTCTATCTGTATCACTCTGCAGGGGGTGAGGTTATAGCTCCCTTCTATCTGTATCTCTCTGCAGGGGGTGAGGTCATAGCTCCCTTCTATCTGTATCTCTCTGCAGGGGGTGAGGTCATAGCTCCCTTCTATCTGTATCACTCTGCAGGGGGTGAGGTCATAGCTCCCTTCTGTCTGTATCACTCTGCAGGGGGCGGGGTCATAGCTCCCTTCTGTCTGTATCACTCTGCAGGGGGTGAGGTCATAGCTCCCTTCTGTCTGTATCACTCTGCAGGGGGTGAGGTCATAGCTCCCTTCTGTCTGTATCACTCTGCAGGGGGCGGGGTCATAGCTCCCTTCTGTCTGTATCACTCTGCAGGGGGTGGGGTCATAGCTCCCTTCTGTCTGTATCACTCTGCAGGGGGCGGGGTCATAGCTCCCTTCTATCTGTATCACTCTGCAGGGGGTGAGGTCATAGCTCCCTTCTGTCTGTATCACTCTGCAGGGGGTGGGGTCATAGCTCCCTTCTATCTGTATCACTCTGCAGGGGATGGGGTCATAGCTCTCTTCTGTCTGTATCACTCTGCAGGGGGTGGGGTCATAGCTCCCTTCTGTCTGTATCACTCTGCAGGGGGTGGGGTCACAGCTCCCTTCTGTCTGTATCACTCTGCAGGGGGTGGGGTCATAGCTCCCTTCTGTCTGTATCACTCTGCAGTGGGTGAGGTCATAGCTCCCTTCTGTCTGTATCACTCTGCAGGGGGCGGGGTCATAGCTCCCTTCTGTCTGTATCACTCTGCAGGGGGTGAGGTCATAGCTCCCTTCTGTCTGTATCTCTCTGCAGGGGCGGGGTCATAGCTCCCTTCTGTCTGTATCACTCTGCAGGGGGTGAGGTCATAGCTCCCTTCTGTCTGTATCACTCTGCAGGGGGTGAGGTCATAGCTCTCTTCTATCTGTATCACTCTGCAGGGGGTGAGGTCATAGCTCCCTTCTGTCTGTATCACTCTGCAGGGGGTGAGGTCATAGCTCCCTTCTGTCTGTATCACTCTGCAGGGGGCGGGGTCATAGCTCTCTTCTGTCTGTATCTCTCTGCAGGGGGCGGGGTCATAGCTCCCTTCTATCTGTATCACTCTGCAGGGGGGGGGTCATAGCTCTCTTCTGTCTGTATCACTCTGCAGGGGGTGAGGTCATAGCTCTCTTCTATCTGTATCACTCTGCAGGGGGTGAGGTCATAGCTCCCTTCTGTCTGTATCACTCTGCAGGGGGTGAGGTCATAGCTCCCTTCTGTCTGTATCACTCTGCAGGGGGCGGGGTCATAGCTCTCTTCTGTCTGTATCTCTCTGCAGGGGGCGGGGTCATAGCTCCCTTCTATCTGTATCACTCTGCAGGGGGGGGGTCATAGCTCTCTTCTGTCTGTATCACTCTGCAGGGGGTGAGGTCATAGCTCCCTTCTATCTGTATCACTCTGCAGGGGGTGAGGTTATAGCTCTCTTCTGTCTGTATCACTCTGCAGGGGGTGGGGTCATCGCTCCCTTCTGTCTGTATCACTCTGCAGGGGGCGGGGTCATAGCTCCCTTCTATCTGTATCACTCTGCAGGGGGTGAGGTCATAGCTCTCTTCTGTCTGTATCACTCTGCAGGGGGTGGGGTCATAGCTCCCTTCTGTCTGTATCACTCTGCAGGGGGTGAGGTCATAGCTCTCTTCTGTCTGTATCACTCTGCAGGGGGTGAGGTCATAGCTCCCTTCTGTCTGTATCACTCTGCAGGGGGTGGGGTCATAGCTCCCTTCTATCTGTATCACTCTGCAGGGGGTGAGGTCATAGCTCCCTTCTGTCTGTATCACTCTGCAGGGGGCGGGGTCATAGCTCCCTTCTATCTGTATCACTCTGCAGGGGGTGAGGTCATAGCTCTCTTCTGTCTGTATCACTCTGCAGGGGGTGAGGTCATAGCTCCCTTCTGTCTGTATCACTCTGCAGGGGGTGGGGTCATAGCTCCCTTCTGTCTGTATCACTCTGCAGGGGGTGGGGTCATAGCTCCCTTCTATCTGTATCACTCTGCAGGGGGGGGGTCATAGCTCTCTTCTGTCTGTATCACTCTGCAGGGGGTGGGGTCATAGCTCCCTTCTGTCTGTATCACTCTGCAGGGGGTGGGGTCATCGCTCCCTTCTGTCTGTATCACTCTGCAGGGGGCGGGGTCATAGCTCCCTTCTATCTGTATCACTCTGCAGGGGGTGGGGTCATAGCTCCCTTCTATCTGTATCACTCTGCAGGGGGTGAGGTCATAGCTCCCTTCTGTCTGTATCACTCTGCAGAGGGTGGGGTCATAGCTCCCTTCTGTCTGTATCTCTCTGCAGGGGGTGAGGTCATAGCTCTCTTCTGTCTGTATCAGTCTGCAGGGGGTGAGGTCATAGCTCCCTTCTATCTGTATCACTCTGCAGGGGGTGGGGTCATAGCTCCCTTCTATCTGTATCACTCTGCAGGGGGCGGGGTCATAGCTCCCTTCTATCTGTATCACTCTGCAGGGGGTGGGGTCATAGCTCCCTTCTATCTTTTTCACTCTGCAGGGGGTGAGGTCATAGCTCCCTTCTGTCTGTATCACTCTGCAGGGGGCGGGGTCATAGCTCCCTTCTGTCTGTATCACTCTGCAGGGGATGGGGTCATAGCTCCCTTCTGTCTGTATCACTCTGCAGGGGGTGAGGTCATAGCTCCCTTCTGTCTGTATCACTCTGCAGGGGGCGGGGTCATAGCTCCCTTCTGTCTGTATCACTCTGCAGGGGGTGAGGTCATAGCTCCCTTCTGTCTGTATCACTCTGCAGGGGGTGAGGTCATAGCTCCCTTCTGTCTGTATCACTCTGCAGGGGGTGGGGTCATAGCTCCCTTCTATCTGTATCACTCTGCAGGGGGTGAGGTCATAGCTCCCTTCTATCTGTATCACTCTGCAGGGGGTGAGGTCATAGCTCCCTTCTGTCTGTATCACTCTGCAGGGGGTGAGGTCATAGCTCCCTTCTGTCTGTATCACTCTGCAGGGGGTGGGGTCATAGCTCCCTTCTATCTGTATCACTCTGCAGGGGGTGAGGTCATAGCTCCCTTCTGTCTGTATCACTCTGCAGGGGGTGGGGTCATAGCTCCCTTCTATCTGTATCACTCTGCAGGGGGTGAGGTCATAGCTCCCTTCTATCTGTATCACTCTGCAGGGGGTGGGGTCATAGCTCTCTTCTGTCTGTATCACTCTGCAGGGGGTGAGGTCATAGCTCCCTTCTATCTGTATCACTCTGCAGGGGGAGAGGTCATAGCTCCCTCCTATCTGTATCACTCTGCAGGGGGTGAGGTCATAGCTCTCTTCTGTCTGTATCACTCTGCAGGGTGTGGGGTCATAGCTCCCTTCTGTCTGTATCACTCTGCAGGGGTGAGGTCATAGCTCCCTTCTGTCTGTATCACTCTGCAGGGGGTGAGGTCATAGCTCCCTTCTGTCTGTATCACTCTGCAGGGGGTGGGGTCATAGCTCCCTTCTATCTTCTATCTGTATCACTCTGCAGGGGGTGGGGTCATAGCTCCCTTCTATCTGTATCACTCTGCAGGGGGTGGGGTCATAGCTCCCTTCTGTCTGTATCACTCTGCAGGGGGTGAGGTCATAGCTCCCTTCTGTCTGTATCACTCTGCAGGGGGTGAGGTCATAGCTCCCTTCTGTCTGTATCACTCTGCAGGGGGTGAGGTCATAGCTCCCTTCTGTCTGTATCACTCTGCAGGGGGTGAGGTCATAGCTCCCTTCTATCTGTATCACTCTGCAGGGGTGGGGTCATAGCTCCCTTCTGTCTGTATCACTCTGCAGGGGGTGAGGTCATAGCTCCCTTCTGTCTGTATCACTCTGCAGGGGTGCGGTCATAGCTCTCTTCTGTCTGTATCACTCTGCAGGGGTGGGGTCATAGCTCCCTTCTGTCTGTATCACTCTGCAGGCGGTGGGGTCATAGCTCCCTTCTATCTGTATCACTCTGCAGGGGTGCGGTCATAGCTCCCTTCTGTCTGTATCACTCTGCAGGGGGGGGGGTCATAGCTCCCTTCTGTCTGTATCACTCTGCAGGGGGTGGGGTCATAGCTCCCTTCTGTCTGTATCACTCTGCAGGGGGTGGGGTCATAGCTCCCTTCTGTCTGTATCACTCTGCAGGGGGTGAGGTCATAGCTCCCTTCTGTCTGTATCACTCTGCAGGGGGTGGGGTCATAGCTCCCTTCTGTCTGTATCACTCTGCAGGGGGCGGGGTCATAGCTCCCTTCTGTCTGTATCACTCTGCAGGGGGTGAGGTCATAGCTCCCTTCTGTCTGTATCACTCTGCAGGGGGTGAGGTCATAGCTCCCTTCTGTCTGTATCACTCTGCAGGGGGTGAGGTCATAGCTCCCTTCTGTCTGTATCACTCTGCAGGGGGTGAGGTCATAGCTCCCTTCTGTCTGTATCACTCTGCAGGGGGTGAGGTCATAGCTCCCTTCAGTCTGTATCACTCTGCAGGGGGTGAGGTCATAGCTCCCTTCTGTCTGTATCACTCTGCAGGGGGTGAGGTCATAGCTCCCTTCTGTCTGTATCACTCTGCAGGGGGTGAGGTCATAGCTCCCTTCTATCTGTATCACTCTGCAGGGGGTGGGGTCATAGCTCCCTTCTGTCTGTATCACTCTGCAGGGGGTGGGGTCATAGCTCCCTTCTGTCTGTATCACTCTGCAGGGGGTGAGGTCATAGCTCCCTTCTATCTGTATCACTCTGCAGGGGGTGAGGTCATAGCTCCCTTCTGTCTGTATCACTCTGCAGGGGGTGAGGTCATAGCTCACTTCTGTCTGTATCACTCTGCAGTGGGTGAGGTCATAGCTCCCTTCTATCTGTATCACTCTGCAGGGGGTGGGGTCATAGCTCCCTTCTGTCTGTATCACTCTGCAGGGGGTGGGGTCATAGCTCCCTTCTGTCTGTATCACTCTGCAGGGGGTGGGGTCATAGCTCCCTTCTGTCTGTATCTCTCTGCAGGGGGTGAGGTCATAGCTCCCTTCTGTCTGTATCACTCTGCAGGGGGTGAGGTCATAGCTCCCTTCTGTCTGTATCACTCTGCAGGGGGTGAGGTCATAGCTCCCTTCTGTCTGTATCACTATGCAGGGGGTGAGGTCATAGCTCCCTTCTGTCTGTATCACTCTGCAGGGGGTGAGGTCATAGCTCCCTTCTGTCTGTATCACTCTGCAGGGGGTGAGGTCATAGCTCCCTTCTGTCTGTATCACTCTGCAGGGGGTGGGGTCATAGCTCCATTCTATCTGTATCACTCTGCAGGGGGTGGGGTCATAGCTCCCTTCTATCTGTATCACTCTGCAGGGGGGGGGTCATAGCTCTCTTCTGTCTGTATCACTCTGCAGGGGGTGGGGTCATAGCTCCCTTCTGTCTGTATCACTCTGCAGGGGGTGAGGTCATAGCTCCCTTCTGTCTGTATCACTCTGCAGGGGGTGGGGTCATCGCTCCCTTCTGTCTGTATCACTCTGCAGGGGGCGGGGTCATAGCTCCCTTCTATCTGTATCACTCTGCAGGGGGTGGGGTCATAGCTCCCTTCTATCTGTATCACTCTGCAGGGGGTGAGGTCATAGCTCCCTTCTGTCTGTATCACTCTGCAGAGGGTGGGGTCATAGCTCCCTTCTGTCTGTATCTCTCTGCAGGGGGTGAGGTCATAGCTCTCTTCTGTCTGTATCAGTCTGCAGGGGGTGAGGTCATAGCTCCCTTCTATCTGTATCACTCTGCAGGGGGTGGGGTCATAGCTCCCTTCTATCTGTATCACTCTGCAGGGGGCGGGGTCATAGCTCCCTTCTATCTGTATCACTCTGCAGGGGGTGGGGTCATAGCTCCCTTCTATCTTTTTCACTCTGCAGGGGGTGAGGTCATAGCTCCCTTCTGTCTGTATCACTCTGCAGGGGGCGGGGTCATAGCTCCCTTCTGTCTGTATCACTCTGCAGGGGATGGGGTCATAGCTCCCTTCTGTCTGTATCACTCTGCAGGGGGTGAGGTCATAGCTCCCTTCTGTCTGTATCACTCTGCAGGGGGCGGGGTCATAGCTCCCTTCTGTCTGTATCACTCTGCAGGGGGTGAGGTCATAGCTCCCTTCTGTCTGTATCACTCTGCAGGGGGTGAGGTCATAGCTCCCTTCTGTCTGTATCACTCTGCAGGGGGTGGGGTCATAGCTCCCTTCTATCTGTATCACTCTGCAGGGGGTGAGGTCATAGCTCCCTTCTATCTGTATCACTCTGCAGGGGGTGAGGTCATAGCTCCCTTCTGTCTGTATCACTCTGCAGGGGGTGAGGTCATAGCTCCCTTCTGTCTGTATCACTCTGCAGGGGGTGGGGTCATAGCTCCCTTCTATCTGTATCACTCTGCAGGGGGTGAGGTCATAGCTCCCTTCTGTCTGTATCACTCTGCAGGGGGTGGGGTCATAGCTCCCTTCTATCTGTATCACTCTGCAGGGGGTGAGGTCATAGCTCCCTTCTATCTGTATCACTCTGCAGGGGGTGGGGTCATAGCTCTCTTCTGTCTGTATCACTCTGCAGGGGGTGAGGTCATAGCTCCCTTCTATCTGTATCACTCTGCAGGGGGAGAGGTCATAGCTCCCTCCTATCTGTATCACTCTGCAGGGGGTGAGGTCATAGCTCTCTTCTGTCTGTATCACTCTGCAGGGTGTGGGGTCATAGCTCCCTTCTGTCTGTATCACTCTGCAGGGGTGAGGTCATAGCTCCCTTCTGTCTGTATCACTCTGCAGGGGGTGAGGTCATAGCTCCCTTCTGTCTGTATCACTCTGCAGGGGGTGGGGTCATAGCTCCCTTCTATCTTCTATCTGTATCACTCTGCAGGGGGTGGGGTCATAGCTCCCTTCTATCTGTATCACTCTGCAGGGGGTGGGGTCATAGCTCCCTTCTGTCTGTATCACTCTGCAGGGGGTGAGGTCATAGCTCCCTTCTGTCTGTATCACTCTGCAGGGGGTGAGGTCATAGCTCCCTTCTGTCTGTATCACTCTGCAGGGGGTGAGGTCATAGCTCCCTTCTGTCTGTATCACTCTGCAGGGGGTGAGGTCATAGCTCCCTTCTATCTGTATCACTCTGCAGGGGTGGGGTCATAGCTCCCTTCTGTCTGTATCACTCTGCAGGGGGTGAGGTCATAGCTCCCTTCTGTCTGTATCACTCTGCAGGGGTGCGGTCATAGCTCTCTTCTGTCTGTATCACTCTGCAGGGGTGGGGTCATAGCTCCCTTCTGTCTGTATCACTCTGCAGGCGGTGGGGTCATAGCTCCCTTCTATCTGTATCACTCTGCAGGGGTGCGGTCATAGCTCCCTTCTGTCTGTATCACTCTGCAGGGGGGGGGGTCATAGCTCCCTTCTGTCTGTATCACTCTGCAGGGGGTGGGGTCATAGCTCCCTTCTGTCTGTATCACTCTGCAGGGGGTGGGGTCATAGCTCCCTTCTGTCTGTATCACTCTGCAGGGGGTGAGGTCATAGCTCCCTTCTGTCTGTATCACTCTGCAGGGGGTGGGGTCATAGCTCCCTTCTGTCTGTATCACTCTGCAGGGGGCGGGGTCATAGCTCCCTTCTGTCTGTATCACTCTGCAGGGGGTGAGGTCATAGCTCCCTTCTGTCTGTATCACTCTGCAGGGGGTGAGGTCATAGCTCCCTTCTGTCTGTATCACTCTGCAGGGGGTGAGGTCATAGCTCCCTTCTGTCTGTATCACTCTGCAGGGGGTGAGGTCATAGCTCCCTTCTGTCTGTATCACTCTGCAGGGGGTGAGGTCATAGCTCCCTTCAGTCTGTATCACTCTGCAGGGGGTGAGGTCATAGCTCCCTTCTGTCTGTATCACTCTGCAGGGGGTGAGGTCATAGCTCCCTTCTGTCTGTATCACTCTGCAGGGGGTGAGGTCATAGCTCCCTTCTATCTGTATCACTCTGCAGGGGGTGGGGTCATAGCTCCCTTCTGTCTGTATCACTCTGCAGGGGGTGGGGTCATAGCTCCCTTCTGTCTGTATCACTCTGCAGGGGGTGAGGTCATAGCTCCCTTCTATCTGTATCACTCTGCAGGGGGTGAGGTCATAGCTCCCTTCTGTCTGTATCACTCTGCAGGGGGTGAGGTCATAGCTCACTTCTGTCTGTATCACTCTGCAGTGGGTGAGGTCATAGCTCCCTTCTATCTGTATCACTCTGCAGGGGGTGGGGTCATAGCTCCCTTCTGTCTGTATCACTCTGCAGGGGGTGGGGTCATAGCTCCCTTCTGTCTGTATCACTCTGCAGGGGGTGGGGTCATAGCTCCCTTCTGTCTGTATCTCTCTGCAGGGGGTGAGGTCATAGCTCCCTTCTGTCTGTATCACTCTGCAGGGGGTGAGGTCATAGCTCCCTTCTGTCTGTATCACTCTGCAGGGGGTGAGGTCATAGCTCCCTTCTGTCTGTATCACTCTGCAGGGGGTGGGGTCATAGCTCCCTTCTGTCTGTATCACTCTGCAGGGGGTGAGGTCATAGCTCCCTTCTGTCTGTATCACTCTGCAGGGGGTGGGGTCATAGCTCCCTTCTATCTGTATCACTCTGCAGGGGGTGGGGTCATAGCTCCCTTCTGTCTGTATCACTCTGCAGGTGGGGGTCATAGCTCCCTTCTGTCTGTATCACTCTGCAGGGGGTGGGGTCATAGCTCCCTTCTATCTGTATCACTCTGCAGGGGGTGGGGTCATAGCTTCCTTCTGTCTGTATCACTCTGCAGGGGGGGGTCATAGCTCCCTTCTGTCTGTATCACTCTGCAGGGGGTGGGGTCATAGCTCTCTTCTATCTGTATCACTCTGCAGGGGGTGGGGTCATAGCTCCCTTCTGTCTGTATCACTCTGCAGGGGGGGGTCATAGCTCCCTTCTGTCTGTATCACTCTGCAGGGGGTGAGGTCATAGCTCCCTTCTATCTGTATCACTCTGCAGGGGGTGAGGTCATAGCTCCCTTCTGTCTGTATCACTCTGCAGGGGGGGGTCATAGCTCCCTTCTGTCTGTATCACTCTGCAGGGGGTGAGGTCATAGCTCCCTTCTATCTGTATCACTCTGCAGGGGGTGAGATCATAGCTCCCTTCTGTCTGTATCACTCTGCAGGGGGTGAGGTCATAGCTCCCTTCTGTCTGTATCACTCTGCAGGGGGTGAGGTCATAGCTCCCTTCTGTCTGTATCACTCTGCAGGGGGCGGGGTCATAGCTCCCTTCTGTCTGTATCACTCTGCAGGGGGTGAGGTCATAGCTCCCTTCTGTCTGTATCACTCTGCAGGGGGTGAGGTCATAGCTCCCTTCTGTCTGTATCACTCTGCAGGGGGCGGGGTCATAGCTCCCTTCTGTCTGTATCACTCTGCAGGGGGTGAGGTCATAGCTCCCTTCTGTCTGTATCACTCTGCAGGGGGTGAGGTCATAGCTCCCTTCTGTCTGTATCACTCTGCAGGGGGTGGGGTCATAGCTCCCTTCTGTCTGTATCACTCTGCAGTGGGTGAGGTCATAGCTCCCTTCTATCTGTATCACTCTGCAGGGGGTGAGGTCATAGCTCCCTTCTGTCTGTATCACTCTGCAGGGGGTGGGGTCATAGCTCCCTTCTGTCTGTATCACTCTGCAGGGGGTGGGGTCATAGCTCCCTTCTATCTGTATCACTCTGCAGGGGGTGAGGTCATAGCTCCCTTCTATCTGTATCACTCTGCAGGGGGTGGGGTCATAGCTCTCTTCTGTCTGTATCACTCTGCAGGGGGTGAGGTCATAGCTCCCTTCTATCTGTATCACTCTGCAGGGGGTGAGGTCATAGCTCCCTTCTATCTGTATCTCTCTGCAGGGGGCGAGGTCACAGCTCTCTTCTGTCTGTATCACTCTGCAGGGGGCGGGGTCATAGCTCCCTTCTATCTGTATCACTCTGCAGGGGGTGGGGTCATAGCTCCCTTCTATCTGTATCACTCTGCAGGGGGGGTCATAGCTCCCTTCTGTCTGTATCACTCTGCAGGGGGTGGGGTCATAGCTCCCTTCTATCTGTATCACTCTGCAGGGGGGGTCATAGCTCCCTTCTGTCTGTATCACTCTGCAGGGGGTGAGGTCATAGCTCCCTTCTATCTGTATCACTCTGCAGGGGGTGAGGTCATAGCTCCCTTCTGTCTGTATCACTCTGCAGGGGGGGGTCATAGCTCCCTTCTGTCTGTATCACTCTGCAGGGGGTGAGGTCATAGCTCCCTTCTATCTGTATCACTCTGCAGGGGGTGAGGTCATAGCTCCCTTCTGTCTGTATCACTCTGCAGGGGGTGAGGTCATAGCTCCCTTCTGTCTGTATCACTCTGCAGGGGGTGAGGTCATAGCTCCCTTCTGTCTGTATCACTCTGCAGGGGGCGGGGTCATAGCTCCCTTCTGTCTGTATCACTCTGCAGGGGGTGAGGTCATAGCTCCCTTCTGTCTGTATCACTCTGCAGGGGGCGAGGTCATAGCTCCCTTCTGTCTGTATCACTCTGCAGGGGGCGGGGTCATAGCTCCCTTCTGTCTGTATCACTCTGCAGGGGGTGAGGTCATAGCTCCCTTCTGTCTGTATCACTCTGCAGGGGGTGAGGTCATAGCTCCCTTCTATCTGTATCACTCTGCAGGGGGTGAGGTCATAGCTCCCTTCTGTCTGTATCACTCTGCAGGGGGTGGGGTCATAGCTCCCTTCTGTCTGTATCACTCTGCAGGGGGTGGGGTCATAGCTCCCTTCTATCTGTATCACTCTGCAGGGGTTGAGGTCATAGCTCCCTTCTATCTGTATCTCTCTGCAGGGGGCGGGGTCATAGCTCTCTTCTGTCTGTATCACTCTGCAGGGGGCGGGGTCATAGCTCTCTTCTGTCTGTATCACTCTGCAGGGGGTGGGGTCATAGCTCTCTTCTGTCTGTATCTCTCTGCAGGGGGTGAGGTCATAGCTCCCTTCTGTCTGTATCACTCTGCAGGGGGTGAGGTCATAGCTCCCTTCTATCTGTATCACTCTGCAGGGGGTGGGGTCATAGCTCTCTTCTGTCTGTATCTCTCTGCAGGGGGTGGGGTCATAGCTCTCTTCTGTCTGTATCTCTCTGCAGGGGGTGAGGTCATAGCTCCCTTCTATCTGTATCACTCTGCAGGGGGAGAGGTCATAGCTCCCTTCTGTCTGTATCACTCTGCAGGGGGGGGGGTCATAGCTCCCTTCTGTCTGTATCACTCTGCAGGGGGTGGGGTCATAGCTCCCTTCTATCTGTATCACTCTGCAGGGGGTGAGGTCATAGCTCCCTTCTGTCTGTATCTCTCTGCAGGGGGTGAGGTCATAGCTCCCTTCTATCTGTATCACTCTGCAGGGGGTGGGGTCATAGCTCTCTTCTGTCTGTATCTCTCTGCAGGGGGTGGGGTCATAGCTCTCTTCTATCTGTATCACTCTGCAGGGGGTGAGGTCATAGCTCCCTTCTGTCTGTATCACTCTGCAGGGGGTGGGGTCATAGCTCCCTTCTGTCTGTATCTCTCTGCAGGGGGTGGGGTCATAGCTCCCTTCTATCTGTATCACTCTGCAGGGGGTGGGGTCATAGCTCCCTTCTGTCTGTATCAATCTGCAGGGGGCGGGGTCATAGCTCCTTTCTGTCTGTATCACTCTGCAGGGGGCGGGGTCATAGCTCCCTTCTGTCTGTATCACTCTGCAGGGGGCGGGGTCATAGCTCCCTTCTATCTATCACTCTGCAGGGGGCGGGGTCATAGCTCCCTTCTATCTGTATCTCCCTGCAGGGGTTGGGGTCATAGCTCCCTTCTGTCTGTATCTCTCTGCAGGGGGTGGGGTCATAGCTCCCTTCTGTCTGTATCACTCTGCAGGGGGTGGGGTCATAGCTCCCTTCTATCTATCACTCTGCAGGGGGCGGGGTCATAGCTCCCTTCTATCTGTATCTCCCTGCAGGGGGTGGGGTCATAGCTCCCTTCTATCTGTATCTCCCTGCAGGGGGTGAGGTCATAGCTCCCTTCTATCTGTATCTCCCTGCAGGGGGTGGGGTCATAGCTCCCTTCTGTCTGTATCACTCTGCAGGGGGTGAGGTCATAGCTCCCTTCTATCTGTATGACTCTGCAGGGGGTGAGGTCATAGCTCCCTTCTATCTGTATCACTCTGCAGGGGGAGAGGTCATAGCTCCCTTCTATCTGTATCACTCTGCAGGGGGTGGGGTCATAGCTCCCTTCTATCTGTATCACTCTGCAGGGGGTGGGGTCATAGCTCCCTTCTATCTGTATCACTCTGCAGGGGGTGGGGTCATAGCTCCCTTCTATCTGTATCACTCTGCAAGGGGTGAGGTCATAGCTCTCTTCTGTCTGTATCACTCTGCAGGGGGTGGGGTCATAGCTCCCTTCTATCTGTATCTCCCTGCAGGGGGTGACGTCATAGCTCCCTTCTATCTGTATCTCCCTGCAGGGGGTGGGGTCATAGCTACCTTCTATCTGTATCACTCTGCAGGGGGTGAGGTCATAGCTCTCTTCTGTCTGTATCACTCTGCAGGGGGTGGGGTCATAGCTCCCTTCTGTCTGTATCACTCTGCAGGGGGTGGGGTCATAGCTCCCTTCTATCTGTATCACTCTGCAGGGGGTGAGGTCATAGCTCCCTTCTATCTGTATCACTCTGCAGGGGGAGAGGTCATAGCTCCCTTCTATCTGTATCACTCTGCAGGGGGTGGGGTCATAGCTCCCTTCTGTCTGTATCACTCTGCAGGGGGTGGGGTCATAGCTCCCTTCTGTCTGTATCACTCTGCAGGGGGTGGGGTCATAGCTCTCTTCTGTCTGTATCACTCTGCAGGGGGTGGGGTCATAGCTCCCTTCTATCTGTATCACTCTGCAGGGGGTGAGGTCATAGCTCCCTTCTATCTGTATCACTCTGCAGGGGGTGAGGTCATAGCTCCCTTCTATCTGTATCACTCTGCAGGGGGTGGGGTCATAGCTCCCTTCTGTCTGTATCACTCTGCAGGGGGTGGGGTCATAGCTCCCTTCTGTCTGTATCACCCTGCAGGGGGCGGGGTCATAGCTCCCTTCTATCTGTATCACTCTGCAGGGGGTGAGGTCATAGCTCCCTTCTGTCTGTATCACCCTGCAGGGGGCGGGGTCATAGCTCCCTTCTGTCTGTATCACTCTGCAGGGGGTGGGGTCATAGCTCCCTTCTGTCTGTATCACTCTGCAGGGGGAGAGGTCATAGCTCCCTTCTGTCTGTATCAATCTGCAGGGGGTGAGGTCATAGCTCCCTTCTGTCTGTATCAATCTGCAGGGGGTGAGGTCATAGCTCCCTTCTGTCTGTATCAATCTGCAGGGGGCGAGGTCATAGCTTCCTTCTGTCTGTATCACTCTGCAGGGGGCGGGGTCATAGCTCCCTTCTGTCTGTATCACTCTGCAGGGGGCGGGGTCATAGCTCCCTTCTGTCTGGATCACTCTGCAGGGGGTGAGGTCATAGGTCCCTTCTGTCTGTATCACTCTGCAGGGGTTGTGGTCATAGGTCCCTTCTGTCTGTATCACCCTGCAGGGGGCGGGGTCATAGCTCCCTTCTGTCTGTATCACTCTGCAGGGGGCGGGGTCATAGCTCCCTTCTATCTGTATCACTCTGCAGGGGGTGGGGTCATAGCTCCCTTCTGTCTGTATCACCCTGCAGGGGGCGGGGTCATAGCTCCCTTCTATCTGTATCACTCTGCAGGGGGTGAGGTCATAGCTCCCTTCTGTCTGTATCACCCTGCAGGGGGCGGGGTCATAGCTCCCTTCTGTCTGTATCACTCTGCAGGGGGTGGGGTCATAGCTCCCTTCTGTCTGTATCACTCTGCAGGGGGTGGGGTCATAGCTCCCTTCTGTCTGTATCACTCTGCAGGGGGTGAGGTCATAGCTCCCTTCTGTCTGTGTCACTCTGCAGGGGGTGGGGTCATAGCTCCCTTCTGTCTGTATCACTCTGCAGGGGGTGAGGTCATAGGTCCCTTCTGTCTGTATCACTCTGCAGGGGGCGAGGTCATAGGTCCCTTCTGTCTGTATCACTCTGCAGGGGGCGAGGTCATAGCTCCCTTCTGTCTGTATCACTCTGCAGGGGGTGAGGTCATAGGTCCCTTCTGTCTGTATCACTCTGCAGGGGGTGGGGTCATAGGTCCCTTCTGTCTGTATCACTCTGCAGGGGGTGAGGTCATAGGTCCCTTCTGTCTGTATCACTCTGCAGGGGGTGAGGTCATAGCTCCCTTCTGTCTGTATCACTCTGCAGGGGGTGGGGTCATAGCTCTCTTCTGTCTGTATCACTCTGCAGGGGGTGGGGTCATAGCTCCCTTCTGTCTGTATCACTCTGCAGGGGATGGGGTCATAGCTCTCTTCTGTCTGTATCACTCTGCAGGGGGTGAGGTCATAGCTCCCTTCTGTCTGTATCACTCTGCAGGGGATGGGGTCATAGCTCTCTTCTGTCTGTATCACTCTGCAGGGGGTGGGGTCATAGCTCCCTTCTGTCTGTATCACTCTGCAGGGGGCGAGGTCATAGCTCCCTTCTATCTGTATCACTCTGCAGGGGGTGGGGTCATAGCTCCCTTCTGTCTGTATCACTCTGCACGGGGTGGGGTCATAGCTCCCTTCTATCTGTATCACTCTGCAGGGGGCGAGGTCATAGCTCCCTTCTGTCTGTATCACTCTGCAGGGGGTGGGGTCATAGCTCTCTTCTATCTGTATCCCCCTGCAGGGGGTGAGGTCATAGCTCCCTTCTATCTGTATCACTCTGCAGGGGGTGAGGTCATAGCTCCCTTCTATCTGTATCACTCTGCAGGGGGTGAGGTCATAGCTCCCTTCTATCTGTATCACTCTGCAGGGGGTGAGGTCATAGCTCCCTTCTGTCTGTATCACTCTGCAGGGGGTGGGGTCATAGCTCCCTTCTATCTGTATCACTCTGCAGGGGGTGAGGTCATAGCTCCCTTCTATCTGTATCACTCTGCAGGGGGTGAGGTCATAGCTCCCTTCTATCTGTATCACTCTGCAGGGGGTGAGGTCATAGCTCCCTTCTGTCTGTATCACTCTGCAGGGGGTGGCGTCATAGCTCCCTTCTGTCTGTATCACTCTGCAGGGGGTGAGGTCATAGCTCCCTTCTGTCTGTATCACTCTGCAGGGGGCGGGGTCATAGCTCCCTTCTATCTGTATCACTCTGCAGGGGGTGGGGTCATAGTTCCCTTCTGTCTGTATCACTCTGCAGGGGGCGGGGTCATAGCTCCCTTCTGTCTGTATCACTCTGCAGGGGGTGAGGTCATAGCTCCCTTCTATCTGTATCACTCTGCAGGGGGTGAGGTCATAGCTTCCTTCTATCTGTATCACTCTGCAGGGGTGAGGTCATAGCTCTCTTCTGTCTGTATCACTCTGCAGGGGGTGAGGTCATAGCTCCCTTCTTTCTGTATCACTCTGCAGGGGGTGGGGTCATAGCTCCCTTCTGTCTGTATCACTCTGCAGGGGGTGGGGTCATAGCTCCCTTCTGTCTGTATCACTCTGCAGGGGGTGGGGTCATAGCTCCCTTCTGTCTGTATCACTCTGCAGGGGGTGGGGTCATAGCTCTCTTCTATCTGTATCACTCTGCAGGGGGTGAGGTCATAGCTCTCTTCTGTCTGTATCACTCTGCAGGGGGTGAGGTCATAGCTCTCTTCTGTCTGTATCACTCTGCAGGGGGTGGGGTCATAGCTCTCTTCTATCTGTATCACTCTGCAGGGGGTGGGGTCATAGTTCCCTTCTGTCTGTATCACTCTGCAGGGGGCGGGGTCATAGCTCCCTTCTGTCTGTATCACTCTGCAGGGGGTGAGGTCATAGCTCCCTTCTATCTGTATCACTCTGCAGGGGGTGAGGTCATAGCTTCCTTCTATCTGTATCTCTCTGCAGGGGGTGAGGTCATAGCTCCCTTCTGTCTGTATCACTCTGCAGGGGGTGGGGTCATAGCTCTCTTCTATCTGTATCACTCTGCAGCGGGTGAGGTCATAGCTTCCTTCTATCTGTATCTCTCTGCAGGGGGTGAGGTCATAGCTCTCTTCTGTCTGTATCACTCTGCAGGGGTGAGGTCATAGCTCCCTTCTGTCTGTATCACTCTGCAGGGGGTGAGGTCATAGCTTCCTTCTATCTGTATCACTCTGCAGGCGGTGGGGTCATAGCTCTCTTCTGTCTGTATCACTCTGCAGGGGGTGGGGTCATAGCTCCCTTCTATCTGTATCACTCTGCAGGGGGTGAGGTCATAGCTCCCTTCTGTCTGTATCACTCTGCAGGGGGTGGGGTCATAGCTCCCTTCTGTCTGTATCACTCTGCAGGGGGTGGGGTCATAGCTCCCTTCTGTCTGTATCACTCTGCAGGGGGTGGGGTCATAGCTCCCTTCTGTCTGTATCACTCTGCAGGGGGTGGGGTCATAGCTCTCTTCTGTCTGTATCACTCTGCAGGGGGTGAGGTCATAGTTCCCTTCTATCTGTATCACTCTGCAGGGGGCGGGGTCATAGCTCCCTTCTGTCTGTATCACTCTGCAGGGGGAGAGGTCATAGCTCCCTTCTGTCTGTATCACTCTGCAGGGGGTGGGGTCATAGCTCCCTTCTATCTGTATCACTCTGCAGGGGGTGAGGTCATAGCTCCCTTCTGTCTGTATCACTCTGCAGGGGGTGAGGTCATAGCTCCCTTCTGTCTGTATCTCTCTGCAGGGGGTGGGGTCATAGCTCCCTTCTGTCTGTATCACTCTGCAGGGGGTGAGGTCATAGCTCCCTTCTGTCTGTATCACTCTGCAGGGGGTGGGGTCATAGCTCCCTTCTGTCTGTATCACTCTGCAGGGGGCGGGGTCATAGCTCCCTTCTGTCTGTATCACTCTGCAGGGGGTGGGGTCATAGCTCTCTTCTGTCTGTATCACTCTGCAGGGGGTGAGGTCATAGCTCCCTTCTATCTGTATCACTCTGCAGGGGGTGGGGTCATAGCTCCCTTCTGTCTGTATCACTCTGCAGGGAGTGAGGTCATAGCTCCCTTCTGTCTGTATCTCTCTGCAGGGAGTGGGGTCATAGCTCCCTTCTGTCTGTATCACTCTGCAGGGAGTGAGGTCATAGCTCCCTTCTGTCTGTATCACTCTGCAGGGGGTGGGGTCATAGCTCCCTTCTATCTGTATCACTCTGCAGGGGGCGGGGTCATAGCTCCCTTCTATCTGTATCACTCTGCAGGGGGTGGGGTCATAGCTCCCTTCTGTCTGTATCACTCTGCAGGGAGTGAGGTCATAGCTCCCTTCTGTCTGTATCTCTCTGCAGGGAGTGGGGTCATAGCTCCCTTCTGTCTGTATCACTCTGCAGGGAGTGAGGTCATAGCTCCCTTCTGTCTGTATCACTCTGCAGGGGGTGGGGTCATAGCTCCCTTCTATCTGTATCACTCTGCAGGGGGTGAGGTCATAGCTCCCTTCTATCTGTATCACTCTGCAGGGGGTGGGGTCATAGCTCCCTTCTGTCTGTATCACTCTGCAGGGGGTGGGGTCATAGCTCCCTTCTATCTGTATCACTCTGCAGGGGGTGGGGTCATAGCTCCCTTCTATCTGTTTCACTCTGCAGGGGGTGAGGTCATAGCTCCCTTCTGTCTGTATCACTCTGCAGGGGGTGGGGTCATAGCTCCCTTCTATCTGTATCACTCTGCAGGGGGTGAGGTCATAGCTCCCTTCTATCTGTATCACTCTGCAGGGGGTGGGGTCATAGCTCCCTTCTATCTGTATCACTCTGCAGGGGGTGAGGTCATAGCTCCCTTCTATCTGTATCACTCTGCAGGGGGTGGGGTCATAGCTCCCTTCTATCTGTATCACTCTGCAGGGGGTGGGGTCATAGCTCCCTTCTATCTGTATCACTCTGCAGGGGGTGAGGTCATAGCTCCCTTCTATCTGTATCACTCTGCAGGGGGTGGGGTCATAGCTCCCTTCTATCTGTATCACTCTGCAGGGGGTGAGGTCATAGCTCCCTTCTATCTGTATCACTCTGCAGGGGGTGGGGTCATAGCTCCCTTCTATCTGTATCACTCTGCAGGGGGTGGGGTCATAGCTCCCTTCTGTCTGTATCACTCTGCAGGGGGTGAGGTCATAGCTCCCTTCTATCTGTATCACTCTGCAGGGGGTGGGGTCATAGCTCCCTTCTGTCTGTATCACTCTGCAGGGGGTGTGGTCATAGCTCCCTTCTGTCTGTATCACTCTGCAGGGGGCGGGGTCATAGCTCCCTTCTGTCTGTATCACTCTGCAGGGGGTGAGGTCATAGTTCCCTTCTATCTGTATCACTCTGCAGGGGGTGGGGTCATAGCTCCCTTCTATCTGTATCACTCTGCAGGGGGTGGGGTCATAGCTCCCTTCTGTCTGTATCACTCTGCAGGGGGTGAGGTCATAGCTCCCTTCTGTCTGTATCACTCTGCAGGGGGCGGGGTCATAGCTCCCTTCTGTCTGTATCACTCTGCAGGGGGTGGGGTCATAGCTCCCTTCTGTCTGTATCACTCTGCAGGGGGTGGGGTCATAGCTCCCTTCTGTCTGTATCACTCTGCAGGGGGTGAGGTCATAGCTCCCTTCTATCTGTATCACTCTGCAGGGGATGGGGTCATAGCTCCCTTCTGTCTGTATCACTCTGCAGGGGGTGAGGTCATAGCTCCCTTCTGTCTGTATCACTCTGCAGGGGGTGAGGTCATAGCTCCCTTCTATCTGTATCACTCTGCAGGGGGTGAGGTCATAGCTCCCTTCTGTCTGTATCACTCTGCAGAGGGTGAGGTCATAGCTCCCTTCTGTCTGTATCACTCTGCAGGGGGTGAGGTCATAGCTCCCTTCTGTCTGTATCTCTCTGCAGGGGGTGGGGTCATAGCTCCCTTCTGTCTGTATCACTCTGCAGGGGGTGGGGTCATAGCTCTCTTCTGTCTGTATCACTCTGCAGGGGGCGGGGTCATAGCTCCCTTCTATCTGTATCACTCTGCAGGGGGTGGGGTCATAGCTCCCTTCTGTCTGTATCACTCTGCAGGGAGTGAGGTCATAGCTCCCTTCTGTCTGTATCTCTCTGCAGGGAGTGGGGTCATAGCTCCCTTCTGTCTGTATCACTCTGCAGGGGGTGAGGTCATAGCTCCCTTCTGTCTGTATCACTCTGCAGGGGGTGGGGTCATAGCTCCCTTCTATCTGTATCACTCTGCAGGGGGTGAGGTCATAGCTCCCTTCTATCTGTATCACTCTGCAGGGGGTGAGGTCATAGCTCCCTTCTGTCTGTATCACTCTGCAGGGGGTGGGGTCATAGCTCCCTTCTATCTGTATCACTCTGCAGGGGGTGAGGTCATAGCTCCCTTCTGTCTGTATCACTCTGCAGGGGGTGAGGTCATAGCTCCCTTCTATCTGTATTACTCTGCAGGGGGTGAGGTCATAGCTTCCTTCTGTCTGTATCACTCTGCAGGGGGTGAGGTCATAGCTCCCTTCTGTCTGTATCACTCTGCAGGGAGTGAGGTCATAGCTCCCTTCTGTCTGTATCACTCTGCAGGGGGGGGGTCATAGCTCCCTTCTATCTGTATCACTCTGCAGGGGGTCAGGTCATAGCTCCCTTCTGTCTGTATCTCTCTGCAGGGGGTCAGGTCATAGCTCCCTTCTATCTGTATCACTCTGCAGGGGGTGAGGTCATAGCTCCCTTCTATCTGTATCACTCTGCAGGGGTTGAGGTCATAGCTCCCTTCTATCTGTATCACTCTGCAGGGGGTGGGGTCATAGCTCCCTTCTGTCTGTATCACTCTGCAGGGGGTGAGGTCATAGCTCCCTTCTATCTGTATCACTCTGCAGGGGGTGAGGTCATAGCTCCCTTCTGTCTGTATCACTCTGCAGGGGGTGGGGTTATAGCTCCCTTCTATCTGTATCACTCTGCAGGGGGCGGGGTCATAGCTCCCTTCTGTCTGTATCACTCTGCAGGGGGCGGGGTCATAGCTCCCTTCTGTCTGTATCACTCTGCAGGGGGTGAGGTCATAGCTCCCTTCTATCTGTATCACTCTGCAGGGGGTGGGGTCATAGCTCCCTTCTATCTGTATCTCTCTGCAGGGGGTGAGGTCATAGCTCCCTTCTATCTGTATCACTCTGCAGGGGGTGAGGTCATAGCTCCCTTCTATCTGTATCACTCTGCAGGGGGTGGGGTCATAGCTCCCTTCTGTCTGTATCACTCTGCAGGGGGTGAGGTCATAGCTCCCTTCTATCTGTATCTCTCTGCAGGGGGTGGGGTGATAGCTCTCTTCTGTCTGTATCACTCTGCAGGGAGTGAGGTCATAGCTCCCTTCTGTCTGTATCTCTCTGCAGGGAGTGGGGCAGACTTACCGCATTAATACCCGACAACTGTTGGGAGAGTTGTAAGATTATGGCCACAATTATAGGTTGTCTGTAGGTGCGGGAACGAAAGATCTGCATGATGGACACTTTTTGTTGTGTGTCCATCTGTCTTTTCTCTTCCTTCATTTCTGAAAGATCATGTGAGACATCCAAGAGGCCGGTGAGACGCCGCAAACCTGCGAGATGGGAAACCACAAACTAAACGTACAGGGAACCAACGCTATCCCTATGGGAGAACCACATGAGATGCCATGTCTGGTGCGCATATATCATCACTTACTGGTCCGGGCCTGGCCCTCCTGCTCACACACGATATACAGGAAACGAGGGCTCTCCGGGCAAAATGGCAGCAAAATGGATTGTAGAGCTGCCGGGATCAGCGTTACCCAAAACAGCGCCGGCCACCGACTACTAGTGCCCAGAAATAAATCCAGACCCAAGACCTGAGAGAGTTAAAAAATGATAAAAAATATATACTGTGGAGGACAATACAGGAGACAGGGGACAATGCAGGGGACATAGGGTACAATGCAGGAGACATAGGGGACAATGCAGGAGACATAGGGGACAATGCAGGAGACAAAGGGGACAATACAGGAGACATAGGGGACAATGCAGGGGACATAGGGGACAATGCAGGGGACATTGGGGACGATGCAGGGGACATAGGGGACAATACGGGAGACATAGGGGACAATACGGGAGACAAAGGGGACAATACGGGAGACACAGGGGACAACACGGGAGACACAGGGGACAATACGGGAGACACTGGGGACAATATGGGAGACATAGGGGACAATACAGGAGACATAGGGACAATGCAGGAGACATATGGACAATGCAGGAGACATAGGGGACAATACAGGAGACATAGGGGACAATACGGGAGCAAAAGGGACAATACGGGAGACATAGGAGACAATACGGGAGACAAAGGGGACAATACGGTAGACATAGGGGACAGTACGGGAGACATAGGGGACAATACGGGAGACATAGGGGACAATACGGGAGACATAGGGGACAACACGGGAGATATAGGGGACAATACAGGAGACAAAGGGGACAATACGGGAGACAAAGGGGACAATACAGGAGACATAGGGACAATACAGGAGACATAGGGGACAATGCAGGAGACATAGGGGACAATACAGGAGACATAGGGGACAATACAGGAGACATAGGGACAATAGAGGAGATATAGGGGACAATGCTGGAGACATAGGGGACAGTACAGGAGACAAAGGGGACAATACAGGAGACAAAGGGGACAATACAGGAGACATTACAAATAATCAGGAGCTATAGAGGAGGAAATGAAAAACTTTTGGCCAAAACAAATCAACTGTATCTTATAGATTACCTGAGCAACCAATATACCTATAACCAAGGACAGCTGATGCAGGGTGCCCAGCGCCCCCCGAAGGTGTGTTGGAGAAATCTCACCCACATACATTGGAACCAAGCCAGAAGCTAAACCTACAAAAAGTAAAGAGTCTTTACTGATGTACAGGATAAAGTGTAGAGTGTCTGTATTACATGGGGGAGTGTCTGTATTACACCTGTGATATTACACGGGGGAGTGTCTGTATTACACATGTGATATTACACGGGGGGAGTGACTGTATTACACCTGTGATATTACACGGGGGAGTGTCTGTATTACACGTGTGATATTACACGGGGGAGTGTCTGTATTACATGTGTGATATTACACGGGGCGAGTGTTATTATACACATGTGATATTACACGGGGGAGTGTCTGTATTACATGTGTGATATTACACGGAGGGGGTGTCTGTATTACATGTGTGATATTACACGGGGGAGTGTCTGTATTACATGTGTGATATTACACGGGGGAGTGTCTGTATTACATGTGTGATATTACACGGGGGGGTGTCTGTATTACACCTGTGATATTACACGGGGGGAGTGTCTGTATTACATGTGTGATATTACACGGGGGGAGTGTCTGTATTACATGTGTGATATTACACGGGGGGAGTGTCTGTATTACATGTGTGATATTACATGGGGGGGTGTCTGTATTACACCTGTAATATTACATGGGGGGGTGTCTGTATTACACCTGTGATATTACACGGGGGAGTGTCTGTATTATACCTGTGATATTACACAAGGGGAGTGTCTGTTTTACATCTGTGATATTACACAGGGGGAGTGTCTGTTTTACATGTGTGATATTACATGGGGGGGGTGTATGTATTACACCTGTGATATTACACGGGGGAGTGTCTGTATTATACCTGTGATATTACACAGGGGGAGTGTCTGTATTACACCTGTGATATTACACAGGGGGAGTGTCTGTATTACACGTGTGATATTACTCGGGGGGAGTGTCTGTATTACATGTGTGATATTACACAGGGGGAGTGTTTGTATTACATGTGTGATATTACACGGGGGAGTGTCTGTATTACACGTGTGATATTACACAGGGGGAGTGTCTGTATTACATGTGTGATATTACACGGGGGGAGTGTCTGTATTACACCTGTGATATTACACAGGGGGAGTGTCTGTATTACACCTGTGAAATTACACGGGGGAGTGTCTGCATTACACCTGTGATTTTACACAGGGGGAGTTTCTGTATTACATGTGTGATATTACATGGGGGGGTGTCTGTATTACACCTGTGATATTACACGGGGGAGTGTCTGTATTATACCTGTGATATTACACAGGGGGAGTGTCTGTATTACATGTGTGATATTACACAGGGGGAGTGTCTGTATTACATGTGTGATATTACACGGGGGGAGTGTCTGTATTACACCTGTGAAATTACACGGATGAGTGTCTGTATTACATGTGTGATATTACACGGGGGGGAGTGTCTGTATTACACCTGTGATATTACACAGGGGGAGTGTCTGTATTACATGTGTGATATTACACAGGGGGAGTGTCTATATTACACCTGTGATATTACACGGAGGAGTGTCTGTAGTACATGTGTGATATTACACGGGGAGAGTGTCTGTATTACACCTGTGATATTACACAGGGGGAGAGTCTGTATTACACCTGTGATATTACACGGAGGAGTGTCTATATTACACCTGTGATATTACACGGGGGAGTGTCTGTATTACACCTGTGAAATTACACGGGGGAGTGTCTGTATTACACCTGTGATATTACACAGGGGAGTGTCTGTATTATACCTGCGATATTACACAGGGGGAGTGTCTGTATTACACCTGTGATATTACACAGGGGGAGTGTCTGTATTACACATGTGATATTACACGGGGGAGTGTCTGTATTACACCTGTGATATTACATGGGGGGAGTGTCTGTATTACAACTGTGATATTACACGGGGGGAAGGGGAGTGTCTGTATTACATATGTGATATTACACGGGGGAGTGACTGTATTACACCTGTGATATTACATGGGGGAGTGTCTGTATTACACCTGTGATATTACATGGGGGAGTGTCTGTATTACACCTGTGAAATTACACGGGGGAGTGTCTGTATTACACCTGTGATATTACACGGGGGAGTGTCTGTATTATACCTGCGATATTACACAGGGGGAGTGTCTGTATTACACCTGTGATATTACACAGGGGGAGTGTCTGTATTACACGTGTGATATTACACAGGGGGAGTGTCTGTATTACAGCTGTGATATTACACGTGGGAGTGTCTGTATTACACTTGTGATATTACACGGGGGAGTGTCTGTATTACAAGTGTGATATTACACGGGGGGAGTGTTTATTATACACATGTGATATTTCACGGGGCGAGTGTTTATTATACACATGTGATATTACACGGGGCGAGTGTTTATTATACACATGTGATATTACACGGGGCGAGTCTTTATTATACACATGTGATATTTCACGGGGCGAGTGTTTATTATACACATGTGATATTACACGGGGCGAGTGTTTATTATACACATGTGATATTACACGGGGCGAGTCTTTATTATACACATGTGATATTACACGGGGCGAGTGTCTATTATACACATGTGATATTACACGGGGGAGTGTATTACACCTGTGATATTACACAGGGGGAGTGTCTATTATACACATGTGATATTACACGAGGGAGTGTCTGTATTACTCGTGTGATATTACATGGGGGGGTGTCTGTATTACACGTGTGATATTACAAGGCGGAGTGTCTATTACATGTGTGATATTACACGCGGGAGTGTCTGTATTACACCTGTGATATCACACGGGGGAGTGTCTGTATTACACGTGTGATATTACACAGCGGGGAGTGTCTGTATTACACGTGTGATATTACACGGGGGAGTGTCTGTATTACATGTGTGATATTACACGGGGTAGTGTCTGTATTACATGTGTGATATTACACAGGGGAGTGTCTGTATTACATGTGTGATATTACAAGGCGGAGTGTCTATTACATGTGTGATATTACACGCGGGAGTGTCTGTATTACACCTGTGATATCACACGGGGGAGTGTCTGTATTACACGTGTGATATTACACAGCGGGGAGTGTCTGTATTACATGTGTGATATTACACAGGGTGACTGTCTGTATTACACGGGGGAGTGTCTGTGTTACACGTGTGATATTACACGGGGGGAGTGTTTATTATACACATGTGATATTATATGGGGGAGTGTCTGTATTACACGAGTGATATTACACGGAGGGAGTGCCTGTATTACATGAGTGATATTACACAGGGGGGAGTGTCTGTATTACATGTGTGATATTAAACAGGGGGAGTGTCTGTATTACACGGGGAAGTGTCTGTGTTACACATGTGATATTACATGGGGGAGTGTCTGTATTACATGTGTGATATTACACGTGAGGGAGAGTCTGTATTACATGTGTGATATTACACGGGGGGAGTGTCTGTATTACATGTGTGATATTAAACAGGGGGAGTGTCTGTATTACACGGGGAAGTGTCTGTGTTACACATGTGATATTACACGGGGGGAGTGTTTATTATACACATGTGATATTACAAGGGGCGAGTGTTTATTATGCACATGTGATATTACATGGGGGAGTGTCTGTATTACATGTGTGATATTACACGTGAGGGAGTGTCTGTATTACATGAGTGATATTACACAGGGGGAAGTGTCTGTATTACATGTGTGATATTAAACAGGGGGAGTGTCTGTATTACATGTGTGATATTACACGTGAGGGATTGTCTGTATTACATGTGTGATATTACACGGGGGGAGGGTCTGTATTACATGCGTGATATTACACGGGGGGAGGGTCTGTATTACACATGTGATATTACACAGGGGGAGAGTCTTTATTACACGTGTGATATTACGCGGGGGGAGTGTCTGTATTACACGTGTGATATTACACGGGGGAGAGTCTGAATTATACCTGTGATATTACATGCCGGGGGTCTGTATTACACCTGTGATACAGTATTACACAGGGGAGTGTCTGTATTACACCTGTGATATTACACGGAGGGGGGTCTGTATTATACCTGTGATATTACACGGGGGGAGTGTCTGTATTACATGTGTGATATTACACGGGGGGAGTGTCTGTATTACACGTGTGGTATTACACGGTGGAGTGTCGGTATTACACCTGTGATATTACACGGAGGGGGGTCTGTATTATACCTGTGATATTACATGGGGGTAGTGTCTGTATTACACCTGTGATATTACACGGGGGGAGTGTCTGTATTACATGTGTGATACTACGCGGGGGAGTGTCTGTATTACATGTGTGATATTACACGGGGGAGTGTCTGTATTACACCTGTGATATTACACGGGGTAGTGTCTGTATTACACGTGTGATATTGCACGGGGGAGTGACTGTATTACAACTGAGATATTACACGGAAGGGGGTCTGTATTATACCTGTGATATTACACAGGGTAGTGACGGTATTACACCTGTGATATTACACGGGGGAGTGACTGTATTACAACTTTGATATTACACTGAGGGAGTGTCTGTATTACAACTGTGATATTACACGGGGGGAGTGTCTGTATTATACCTGTGATACTACACGGGGGAGTGACTGTATTACACCTGTGATATTACATGGGGGAGTGTCTGTATTACATGTGTGATATTACACGGGGGGGTATCTGTATTACACCTGTGATATTACACGGGGGGGGTGTCTGTATTACACCTGTGATATTACACGGGGGAGTGTCTGTATTACATGTGTGATATTACACGGGGGAGTGTCTGCATTACATGTGTGATATTACACGGGGGGAGTGTCTGTATTACATGTGTGATATTACACAGGGGGAGTGTCTGTATTACATGTGTGATATTACACAGGGGGAGTGTCTGTACTACACCTGAGATATTACACGGGGGAGTGTCTGTATTACACCTGTGAAATTACACGGGGGAGTGGCTGTATTACACCTGTGATATTACACAGGGGGAGTGTCTGTATTACATGTGTGATAGTACATAGGGGGGTGTCTGTATTACACCTGTGATATTACACGGGGGAGTGTCTGTATTATACCTGTGATATTACACAGAGGGAGTGTCTGTTTTGCACCGGTGATATTACACGGGGGAGTGTCTGTATTATACCTGCGATATTACACAGGGGGAGTGTCTGTATTACACCTGTGATATTACATGGGGGAGTGTCTGTATTACATGTGTGATATTACACAGGGGGAGTGTCTGTATTACACCTGTGATATTACACGTGGGAGTGTCTGTATTACACCTGTGATATTACACAGGGGGAGTGTCTGTATTACATGTGTGATATTACACGGGGGGAGTGTCTGTATTACATGTGTGATATTACACGGGGGAGTGTCTTTATTACACCTGTGATATTACGCGGGGGGAGTGTCTGTATTACATGTGTGATATTACACGGGGGGGTGTCTGTATTACACCTGTGATATTACACGGGGGGAGTGTCTGTATTACATGTGTGATATTACACGGGGGGAGTGTCTGTATTACATGTGTGATATTACACGGGGGGAGTGTCTGTATTACATGTGTGATATTACACGGGGGGGTGTCTGTATTACACCTGTGATATTACACGGGGGGAGTGTCTGTATTACATGTGTGATATTACACGGGGGAGTGTCTGTATTACATGTGTGATATTACACGGGGGGAGAGTCTGTATTACATGTGGGATATTACACAGGGGGAGTGTCTGTATTACACCTGTGATATTACACGGGGGAGTGTCTGTATTACACCTGTGAAATTACACTGGGGAGTGTCTGTATTACACCTGTGATATTACACAGGGTGAGTGTCTGTATTACATGTGTGATATTACATGGGGGGGTGTCTGTATTATACCTGCGATATTACACAGGGGGAGTGTCTGTATTATACCTGTGATATTACATGGGGGAGTGTCTGTATTACACCTGTGATATTACATGGGGGAGTGTCTGTATTACACGTGTGATATTACACAGGGGGAGTGTCTGTATTACACCTGTGATATTTCACGTGGGAGTGTCTGTATTACACCTGTGATATTACACTGGGGGAGTGTCTGTATTACATGTGTGATATTACATGGGGGGGTGTCTGTATTACACCTGTAATATTACATGGGGGCGTGTCTGTATTACACCTGTGATATTACACGGGGGAGTGTCTGTATTATACCTGTGATATTACACAAGGGGAGTGTCTCTTTTACATCTGTGATATTACACAGGGGGAGTGTCTGTTTTAAATGTGTGAAATTACATGGGGGGGGTGTCTGTATTACACCTGTGATATTACACGGGGGAGTGTCTGTATTATACCTGTGATATTACACAGGGGGAGTGTCTGTATTACACCTGTGATATTACACAGGGGGAGTGTCTGTATTGCACGTGTGATATTACACGGGGGGAGTGTCTGTATTACATGTGTGATATTACACAGGGGGAGTGTCTGTATTACATGTGTGATATTACACGGGGGAGTGTCTGTATTACACGTGTGATATTACACAGGGGGAGTGTCTGTATTACATGTGTGATATTACACGGGGGGAGTGTCTGTATTACACCTGTGATATTACACAGGGGGAGTGTCTGTATTACACCTGTGATATTACACGGAGGAGTGTCTGTATTACACCTGTGAAATTACACGGGGGAGTGTCTGCATTACACCTGTGATATTACACAGGGGGAGTTTCTGTATTACATATGTGATATTACATGGGGGGGTGTCTATATTACACCTGTGATATTACGCGGGGGAGTGTCTGTATTATACCTGTGATATTACACAGGGGGAGTGTCTGTATTACATGTGTGATATTACACAGGGGGAGTGTCTGTATTACATGTGTGATATTACACGGGGGAAGTGTCTGTATTACACCTGTGATATTACACGGAGGAGTGTCTGTATTACATGTGTGATATTACACGGGGGGAGTGTCTGTATTACACCTGTGATATTACACAGGGGGAGTGTCTGTATTACATGTGTGATATTACACAGGGGGAGTGTCTGTATTACACCTGTGATATTACACGGAGGAGTGTCTGTATTACATGTGTGATATTACACGGGGGTAGTGTCTGTATTACACCTGTGATATTACACAGAGGGAGTGTCTGTATTACACCTGTGATATTACACGGAGGAGTGTCTGTATTACACCTGTGATATTACACGGGGGAGTGTCTGTATTACACTTGTGAAATTACACGGGGGAGTGTCTGTATTACACCTGTGATATTACACAGAGGGAGTTTCAGTATTACATGTGTGATATTACATGGGGGGGTGTCTGTATTACACCTGTGATATTACACGGGGGAGTGTCTGTATTATACCTGCAATATTACACAGGGGGAGTGTCTGTATTACACCTGTGATATTACACAGGGGGAGTGTCTGTATTACACGTGTGATATTACACGGGGGAGTGTCTGTATTACACCTGTGATATTACATGGGGGGAGTGTCTGTATTACAACTGTGATATTACACGGGGGGAAGGGGAGTGTCTGTATTACACGTGTGATATTACACGGGGGAGTGACTGTATTACACCTGTGATATTACATGGGGGAGTGTCTGTATTACACCTGTGATATTACATGGGGGAGTGTCTGTATTACACGTGTGATATTACACAGGGGGAGTGTCTGTATTACAGCTGTGATATTACACGTGGGAGTGTCTGTATTACACCTGTGATATTACACGGGGGAGTGTCTGTATTACAAGTGTGATATTACACAGGGGAGTGTTTATTATACACATGTGATATTTCACGGGGCGAGTGTTTATTATACACATGTGATATTACACGGGGCGAGTGTTTATTATACACATGTGATATTACACGGGGCGAGTCTTTATTATACACATGTTATATTACACGGGGTGAGTGTCTATTATACACATGTGATATTACACGGGGGAGTGTATAACACCTGTGATATTACACAGGGGGAGTGTCTATTATACACATGTGATATTACACGAGGGAGTGTCTGTATTACACGTGTGATATTACACGGGGGAGTGTCTGTATTACACGTGTGATATTACACGGGGGGACTGTCTGTATTACATGTGTGATATTTCACAGGGGGAGTGTGTGTATTACACGTGTGATATTACACGGGAGAGTGTCTGCATTACACCTGTGATATTACATGGGGGGAGTGTCTGTATTACAACTGTGATATTACACGGGGGGAGGGGAGTGTCCTTATTACACGTGTGATATTACATGGGGGAGAGTCTGAATTATACCTGTGATATTACATGCCGGGGGTCTGTATTACACCTGTGATACAGTATTACACAGGGGAGTGTCTGTATTACACCTGTGATATTACACGGAGGGGGGTCTGTATTATACCTGTGATATTACACGGGGGGAGTGTCTGTATTACATGTGTGATATTACACGGGGGGAGTGTCTGTATTACACGTGTGGTATTACATGGTGGAGTGTCGGTATTACACCTGTGATATTACACGGAGGGGGGTCTATATTATACCTGTGATATTACATGGGGGTAGTGTCTGTATTACACTTGGATATTACACGGGGGGAGTGTCTGTATTACATGTGTGATACTACACGGGGGACTGTCTGTATTACATGTGTGATATTACACGGGGGAGTGTCTGTATTACACCTGTGATATTACACGGGGTAGTGTCTGTATTACACGTGTGATATTACACGGGGGAGTGACTGTATTACAACTGAGATATTACACGGGTGTAGTGTCTGTATTATACCTGTGATATTACACAGGGTAGTGACGTTATTACACCTGTGATATTACACGGGGGAGTGTCTGTATTGCATGTGTGATATTACACTGGGGGAGTGTCTGTATTACACCTGTGATATTACACGGGGGAGTGACTGTATTACAATTGTGATATTACACGGAGGGAGTGTCTGTATTATACCTGTGATATTACACGGGGGAGTGACTGTATTACACCTGTGATATTACATGGGGGAGTGTCTGTATTACATGTGTGATATTACACGGTGGAGTGTCTTTATTACATGTGTGATATTACAAGGAGGGATTGTCTGTATTATACCTGTGATATTACACGGGGGAGTGACTGTATTACACCTGTGATATTACATGGAACGAGTGTCTGTATTATACCTGTGATATTACACGGGGGAGTGTCTGTATTACATATGTGATATTACACGGGGGAGTGTCTGTATTATACCTGTGATATTACACGGGGGAGTGACTGTATTACAACTGTGATATTACATGGGGGAGTGTCTGTATTACATGTGTGATATTACACGGTGGAGTGTCTTTATTACATTTGTGATATTACAAGGAGGGATTGTCTGTATTATACCTGTGATATTACACGGGGGAGTGACTGTATTACACCTGTGATATTACACGGGGGAGTGTCTGTATTACATGTGTGATATTACAAGGAGGGAGTGACTGTATTACACCTGTGATATTACACGGGGGGAGTGTCTGTTTTACAACTGTGATATTACAAGGAGGGAGTGACTGTATTACACCTGTGATATTACACGGGGGGAGTGTCTGTTTTACAACTGTGATATTGCACGGGGGATTGTCTGTATTACATGTGTGATATTACACGGGGGAGTGTCTGTATTACACCTGTGATATTACACGGGGGAGTGACTGTATTAAAACTGTGATATTACACGGGGGGAGTGTCTGTATTATACCTGTGATATTACACGGGGGATTGACTGTATTACACCTGTGATATTACACGGGGGAGTGTCTGTATTGCATGTGTGATATTACACGGGGTAGTGTCTGTATTACATCTGTGATATTACATGGAGGGAGTGTCTGTATTACACCTGTGATATTACACGGAGGGAGTGTCTGTATTATACCTGTGATATTACACGGGGGGGAGTGTCTGTATTGCATGTGTGATATTATACGGGGGAGTGACTGTATTACACCTGTGATATTACACGGGGGAGTGTCTGTATTGCATGTGTGATATTTCACTGGGGGAGTGTCTGTATTACACCTGTGATATTACACGGAGGGAGTGTCTGTATTATACCTGTGATATTACATGGGGGGGGATTGTCTGTATTGCATGTGTGATGTTACACAGGGGGAGTGTCTGTATTACACCTGTGATATTACACGGGGGAGTGACTGTATTACACATGTGATATTACACGGGGGAGTGACTGTATTACACATGTGATATTACACGGGGGAGACTGTATTACACCTGTCATATTACACGGGGGAGTGACTGTATTACACGTGTGATATTACACGTGGGGGTGTCTGTATTACACCTGTGATATTACACGTGGGGAGTGTCTGTATTACACCTGTGATATTACACGTGGGGGGGCGTCTGTATTACACCTGTGATATTACACAGGGGGAGTGTCTGTATTACACGTGTGAGTGTCTGTATTACACATGTGATATTACATGGGGAGTGTCTGTATTATACCTTTGATATCACACAGGGGAGTGACTGTATTACACCTGTGATATTACACGGAGGGAGTGACTGTATTACACCTGTGATATTACACAGGGGGAGTGTCTGTATTACACGTGTGATATTACACGGGGGAGTGTCTGTATTATACCTGTGATATTACACGGGGGGGAGGGGAGTGTCTGTATTACACGTGTGATATTACACGGGTGGACTGTCTGTATTACATGTGTGATATTACACAGGGGGAGTGTCTGTATTACACGTGTGATATTACATGGGGGGAGTGTCTGTATTACACCTGTGATATTACACGGGTGGGAGGGGAGTGTCTGTAATACACGTGTGATATTACACGGCTGAGTGACTGTATTACACCTGTGATATTACATGGGGGAGTGTCTGTTTTACACCTGTGATATTACACAGGGGGAGTGTCTGTATTACATGTGTGATATTACATGTGGGGTGTCTGTATTCCACCTGTGATATTACACAGGGGAGTGTCTGTATTACACGTGTGATATTACACAGGGGGAGTGTCTGTATTACACCTGTGATATTACACGTGGGAGTGTCTGTATTACACCTGTGATATTACACAGGGGGAGTGTCTGTATTACATGTGTGATATTACACAGGGGGAGTGTCTGTATTACATGTGTGATATTACATGGAGGGGTGTCTGTATAACACCTGTAATATTACATGGGGGGGTGTCTGTATTACACCTGTGATATTACATGGGGGAGTGTCTGTATTATACCTGTGATATTACACGGGGGGAGTGTCTGTATTATACCTGTGATATTACACGGGGGGGGAGTGTCTGTATTGCATGTGTGATGTTACACAGGGGGAGTGTCTGTATTACACCTGTGATATTACACGGGGGAGTGACTGTATTACACATGTGACATTACACGGGGGAGTGACTGTATTACACATGTGATATTACAAGGGGGGGGTGTCTGTATTACATGTGTGATATTACACAGGGGGAAGAGTCTGTATTGCATGTGTGATATTTCACTGGGGGAGTGTCTGTATTACACCTGTGATATTACTCGGAGGGAGTGTCTGTATTATACCTGTGATATTACACGAGGGAGTGACTGTATTACACCTGTGATATTTCACAGGGGGAGTGTCTGTATTACACGTGTGATATTACACGGGGGAGTGTCTGTATTACACCTGTGATATTACACGGGGGGGAGGGGAGTGTCTGTATTACACGTGTGATATTACACGGGTGGACTGTCTGTATTACATGTGTGATATTACACAGGGGGAGTGTCTGTATTACACGTGTGATATTACACGGGGGAGTGTCTGTATTACACCTGTGATATTACATGGGGGGAGTGTCTGTATTACACCTGTGATATTACACGGGGGGGAGGGGAGTGTCTGTAATACACGTGTGATATTACACGGGGGAGTGACTGTATTACACCTGTGATATTACATGGGGGAGTGTCTGTTTTACACCTGTGATATTACACAGGGTGAGTGTCTGTATTACATGTGTGATATTACATGGGGGGTGTCTGTATTACACCTGTGATATTACACAGGGGAGTGTCTGTATTACACGTGTGATATTACATAGGGGGAGTGTCTGTATTACACCTGTGATATTACACGTGGGAGTGTCTGTATTACACCTGTGATATTACACAGGGGGAGTGTCTGTATTACATGTGTGATATTACATGGGGGGGTGTCTGTATTACACCTGTAATATTACATGGGGGGGTGTCTGTATTACACCTGTGATATTACACGGGGGAGTGTCTGTATTATAACTGTGATATTACACGGGGGGGGAGTGTCTGTATTATACCTGTGATATTACACGGGGTGGGAGTGTCTGTATTGCATGTGTGATGTTACACAGGGGGATTGTCTGTATTACACCTGTGATATTACACGGGGGAGTGACTGTATTACACATGTGATATTACACGGGGGAGTGACTGTATTACACATGTGATATTACACGGCGGGGTGTCCGTATTACATGTGTGATATTACACAGGGGGGAGAGTCTGTATTGCATGTGTGATATTTCACTGGGGGAGTGTCTGTATTACACCTGTGATATTACTCGGAGGGAGTGTCTGTATTATACCTGTGATATTACACGGGGGAGTGACTGTATTACACCTGTGATATTACACGGGGGGAGTGTCTGTTTTACAACTGTGATATTACACGGAGGGAGTGTCTGTATTATATGTGTGATATTACATGGGGGATTGTCTGTATTACATGTGTGATATTACACGGGGGAGTGACTGTATTAAAACTGTGATATTACACGGGGGGAGTGACTGTATTAAAACTGTGATATTACACGGGGGGAGTGTCTGTATTATACCTGTGATATTACACGGGGGATTGACTGTATTACACCTGTGATATTACACGGGGGAGTGTCTGTATTGCATGTGTGATATTACACGGGGGAGTGTCTGTATTACATCTGTGATATTACACGGAGGGAGTGTCTGTATTACACCTGTGATATTACACGGAGGGAGTGTCTGTATTATACCTGTGATATTACACGGGGGGGGGAGTGTCTGTATTGCATGTGTGATATTACACGGGGGAGTGACTATTACACCTGTGATATTACATGGGGGAGTGTCTGTATTACATGTGTGATATTACACAGGGGGGAGAGTCTGTATTGCATGTGTGATATTTCACTTGGGGAGTGTCTGTATTACACCTGTGATATTACACGGAGGGAGTGTCTGTATTATACCTGTGATATTACACGGGGGTCAGTGTCTGTATTATACCTGTGATATTACACGGGGGGGAGTGTCTGTATTGCATGTGTGATGTTACAAAGGGGGAGTGTCTGTATTACACCTGTGATATTACACGGAGGAGTGACTGTATTACACATGTGATATTACACGGGGGAGTGACTGTATTACACCTGTGATATTACACGGGGGAGTGTCTGTATTACACGTGTGATATTACACGGGGGAGTTTCTGTATTACACCTGTGATATTACACGTGGGGAGTTTCTGTATTACACCTGTGATATTACACGTGGGGGGGTGTATGTATTACACGTGTGATATTACACGTGGAAGTGTCTGTATTACATGTGTGATATTACAAGGAGGGATTGTCTGTATTACACCTGTGATACTACACGGGGGGAGTGTCTGTTTTACAACTGTGATATTACACGGAGGGAGTGTCTGTATTATATGTGTGATATTACACGGGGGATTGTCTGTATTACATGTGTGATATTACACGGGGGAGTGTCTGTATTACACCTGTGATATTACACGGAGGGGGGTCTGTATTATACCTGTGATGTTACATGGGGGTAGTGTCTGTATTACACTTGGATATTACACGGGGGGAGTGTCTGTATTACATGTGTGATACTACACGGGGGACTGTCTGTATTACATGTGTGATATTACACGGGGGAGTGTCTGTATTACACCTGTGATATTACACGGGGTAGTGTCTGTATTACACGTGTGATATTACACGGGGGAGTGACTGTATTACAACTGAGATATTACACGGGTGTAGTGTCTGTATTATACCTGTGATATTACACAGGGTAGTGACGTAATTACACCTGTGATATTACACAGGGGAGTGTCTGTATTGCATGTGTGATATTACAATGGGGGAGTGTCTGTATTACACCTGTGATATTACACGGGGGAGTGACTGTATTACAACTGTGATATTACACGGGGGAGTGTCTGTATTACACCTGTGATATTACACGGGGGAGTCACTGTATTATAACTGTGATATTACACGGGGAGAGTGTCTGTATTATACCTTTGATATTACACGGGGGAGTGACTGTATTACACCTGTGATATTACACTGGGGAGTGTCTGTATTACATGTGTGATATTACAAGGAGGGATTGTCTGTATTATACCTGTGATATTACACGAGGGAGTGACTGTATTACACCTGTGATATTACACAGGGGGAGTGTCTGTATTACACGTGTGATATTACACGGGGGAGTGTCTGTATTACACCTGTGATATTACACGGGGGGGAGGGGAGTGTCTGTATTACACGTGTGATATTACACGGGTGGACTGTCTGTGTTACATGTGTGATATTACACAGGGGGAGTGTCTGTATAACACGTGTGATATTAAACGGGGGAGTGTCTGTATTACACCTGTGATATTACATGGGGGGAGTGTCTGTATTACACCTGTGATATTACACGGGGGGGATGGGAGTGTCTGTAATACACGTGTGATATTACACGGGGGAGTGACTGTATTACACCTGTGATATTACATGGGAGAGTGTCTGTTTTACACCTGTGATATTACACAGGGGGAGTGTCTGTATTACATGTGTGATATTACATGGGGGGTGTCTGTATTACACCTGTGATATTACACAGGGGAGTGTCTGTATTACATGTGTGATATTACATGGGGGGGTGTCTGTATTATACCTGTAATATTACATGGGGGGGTGTCTGTATTACACCTGTGATATTACACGGGGGAGTGTCTGTATTATACCTGTGATATTACACGGGGGGGAGTGTCTGTATTATACTTGTGATATTACACGGGGTGGGAGTGTCTGTATTGCATGTGTGATGTTACACAGGGGGAGTGTCTGTATTACACCTGTGATATTACACGGGGGAGTGACTGTATTACACATGTGATATTACACGGGGGAGTGACTGTATTACACATGTGATATTACACGGGGGGGTGTCTGTATTACATGTGTGATATTACACAGGGGGGAGAGTCTGTATTGTATGTGTGATATTTCACTGGGGGAGTGTCTGTATTACACCTGTGATATTACTCGGAGGGAGTGTCTGTATTATACCTGTGATATTACACGGGGGAGTGACTGTATTACACCTGTGATATTACACGGAGGGAGTGTCTGTATTATATGTGTGATATTACACGGGGGATTGTCTGTTTTACATGTGTGATATTACACGGGGGAGTGACTGTATTAAAACTGTGATATTACACGGGGGGAGTGACTGTATTAAAACTGTGATATTACACGGGGGGAGTGTCTGTTTTACAACTGTGATATTACACGGAGGGAGTGTCTGTATTATATGTGTGATATTACACGGGGGATTGTCTGTTTTACATGTGTGATATTACACGGGGGAGTGACTGTATTAAAACTGTGATATTACACGGGGGGAGTGACTGTATTAAAACTGTGATATTACACGGGGGGAGTGTCTGTATTATACCTGTGATATTACACGGGGGATTGACTGTATTACACCTGTGATATTACACGGGGGAGTGTCTGTATTGCATGTGTGATATTACACGGGGTAGTGTCTGTATTACATCTGTGATATTACATGGAGGGAGTGTCTGTATTACACCTGTGATATTACACGGAGGTAGTGTCTGTATTATACCTGTGATATTACACGGGGGGGAGTGTCTGTATTGCATGTGTGATATTATACGGGGGAGTGACTGTATTACACCTGTGATATTACACGGGGGAGTGTCTGTATTGCATGTGTGATATTTCACTGGGGGAGTGTCTGTATTACACCTGTGATATTACACGGAGGGAGTGTCTGTATTATACCTGTGATATTACATGGGGGGGGATTGTCTGTATTGCATGTGTGATGTTACACAGGGGGAGTGTCTGTATTACACCTGTGATATTACACGGGGGAGTGACTGTATTACACATGTGATATTACACGGGGGAGTGACTGTATTACACATGTGATATTACACGGGGGAGTGACTGTATTACACCTGTCATATTACACGGGGGAGTGACTGTATTACACGTGTGATATTACACGTGGGGGTGTCTGTATTACACCTGTGATATTACACGTGGGGAGTGTCTGTATTACACCTGTGATATTACACGTGGGGGGGCGTCTGTATTACACCTGTGATATTACACAGGGGGAGTGTCTGTATTACACGTGTGAGTGTCTGTATTACACATGTGATATTACATGGGGAGTGTCTGTATTATACCTTTGATATCACACAGGGGAGTGACTGTATTACACCTGTGATATTACACGGAGGGAGTGACTGTATTACACCTGTGATATTACACAGGGGGAGTGTCTGTATTACACGTGTGATATTACACGGGGGAGTGTCTGTATTATACCTGTGATATTACACGGGGGGGAGGGGAGTGTCTGTATTACACGTGTGATATTACACGGGTGGACTGTCTGTATTACATGTGTGATATTACACAGGGGGAGTGTCTGTATTACACGTGTGATATTACATGGGGGGAGTGTCTGTATTACACCTGTGATATTACACGGGTGGGAGGGGAGTGTCTGTAATACACGTGTGATATTACACGGCTGAGTGACTGTATTACACCTGTGATATTACATGGGGGAGTGTCTGTTTTACACCTGTGATATTACACAGGGGGAGTGTCTGTATTACATGTGTGATATTACATGGGGGGTGTCTGTATTCCACCTGTGATATTACACAGGGGAGTGTCTGTATTACACGTGTGATATTACACAGGGGGAGTGTCTGTATTACACCTGTGATATTACACGTGGGAGTGTCTGTATTACACCTGTGATATTACACAGGGGGAGTGTCTGTATTACATGTGTGATATTACACAGGGGGAGTGTCTGTATTACATGTGTGATATTACATGGAGGGGTGTCTGTATAACACCTGTAATATTACATAGGGGGGTGTCTGTATTACACCTGTGATATTACATGGGGGAGTGTCTGTATTATACCTGTGATATTACACGGGGGGAGTGTCTGTATTATACCTGTGATATTACACGGGGGGGGAGTGTCTGTATTGCATGTGTGATGTTACACAGGGGGAGTGTCTGTATTACACCTGTGATATTACACGGGGGAGTGACTGTATTACACATGTGACATTACACGGGGGAGTGACTGTATTACACATGTGATATTACAAGGGGGGGGTGTCTGTATTACATGTGTGATATTACACAGGGGGAAGAGTCTGTATTGCATGTGTGATATTTCACTGGGGGAGTGTCTGTATTACACCTGTGATATTACTCGGAGGGAGTGTCTGTATTATACCTGTGATATTACACGAGGGAGTGACTGTATTACACCTGTGATATTTCACAGGGGGAGTGTCTGTATTACACGTGTGATATTACACGGGGGAGTGTCTGTATTACACCTGTGATATTACACGGGGGGGAGGGGAGTGTCTGTATTACACGTGTGATATTACACGGGTGGACTGTCTGTATTACATGTGTGATATTACACAGGGGGAGTGTCTGTATTACACGTGTGATATTACACGGGGGAGTGTCTGTATTACACGTGTGATATTACACGGGGGGGAGGGGAGTGTCTGTAATACACGTGTGATATTACACGGGGGAGTGACTGTATTACACCTGTGATATTACATGGGGGAGTGTCTGTTTTACACCTGTGATATTACACAGGGTGAGTGTCTGTATTACATGTGTGATATTACATGGGGGGTGTCTGTATTACACCTGTGATATTACACAGGGGAGTGTCTGTATTACACGTGTGATATTACATAGGGGGAGTGTCTGTATTACACCTGTGATATTACACGTGGGAGTGTCTGTATTACACCTGTGATATTACACAGGGGGAGTGTCTGTATTACATGTGTGATATTACATGGGGGGGTGTCTGTATTACACCTGTAATATTACATGGGGGGGTGTCTGTATTACACCTGTGATATTACACGGGGGAGTGTCTGTATTATAACTGTGATATTACACGGGGGGGGAGTGTCTGTATTATACCTGTGATATTACACGGGGTGGGAGTGTCTGTATTGCATGTGTGATGTTACACAGGGGGATTGTCTGTATTACACCTGTGATATTACACGGGGGAGTGACTGTATTACACATGTGATATTACACGGGGGAGTGACTGTATTACACATGTGATATTACACGGCGGGGTGTCTGTATTACATGTGTGATATTACACAGGGGGGAGAGTCTGTATTGCATGTGTGATATTTCACTGGGGGAGTGTCTGTATTACACCTGTGATATTACTCGGAGGGAGTGTCTGTATTATACCTGTGATATTACACGGGGGAGTGACTGTATTACACCTGTGATATTACACGGGGGGAGTGTCTGTTTTACAACTGTGATATTACACGGAGGGAGTGTCTGTATTATATGTGTGATATTACATGGGGGATTGTCTGTATTACATGTGTGATATTACACGGGGGAGTGACTGTATTAAAACTGTGATATTACACGGGGGGAGTGACTGTATTAAAACTGTGATATTACACGGGGGGAGTGTCTGTATTATACCTGTGATATTACACGGGGGATTGACTGTATTACACCTGTGATATTACACGGGGGAGTGTCTGTATTGCATGTGTGATATTACACGGGGGAGTGTCTGTATTACATCTGTGATATTACACGGAGGGAGTGTCTGTATTACACCTGTGATATTACACGGAGGGAGTGTCTGTATTATACCTGTGATATTACACGGGGGGGGGGAGTGTCTGTATTGCATGTGTGATATTACACGGGGGAGTGACTATTACACCTGTGATATTACATGGGGGAGTGTCTGTATTACATGTGTGATATTACACAGGGGGGAGAGTCTGTATTGCATGTGTGATATTTCACTTGGGGAGTGTCTGTATTACACCTGTGATATTACACGGAGGGAGTGTCTGTATTATACCTGTGATATTACACGGGGGTCAGTGTCTGTATTATACCTGTGATATTACACGGGGGGGAGTGTCTGTATTGCATGTGTGATGTTACAAAGGGGGAGTGTCTGTATTACACCTGTGATATTACACGGAGGAGTGACTGTATTACACATGTGATATTACACGGGGGAGTGACTGTATTACACCTGTGATATTACACGGGGGAGTGTCTGTATTACACGTGTGATATTACACGGGGGAGTTTCTGTATTACACCTGTGATATTACACGTGGGGAGTTTCTGTATTACACCTGTGATATTACACGTGGGGGGGTGTCTGTATTACACGTGTGATATTACACGTGGAAGTGTCTGTATTACATGTGTGATATTACAAGGAGGGATTGTCTGTATTACACCTGTGATACTACACGGGGGGAGTGTCTGTTTTACAACTGTGATATTACACGGAGGGAGTGTCTGTATTATATGTGTGATATTACACGGGGGATTGTCTGTATTACATGTGTGATATTACACGGGGGAGTGTCTGTATTACACCTGTGATATTACACGGAGGGGGGTCTGTATTATACCTGTGATGTTACATGGGGGTAGTGTCTGTATTACACTTGGATATTACACGGGGGGAGTGTCTGTATTACATGTGTGATACTACACGGGGGACTGTCTGTATTACATGTGTGATATTACACGGGGGAGTGTCTGTATTACACCTGTGATATTACACGGGGTAGTGTCTGTATTACACGTGTGATATTACACGGGGGAGTGACTGTATTACAACTGAGATATTACACGGGTGTAGTGTCTGTATTATACCTGTGATATTACACAGGGTAGTGACGTAATTACACCTGTGATATTACACAGGGGAGTGTCTGTATTGCATGTGTGATATTACAATGGGGGAGTGTCTGTATTACACCTGTGATATTACACGGGGGAGTGACTGTATTACAACTGTGATATTACACGGGGGAGTGTCTGTATTACACCTGTGATATTACACGGGGGAGTCACTGTATTATAACTGTGATATTACACGGGGAGAGTGTCTGTATTATACCTTTGATATTACACGGGGGAGTGACTGTATTACACCTGTGATATTACACTGGGGAGTGTCTGTATTACATGTGTGATATTACAAGGAGGGATTGTCTGTATTATACCTGTGATATTACACGAGGGAGTGACTGTATTACACCTGTGATATTACACAGGGGGAGTGTCTGTATTACACGTGTGATATTACACGGGGGAGTGTCTGTATTACACCTGTGATATTACACGGGGGGGAGGGGAGTGTCTGTATTACACGTGTGATATTACACGGGTGGACTGTCTGTGTTACATGTGTGATATTACACAGGGGGAGTGTCTGTATAACACGTGTGATATTAAACGGGGGAGTGTCTGTATTACACCTGTGATATTACATGGGGGGAGTGTCTGTATTACACCTGTGATATTACACGGGGGGGATGGGAGTGTCTGTAATACACGTGTGATATTACACGGGGGAGTGACTGTATTACACCTGTGATATTACATGGGAGAGTGTCTGTTTTACACCTGTGATATTACACAGGGGGAGTGTCTGTATTACATGTGTGATATTACATGGGGGGTGTCTGTATTACACCTGTGATATTACACAGGGGAGTGTCTGTATTACATGTGTGATATTACATGGGGGGGTGTCTGTATTACACCTGTAATATTACATGGGGGGGTGTCTGTATTACACCTGTGATATTACACGGGGGAGTGTCTGTATTATACCTGTGATATTACACGGGGGGGAGTGTCTGTATTATACTTGTGATATTACACGGGGTGGGAGTGTCTGTATTGCATGTGTGATGTTACACAGGGGGAGTGTCTGTATTACACCTGTGATATTACACGGGGGAGTGACTGTATTACACATGTGATATTACACGGGGGAGTGACTGTATTACACATGTGATATTACACGGGGGGGTGTCTGTATTACATGTGTGATATTACACAGGGGGGAGAGTCTGTATTGCATGTGTGATATTTCACTGGGGGAGTGTCTGTATTACACCTGTGATATTACTCGGAGGGAGTGTCTGTATTATACCTGTGATATTACACGGGGGAGTGACTGTATTACACCTGTGATATTACACGGAGGGAGTGTCTGTATTATATGTGTGATATTACACGGGGGATTGTCTGTTTTACATGTGTGATATTACACGGGGGAGTGACTGTATTAAAACTGTGATATTACACGGGGGGAGTGACTGTATTAAAACTGTGATATTACACGGGGGGAGTGTCTGTTTTACAACTGTGATATTACACGGAGGGAGTGTTTGTATTATATGTGTGATATTACACGGGGGATTGTCTGTTTTACATGTGTGATATTACACGGGGGAGTGACTGTATTAAAACTGTGATATTACACGGGGGGAGTGACTGTATTAAAACTGTGATATTACACGGGGGGAGTGTCTGTATTATACCTGTGATATTACACGGGGGATTGACTGTATTACACCTGTGATATTACACGGGGGAGTGTCTGTATTGCATGTGTGATATTACACGGGGGAGTGTCTGTATTACATCTGTGATATTACACGGAGGGAGTGTCTGTATTACACCTGTGATATTACACGGAGGGAGTGTCTGTATTATACCTGTGATATTACACGGGGGGGGAGTGTCTGTATTGCATGTGTGATATTACACGGGGGAGTGACTATTACACCTGTGATATTACACGGGGGAGTGTCTGTATTACATGTGTGATATTACACAGGGGGGAGAGTCTGTATTGCATGTGTGATATTTCACTTGGGGAGTGTCTGTATTACACCTGTGATATTACACGGAGGGAGTGTCTGTATTATACCTGTGATATTACACGGGGGGGAGTGTCTGTATTATACCTGTGATATTACAAGGGGGGAGTGTCTGTATTGCATGTGTGATGTTACAAAGGGGGAGTGTCTGTATTACACCTGTGATATTACACGGGGGAGTGACTGTATTACACATGTGATATTACACGTTGGAGTGACTGTATTACACCTGTGATATTACACGGGGGAGTGTCTGTATTACACGTGTGATATTACACGGGGGAGTTTCTGTATTACACCTGTGATATTACACGTGGGGAGTTTCTGTATTACACCGGTGATATTACACGTGGGGGGGTGTCTGTATTACACGTGTGATATTACACGGGGAAGTGTCTGTATTACATGTGTGATACTACAAGGAGGGATTGTCTGTATTACACCTGTGATACTACTCGGGGGGAGTGTCTGTTTTACAACTGTGATATTACGCGGAGGGAGTGTCTGTATTATATGTGTGATATTACACGGGGGATTGTCTGTATTACATGTGTGATATCACACGGGGGAGTGTCTATATTACACCTGTGATATTACACGGAGGGGGGTCTGTATTATACCTGTGATGTTACATGGGGGTAGTGTCTGTATTACACTTGGATATTACACGGGGGGAGTGTCTGTATTACATGTGTGATACTACACGGGGGACTGTCTGTATTACATGTGTGATATTACACGGGGGAGTGTCTGTATTACACCTGTGATATTACACGGGGTAGTGTCTGTATTACACGTGTGATATTACACGGGGGAGTGACTGTATTACAACTGAGATATTACACGGGTGTAGTGTCTGTATTATACCTGTGATATTACACAGGGTAGTGACGTTATTACACCTGTGATATTACACGGGGGAGTGTCTGTATTGCATGTGTGATATTACAATGGGGGAGTGTCTGTATTACACCTGTGATATTACACGGGGGAGTGACTGTATTACAACTGTGATATTACACGGAGGGAGTGTCTGTATTACACCTGTGATATTACACGGAACGAGTGTCTGTATTATACCTGTGATATTACACGGGGGAGTGTCTGTATTACATGTGTGATATTACACGGGGGAGTGTCTGTATTACACCTGTGATATTACACGGGGGAGTCACTGTATTACAACTGTGATATTACACGGGGAGAATGTCTGTATTATATATCTGATATTACACGTTGGAGTGACTGTATTACACCTGTGATATTACACTGGGGAGTGTCTGTATTACATGTGTGATATTACAAGTAGGGATTGTCTGTATTATACCTGTGATATTACACGGGGGAGTGACTGTATTACACCTGTGATATTACACGGGGGAGTGTCTGTATTACATGTGTGATATTACAAGGAGGGAGTGACTGCATTACACCTGTGATATTACACGGGGGGAGTGTCTGTTTTACAACTGTGATATTACACGGAGGGAGTGTCTGTATTATATGTGTGATATTACACGGGGGATTGTCTGTATTACATGTGTGATATTACACGGGGGAGAGTCTGTATTACACCTGTGATATTACACGGGGGAGTGACTGTATTTAAACTGTGATATTACACGGGGGGAGTGTCTGTATTACACGTGTGATATTACACGGGGGATTGTCTGTATTACACCTGTGATAATACACTGAGGAGTGTCTGTATTACACGTGTGATATTACACGGGGGAGCGTCTGTATTACACCTGTGATATTACACGGGGGAGTGTCTGTATTACACCTGTGATATTACACTGGGGAGTGACTGTATTAAAACTGTGATATTACACGGGGGGAGTGTCTGTATTACACGTGTGATATTACACGGGGAAGTGTCTGTATTACACCTGTGATATTACACGGAGGGGGGTCTGTATTATACCTGTGATGTTACATGGGGGTAGTGTCTGTATTACACTTGGATATTACACGGGGGGAGTGTCTGTATTACATGTGTGATACTACACGGGGGACTGTCTGTATTACATGTGTGATATTACACGGGGGAGTGTCTGTATTATACCTGTGATATTACACGGGGTAGTGTCTGTATTACACGTGTGATATTACACGGGGGAGTGACTGTATTACAACTGAGATATTACACGGGTGTAGTGTCTGTATTATACCTGTGATATCACACAGGGTAGTGACGTTATTACACCTGTGATATTACACGGGGGAGTGTCTGTATTGCATGTGTGATATTACAATGGGGGAGTGTCTGTATTACACCTGTGATATTACACGGGGGAGTGACTGTATTACAACTGTGATATTACACGGAGGGAGTGTCTGTATTACACCTGTGATATTACACGGAACGAGTGTCTGTATTATACCTATGATATTACACGGGGGAGTGTCTGTATTACATGTGTGATATTACACGGGGGAGTGTCTGTATTACACCTGTGATATTACACGGGGGAGTCACTGTATTACAACTGTGATATTACACGGGGAGAGTGTCTGTATTATACCTTTGATATTACACGGGGGAGTGACTGTATTACACCTGTGATATTACACTGGGGAGTGTCTGTATTACATGTGTGATATTACAAGGAGGGATTGTCTGTATTATACCTGTGATATTACACGGGGGAGTGACTGTATTACACCTGTGATATTACACGGGGGAGTGTCTGTATTACATGTGTGATATTACAAGGAGGGAGTGACTGCATTACACCTGTGATATTACACGGGGGGAGTGTCTGTTTTACAACTGTGATATTACACGGAGGGAGTGTCTGTATTATATGTATGATATTACACGGGGGATTGTCTGTATTACATGTGTGATATTACACGGGGGAGTGTCTGTATTACACCTGTGATATTACACGGGGGAGTGTCTGTATTACACGTGTGATATTACACGGGGGATTGTCTGTATTACACCTGTGATAATACACTGAGGAGTGTCTGTATTACACGTGTGATATTACACGGGGGAGCGTCTGTATTACACCTGTGATACTACACGGGGGAGTGTCTGTATTACACCTGTGATATTACACGGGGGAGTGACTGTATTAAAACTGTGATATTACACGGGGGGAGTGTCTGTATTACACGTGTGATATTACACGGGGGATTGTCTGTATTACACCTGTGATAATACACTGAGGAGTGTCTGTATTACACGTGCGATATTACACGGGGGAGTGTCTGTATTACACCTGTGATACTACACGGGGGAGTGTCTGTATTACACCTGTAATATTACACGGGGGAGTGACTGTATTAAAACTGTGATATTACACGGGGGGAATGTCTGTATTATACCTGTGATATTACACGGGGGATTGACTGTATTACACCTGTGATATTACACGGGGGAGTGTCTGTATTGCATGTGTGATATTACACGGGGGAGTGTCTGTATTACATCTGTGATATTACATGGAGGAAGTGTCTGTATTACTCCTGTGATATTGCACGGGGGGGGGGAGTGTCTGTATTGCATGTGTGATATTACACGGGGGAGTGACTGTATTACACCTGTGATATTACACGGGGGAGTGTCTGTATTACATGTGTGATATTACACAGGGGGGAGAGTCTGTATTGCATGTGTGATATTTCACTGGGGGAGTGTCTGTATTACACCTGTGATATTACACGGAGGGAGTGTCTGTATTATACCTGTGATATTACACGGGGGGGATTGTCTGTATTGCATGTGTGATGTTACACAGGGGGAGTGTCTGTATTACACCTGTGATATTACACGGGGGAGTGACTGTATTACACATGTGATATTACACGGGGGAGTGACTGTATTACACATGTGATATTACACGGGGGAGTGACTGTATTACACCTGTGATATTACACGGGGGAGTGACTGTATTACACATGTGATACTACACGGGGGGGAGTCTGTATTACACCTGTGATATTACACGTGGGGAGTGTCTGTATTACACCTGTGATATTACACGTGGGGGGGTGTCTGTATTACACCTGTGATATTACACGGGGGGAGTGTCTGTATTACACGTGTGAGTGTCTGTATTACACATGTGATATTACATGGGGTAGTGTCTGTATTATACCTTTGATATCACACAGGGGAGTGACTGTATTACACCTGTGATATTACACGGAGGGAGTGACTGTATTACACCTGTGATATTACACAGGGGGAGTGTCTGTATTACACGTGTGATATTACATGGGGGGAGTGTCTGTATTACAACTGTGATATTACACGGGGGGGAGGGGAGTGTCTGTATTACACGTGTGATATTACACGGGGGAGTGACTGTATTACACCTGTGATATTACATGGGGGAGTGTCTGTTTTACACCTGTGATATTACACAGGGGGAGTGTCTGTATTACATGTGTGATATTACATGGGGGGGTGTCTGTATTATACCTGTGATATTACATGGGGGAGTGTCTGTATTACACCTGTGATATTACATGGGGGAGTGTCTGTATTACACGTGTGATATTACACGGGGGAGTGACTGTATTACACATGTGATATTACACGGGGGAGTGTCTGTATTACACCTGTGATATTACACGTGGAAGTGTCTGTATTACACCTGTGATATTACATAGGGGGAGTGTCTGTATTACATGTGTGATATTACATGGGGGGGTGTCTGTATTACACCTGTAATATTACATGGGGGGGTGTCTGTATTACACCTGTGATATTACACGGGGGAGTGTCTGTATTATACCTGTGATATTACACGGGGGGGGAGTCACTGTATTACAACTGTGATATTACACGGGGAGAGTGTCTGTATTATACCTTTGATATTACACGGGGGAGTGACTGTATTACACCTGTGATATTACACTGGGGAGTGTCTGTATTACATGTGTGATATTACAAGGAGGGATTGTCTGTATTATACCTGTGATATTACACGGGGGAGTGACTGTATTACACCTGTGATATTACACGGGGGAGTGTCTGTATTACATGTGTGATATTACAAGGAGGGAGTGACTGCATTACACCTGTGATATTACACGAGGGGAGTGTCTGTTTTACAACTGTGATATTACACGGAGGGAGTGTCTGTATTATATGTATGATATTACACGGGGGATTGTCTGTATTACATGTGTGATATTACACGGGGGAGTGTCTGTATTACACCTGTGATATTACACGAAGGAGTGTCTGTATTACACGTGTGATATTACACGGGGGATTGTCTGTATTACACCTGTGATAATACACTGAGGAGTGTCTGTATTACACGTGTGATATTACACTGGGGAGCGTCTGTATTACACCTGTGATACTACACGGGGGAGTGTCTGTATTACACCTGTGATATTACACGGGGGAGTGACTGTATTAAAACTGTGATATTACACGGGGGGAGTGTCTGTATTACACGTGTGATATTACACGGGGGATTGTCTGTATTACACCTGTGATAATACACTGAGGAGTGTCTGTATTACACGTGTGATATTACACGGGGGAGCGTCTGTATTACACCTGTGATACTACACGGGGGAGTGTCTGTATTACACCTGTAATATTACACGGGGGAGTGACTGTATTAAAACTGTGATATTACACGGGGGGAATGTCTGTATTATACCTGTGATATTACACGGGGGATTGACTGTATTACACCTGTGATATTACACGGGGGAGTGTCTGTATTGCATGTGTGATATTACACGGGGGAGTGTCTGTATTACATCTGTGATATTACATGGAGGAAGTGTCTGTATTACTCCTGTGATATTGCACGGGGGGGGGGGAGTGTCTGTATTGCATGTGTGATATTACACGGGGGAGTGACTGTATTACACCTGTGATATTACACGGGGGAGTGTCTGTATTACATGTGTGATATTACACAGGGGGGAGAGTCTGTATTGCATGTGTGATATTTCACTGGGGGAGTGTCTGTATTACACCTGTGATATTACACGGAGGGAGTGTCTGTATTATACCTGTGATATTACACGGGGGGGGGATTGTCTGTATTGCATGTGTGATGTTACACAGGGGGAGTGTCTGTATTACACCTGTGATATTACACGGGGGAGTGACTGTATTACACATGTGATATTACACGGGGGAGTGACTGTATTACACATGTGATATTACACGGGGGAGTGACTGTATTACACATGTGATATTACACGGGGGAGTGACTGTATTACACATGTGATATTACACGGGGGGTGTCTGTATTACATGTGTGATATTGCACAGGGGGGAGAGTCTGTATTGCATGTGTGATATTTCACTGGGGGAGTGTCTGTATTACACTTGTGATATTACACGGAGGGAGTGTCTGTATTATACCTGTGATATTACACGGGGGAGTGACTGTATTACACCTGTGATATTACACGGGGGGAGTGTCTGTTTTACAACTGTGATATTACACGGAGGGAGTGTCTGTATTATATGTGTGATATTACATGGGGGATTGTCTGTATTACATGTGTGATATTACACGGGGGAGTGACTGTATTAAAACTGTGATATTACACGGGGGGAGTGTCTGTATTATACCTGTGATATTACACGGGGGATTGACTGTATTACACCTGTGATATTACACGGGGGAGTGTCTGTGTTGCATGTGTGATATTACACGGGGGAGTGTCGGTATTACATCTGTGATATTACACGCAGGGAGTGTCTGTATTACACCTGTGATATTACACGGAGGGAGTGTCTGTATTATACCTGTGATATTACACGGGGGGGGAGTGTCTGTATTGCATGTGTGATGTTACAAAGGGGGAGTGTCTGTATTACACCTGTGATATTACACGGGGGAGTGACTGTATTACACATGTGATATTACACGGGGGAGTGACTGTATTACACATGTGATATTACACGGGGGAGTGACTGTATTACACCTGTGATATTACACAGGGGAGTGTCTGTATTACACGTGTGATATTACACGGGGGGGTGTCTGTATTACACCTGTGATATTACACGTGGGGAGTGTCTGCATTACACCTGTGATATTATACGTGGGGCGGTGTCTGTATTACACCTGTGATATTACACGGGGGGAGTGTCTGTATTACACGTGTGATATTACACGGGGGAGTGTCTGTATTACATGTGTAATATTACAAGGAGGGATTGTCTGTATTACACCTGTGATATTACACGGGGGGAGTGTCTGTTTTACAACTGTGATATTACACGGAGGGAGTGTCTGTATTATATGTGTGATATTACACGGGGGATTGTCTGTATTACATGTGTGATATTACACGGGGGAGTGTCTGTATTACACGTGTGATATTACACGGGGGAGTGACTGTATTAAAACTGTGATATTACACGGGGGATTAACTGTATTACACCTGTGATATTACATGGGGGAGAGTCTGTATTGCATGTGTGATATTACACGGGGGAGTGTCTGTATTACACCTGTGATATTACACGGGGGGAGTGTCTGTATTATACCTGTGATATTACACGGGGAATTGACTGTATTACAGCTGTGATATTACACGGGGGAGTGTCTGTATTGCATGAGTGATATTACACGGGGGAGTGTCTGTATTACATCTGTGATATTACACGGAGGGAGTGTCTGTATTACACCTGTGATATTACACGGAGGGGGGTCTGTATTATACCTGTGATATTACATGGGGGTAGTTTCTGTATTACACTTGGATATTACACGGGATGAGTGTCTGTATTACATGTGTGATACTACACGGGGGACTGTCTGTATTACATGTCTGATATTACACGGCGGAGTGTCTGTATTACACCTGTGATATTACACGGGGTAGTGTCTGTATTACACTTGTGATATTACACGGGGGAGTGACTGTATTACAACTGAGATATTACACGGGTGTAGTGTCTGTATTATACCTGTGATATTACACAGGGTAGTGACGTTATTACACCTGTGATATTACACGGGAGAGTGTCTGTATTGCATGTGTGATATTACACTGGGGGAGTGTCTGTATTAAACCTGTGATATTACACGGGGGAGTGACTGTATTACAACTGTGATATTACACGGAGGGAGTGTCTGTATTACACCTGTGATATTACACGGAACGAGTGTCTGTATTATACCTGTGATATTACACGGGGGAGTGTCTGTATTACATGTGTGATATTACACGGGGGAGTGTCTGTATTACACCTGTGATATTACACGGGGGAGTCACTGTATTACAACTGTGATATTACACGGGGGGAGTGTCTGTATTATACCTGTGATGTTACACGGGGGAGTGACTGTATTACACCTGTGATATTACACGGGGGAGTGTCTGTATTACATGTGTGATATTACAAGGAGGGAGTGACTGTATTACACCTGTGATATTACACGGGGGGAGTGTCTGTTTTACAACTGTGATATTACACGGAGGGAGTGTCTGTATTATATGTGTGATATTACACGGGGGATTGTCTGAATTACATGTGTGATATTACACAGGGGAGTGTCTGTATTACACCTGTGATATTACACGGGGGAGTGACTGTATTAAAACTGTGATATTATACGGGGGGAGTGTCTGTATTATACCTGTGATATTACACGGGGGATTGACTGTATTACACCTGAGATGTTACACGGGGGAATGTCTGTATTGCATGTGTGATATTACACGGGGGAGTGTCTGTATTACATCTGTGATATCACATGGAGGGAGTGTCTGTATTACACCTGTGATATTACACGGAGGGAGTGTCTGTATTATACCTTTGATATTACACGGGGGGGAGTGTCTGTATTGCATGTGTGATATTACACGGGGGGGATTGTCTGTATTGCATGTGTGATGTTACACAGGGGGAGTGTCTGTATTACACCTGTGATATTACACGGGGGAGTGACTGTATTACACATGTGATATTACACGGGGGAGTGACTCTATTACACATGTGATATTACACGGGGGAGTGACTGTATTACACCTGTCATATTTCACGGGGGAGTGACTGTATTACACGTGTGATATTACACGGGGGAGTGTCTGTATTACATGTGTGATATTACACGGGGGGGATTGTCTGTATTGCAAGTGTGATGTTACACAGGGGGAGTGTCTGTATTACACCTGTGATATTACACGGGGGATTGACTGTATTACACATGTGATATTACACGGGGGAGTGACTGTATTACACCTGTCATATTTCACGAGGAGTGTCTGTATTACACCTGTGATATTACACGTGGGGAGTGTCTGTATTACACCTGTGATATTACACGTGGGGGGGTGTCTGTATTACACCTGTGATATTACACGGGGGGAGTGTCTGTATTACACGTGTGAGTGTCTGTATTACAGATGTGATATTACATGGGGGATTGTCTGTATTATACCTTTGATATCACACAGGGGAGTGACTGTATTACACCTGTCATATTACACGGAGGGAGTGACTGTATTACACCTGTGATATTACACAGGGGGAGTGTCTGTATTACACGTGTGATATTACACGGGGGAGTGTCTGTATTACACCTGTGATATGACACGGGGGGGAGTGGAGTGTCTGTATTACACGTGTGATATTACACGGGGGGAGTGTCTGTATTACACGTGTGATATTATACGGGGGAGTGTCTGTATTACACTTGTGATATTACATGTGGGGAGTGTCGGTATTACAACTGTGATATTACACGGGGGGGAGGGGAGTGTCTGTATTACACGTGTGATATTACACGGGGGAGTGACTGTATTACACCTGTGATATTACATGGGGGAGTGTCTGTTTTACACCTGTGATATTACACAGGGGGAGTGTCTGTATTACATGTGTGATATTACATGGGGGGGTGTCTGTATTATACCTGCGATATTACACAGCGGGAGTGTCTCTATTACACCTGTGATATTACATGGGGGAGTGTCTGTATTACACGTGTGATATTACACGAGGGAGTGACTGTATTACACATGTGATATTACACGGGGGAGTGACTGTATTACACCTGTGATATTACACGGGGAAGTGTCTGTATTACACGTGTGATATTACACGGGGGGGTGTCTGTATTACACCTGTGATATTACACGTGGGGAGTGTCTGTATTACACCTGTGATATTACACGTGGGGTGGGTGTCTGTATTACACCTGTGATATTACACGGGGGGAGTGTCTGTATTACACGTGTGATATTACACGGGGGAGTGTCTGTATTACATGTGTGATATTACAAGGAGGGATTGTCTGTATTACACCTGTGATATTACACGGGGGGAGTGTCTGTTTTACAACTGTGATATTACACGGAGGGAGTGTCTGTATTATATGTGTGATATTACTCGGGGGATTGTCTGTATTACATGTGTGATATTACACGGGGGAGTGACTGTATAAAACTGTGATATTACACGTGGGATTGACTGTATTACACCTGTGATATTACACGGGGGAGTGTCTTTATTGCATGTGTGATATTACACGGGGGAGTATCTATATTGCATGTGTGATATTACATGGGGGAGTGTCTGTATTACATCTGTGATATTACACGGAGGGAGTGACTGTATTACACCTGTGATATTACACGGGGGAGTGTCTGTATTACACGTGTGATATTACACAGGGGGGAGAGTCTGTATTGCATGTGTGATATTTCACTGGTGGAGTGTCTGTATTACACCTGTGATATTACACGGAGGGAGTGTCTGTATTATACCTGTGATATTACATGGGGGGGAGTGTCTGTATTGCATGTGTGATGTTACACAGGGGGAGTGTCTGTATTACACCTGTGATATTACACGGGGGAGTGACTGTATTACACATGTGATATTACACAGGGGAGTGACTGTATTACACATGTGATATTACACGGGGGAGTGACTGTATTACACCTGTGATATTACACGGGGGAGTGTCTGTATTACACGTGTGATATTACATGGGGGGGTGTCTGTATTACACCTGTGATATTACACGTGGGGAGTGTCTGTATTACACCTGTGATATTACACGTGGCGGGGTGTCTGTATTATACCTGTGATATTACAAGGGGGAAGTGCCTGCATTACACGTGTGATATTACACGGGGAAGTGTCTGTATTACACGTGTGATATTACACGGGCGAAGTGTCTGTATTACACGTGTGATATTACACGGGCGGAGTGTCTGTATTACGCATGTGATATTACTCTGGGGAGTGTCTGTATTATACCTGTGATATTACACGGGAGAGTGACTGTATTACACCTGTGATATTACATGGGGAAATGTCTGTATTACACCTGTGATATTACACGGGGGAGTGTCTGTATTACACGTGTGATATTACACGGGGGAGTGTCTGTATTACACGTGTGATATTACACGGGGGGAGTGTCTGTATTACACGTGTGATATTACACGGGGGGAGTGTCTGTATTACACATGTGATATTACACGGGGGAGTGTCTGTATTATACCTGTGATATTACACGGGGGAGTGACTGTATTACACCTGTGATATTACATGGGGGAGTGTCTGTATTACACATGTGATATTACACGGGGGAGTGTTTGTATTATACCTGTGATATTACACGGGGGAGAGTCTGTATTAAACCTGTGATATTACACGGGGGGTGTCGGTATTATACCTGTGATATTACACGGGGGAGTGTCTGTATTACACGTGTGATATTACACGGGGGAGTGTGTCTGTATTACACCTGTGATATTACACGGGGGAAGTGTCTATATTACACGTGATATTACACAGGGGGGTGTCTGTATTATACGTGTGATATTACATGGGGGGGTGTCTGTATTATGCCTGTGATATTACACGGGGGAGTGTCTGTATTACATGTTTGATTATACATCGGGGGGTGTCTGTATTACACCTGTGATATTACACGGGGGAGTGTCTTTATTGCATGTGTGATATTACACGGGGGAGTATCTATATTGCATGTGTGATATTACATGGGGGAGTGTCTGTATTACATCTGTGATATTACACGGAGGGAGTGTCTGTATTACACCTGTGATATTACACGGAGGGAGTGTCTGTATTATACCTGTGATATTACACGGGGGGGGGAGTGTCTGTATTGCATGTGTGATATTACACGGGGGAGTGACTGTATTACACCTGTGATATTACACGGGGGAGTGTCTGTATTACACGTGTGATATTACACAGGGGGGAGAGTCTGTATTGCATGTGTGATATTTCACTGGTGGAGTGTCTGTATTACACCTGTGATATTACACGGAGGGAGTGTCTGTATTATACCTGTGATGTTACACAGGGGGAGTGTCTGTATTACACCTGTGATATTACACGGGGGAGTGACTGTATTACACATGTGATATTACACAGGGGAGTGACTGTATTACACATGTGATATTACACGGGGGAGTGACTGTATTACACCTGTGATATTACACGGGGGAGTGTCTGTATTACACGTGTGATATTACATGGGGGGGTGTCTGTATTACACCTGTGATATTACACGTGGGGAGTGTCTGTATTACACCTGTGATATTACACGTGGGGGGGGTGTCTGTATTACACCTGTGATATTACACGGGGGGAGTGTCTGTATTACACGTGTGATATTACACGGGGGAGTGTCTGTATTACACGTGTGAGTGTCTGTATTACACATGTGATATTACATGGGGGAGTGTCTGTATTATACCTTTGATATCACACAGGGGAGTGACTGTATTACACCTGTGATATTACACGGACGGAGTGACTGTATTACACCTGTGATATTACATGGGGGAGTGTCTGTATTACACCTGTGATATTACATGGGGGGAGTGTCTGTATTACACCTGTGATATTACATGGGGGGAGTGTCTGTATTACACATGTGATATTACACGGAGGGAGTGTCTGTATTATACCTGTGATATTACACGGGGGTGGAGTGTCTGTATTACACCTGTGATATTACACGGGGGAGTGACTGTATTACACATGTGATATTACACGGGGGAGTGACTCTATTACACATGTGATATTACATGGGGGAGTGACTGTATTACACCTGTGATATTACACGGGGGAGTGTCTGTATTACACGTGTGATATTACACGGGGGGGTGTCTGTATTACACCTGTGATATTACACGTGGGGAGTGTCTGTATTACACCTGTGATACTACACGTGGGGGGGTGTCTGTATTACACCTGTGATATTACACGGGGGGGTGTCTGTATTACACGTGTGATATTACACGGGGGAGTGTCTGTATTACACGTGTGAGTGTCTGTATTACACATGTGATATTACATGGGGGAGTGTCTGTATTATACCTTTGATATCACACAGGGGAGTGACTGTATTACACCTGTGATATTACACGGAGGGAGTGACTTTATTACACCTGTGATATTACATGGGGGAGTGTCTGTATTACACCTGTGATATTACATGGGGGGAGTGTCTGTATTACACATGTGATATTACATGGGGGAGTGTCTGTATTACACCTGTGATATTACAATGCTGAGTGTCTGTATTACACCTGTGATATTACATGAGGGGAGTGTCTGTATTATATCTGTGATATTACACGGGGGAGTAACTGTATTACACCTGTGATATTACACGGAGGGGGGTGTCTGTATTACACCTGTGATATTACACGGGGGAGTGTCTGTATTACACCTGTGATATTACACGGGGGGGGGGTGTCTGTATTATACCTGTGATATTACAAGGGGGGAGTGCCTGCATTACACGTGTGATATTACACGGGGAAGTGTCTGTATTACACGTGTGATATTACACGGGCGGAGTGTCTGTATTACACGTGTGATATTACACGGGCGGAGTGTCTGTATTACGCATGTGATATTACTCTGGGGAGTGTCTGTATTATACCTGTGATATTACACGGGAGAGTGACTGTATTACACCTGTGATATTACATGGGGAAGTGTCTGTATTACACCTGTGATATTACACGGGGGAGTGTCTGTATTACACGTGTGATATTACACGGGGGGAGTGTCTGTATTACACGTGTGATATTACACGGGGGGAGTGTCTGTATTACACATGTGATATTACACGGGGGAGTGTCTGTATTATACCTGTGATATTACACGGGGGAGTGACTGTATTACACCTGTGATATTACATGGGGGAGTGTCTGTATTACACATGTGATATTACACGGGGGAGTGTCTGTATTATACCTGTGATATTACACGGGGGAGAGTCTGTATTACACGTGTGATATTACACGGGGGAGTGTTTCTGTATTACACCTGTGATATTACACGGGGGAAGTGTCTATATTACACGTGATATTACACAGGGGGGTGTCTGTATTATACGTGTGATATTACATGGGGGGGTGTCTGTATTATGCCTGTGATATTACACGGGGGAGTGTCTGTATTACATGTTTGATTATACATCGGGGGGTGTCTGTATTATACCTGTGATATTACACGGGGGAGTGTCTGTATTATACCTGTGATATTACACGGGGGAGTGTCTGTATTATTCCTGTGATATTACACGGGGGGGTGTCTGTATTATTCCTGTAATATTACAAGGGGGGTCTGTATTAGAAGGGGGTATATTGGGTCATTCTACATCTTCTCTTTTTCTCCATTCACTGTGTGACACATGGATGATTGGGGTTGTAGTCGGCATCTGTGGACGCACTTCCTACCTGAGAAGGCCCCGATCAGGAAGCGTCCGGCGATCATCATCTCGTAGGACCGGCAGATCTGGGACAATCCCATCAGACTTCCCCCAATGAAGGCAAATACATTATTGATGATCATCGCTCGTTTCCTGTAATAGATGAAAGACGTAACAATGTTCATAGACATCCAGACTGCAGCCCGAGGGTGGGGGGACACAACAGGAAGCCCCCAAATCTACTCAGCCAGTCCTGTCACCTTCCCCCAGTGAGTGGGCACTAATAACTCAGAACATGGCGGGCAGTGAGTGGGCACTATTAACTCAGCACATGGCGGGCAGTGAGTGGAGACTAATAACTCACCACATGGTGGGAAGTGAGTGGGCACTAATAACTCAGCACATGGCGGGCAGTGAGTGGGCACTAATAACTCAGCACATGGTGGGGCAGTGAGTGAACACTACTAACTCAGCACATGGTGGGGCAGTGAATGGACACTAATAACTCAGCACATGGTGGGCAGTGAGTGGGCACTAATAACTCAGCACATGGCGGACAGTGAGTGGGCACTAATAACTCAGCACATGGCGGACAGTGAGTGGGCACTAATAACTCAGCACATGGCGGGCAGTGAGTGGGCACTAATAACTCAGCACATGGAGGGGCAGTGAATGGACACTGATAACCCAGCACATGGCGGGCAGTGAGTGGGCAGTAATAACTCAGCAAATGGCGGGGCAGTGAGTGGGCACTAATAACTCAGCAAATGGCGGGGCAGTGAGTGGACACTAATAACTCAGCAAATGGCGGGGCAGTGAGTGGGCACTAATAACTCAGCACATGGCGGGTAGTGAGTGGACACTAATAACTCAGCACATGGTGGGGCAGTGAGTGGACACTAATAACTCAGCACATGGTGGGGCAGTGAGTGGACACTAATAACTCAGCACATGGAGGAGCAGTGAATGGACACTAATAACTCAGCACATGGCGGGCAGTGAATGGACACTAATAACTCAGCACATGGCGGGCAGTGAGTGGGCACTAATAACTCAGCACATGGCAGGCAGTGAGTGGGCACTAATAACTCAGCACATGGCGGACAGTGAGTGGGCACCAATAACTCAGCACATGGCAGGCAGTGAGTGGGCACTAATAACTCAGCACATGGCGGACAGTGAGTGGGCACTAATAATTCAGCACATGGCGGGCAGTGAGTGGGCACCAATAACTCAGCACATGGCGGACAGTGAGTGGACACTAATAACTCAGCACATGGCGGACAGTGAGTGGGCACTAATAACTCAGCACATGGCGGACAGTGAGTGGGCACCAATAACTCAGCACATGGCGGGCAGTGAGTGGGCACTAATAACTCAGCACATGGCGGACAGTGAGTGGGCACCAATAACTCAGCACATGGCAGGCAGTGAGTGGGCACTAACGACTCAGCACATGGCAGGCAGTGAGTGGGCACTAGTAACATAGTTTTTAAGGTTGAAGGAAGACTAAGTCCATCTAGTTCACCCCATAGCCTAACATGTTGATCCAGAGGAAGGCAAAAAAAAAAACATGTGGCAAACACTAAGCTCCACATTGGGGAAAAAATTCCTTCCCGACTCCTTACGACAATCAGACTAGTTCCCTGGATCAACGCCCTATCAAGGAATCTAGTATATATAACCTGTATTATATAAGGCCCTTCTTAAATGTTAGTAGTGAATCCTCATTACACCATCATGCGGCAGAGAGCTCCATAGTCTCACTGCTCTTACAGTAAAGAATCCGCGTCTGTGATTATGATTAAACCTTCTTTCCTCCAGACGTAGAAGATGCCCCCTTGTCCCCGTCTCAGGCCTCAGAGTAAAAAGATCAGTAGAAAGGTCTTTGTACTGTCCCCTCATATACTTGTACATAGTAATAAGATCCCCCCCTAAGCCTTCGTTTTTCCACAGTAAATAACCCCAAGTGTAATAACCAGTCTTGGTATTGCAGACCCCCCAGTCCTCTAATAACCTGTCTTGGTATTGCAGACCCCCCAGTCCTCTAATAGCCTGTCTTGGTATTGCAGACCCCCCAGTCCTCTAATAACCTGTCTTGGTATTGCAGACCCCCCCAGTCCTCTAATAAACCTGTCTTGGTATTGCAGACCCCCCAGTCCTCTAATAACCTGTCTTGGTATTGCAGACCCCTCAGTCCTCTAATAACCTTGGTCACTCTCCTCTGCACCCGCTCTAGTTCAGCTATGTCTTTCTTATACACCGGAGACCAGAACTGTACACAGTATCCTAAGTGTGGTCGCACTAGTGACTTGTATAGAGGTAAATTATCTTCTCCTCATGAGCATCTATGCCTCTTTTAATGCATCCCATTATTTTATTTGCCTTTGCAGCAGCTGCCTGACACTGGCCACCAAACGTGAGCTTGTCGTCCACCAATACACCCAGGTCTTTTTCAGTTACAGTTTTGCCCAGTGTTTTACAATTAAGCATATAATTATACATTTTATTTCCTCTGCCCAAGTGCATTACCTTACATTTATCCCCATTAAAGCTCATTTGCCATTTATCAGCCCAAGCTTCTAGTTTACATAGATCCTCCTGTAATATAAAATTGTCCTCCTCTGTATTGATTACCCTGCCGAGTTTAGTGTCATCTGCAAATATTGAAATATTACTCTGTATGCCCCCTACAAGGTCATTAATAAATATGTTAAAAAGAAGGGGGCCCAATACTGACCCCTGTGGTACCCCAATACTGACCCCTGTGGTACCCCACTGTTACTTGAGACCCAGTCTGAGTGTTTTCCATTAATAACCACCCTTTGTTTCCTATCACTTAGCCAATTCTTAACCCACATACATATATTTTCCCCTATCCCCATTGTTCTCATTTTATGTATCAACCTTTTGTGTGGAACCATATCAAAAGCTTTTGAAAAGTCCATATACACAAGATCCACTGCATTTCCTTGGTCCAGTCCAGAACTTACCTCCTCATAAAAGCTGATCAGATTAGTTTGACAGGAACGGTCCCTCGTAAACCCATGTTGATATTGGGTCATGAGGTTCTTCTTCTTCAGATACTCTAGTATAGCATCTCTTAGGAAAGCCTCCAGGATTTTACCCACAGTAGAGGTTACGCTTACTGACCTATAATTTCCAAGTTCGGTTTTTGTACCCTTTTTGAATATTGGCACCACATTTGCTATACGCCAGTCCTGTGGTACAGACCCTGTTATTATGGAATCTTTAAAGATTAAAAATAATGGTCTATCGATGACGTTACTTAATTCCTGCAGTACTCGCAGGTGTATCCCATCCGGGCGCGGGGATTTGTCACCTTTAGTGATTTTTAGACGCCGCCGTACTTCCTGCTGGGTTAAGCAAGTGACATTTAATGGAGAATTTTTGTTATCACTGATCAGGTTTTCTGTCATGCGATTTTCTTGTGTAAATACGGTTGAAAAAAAATCATTGAGCATATTGGCTTTTTCCTCATCCTCATCCACCATTTCACCCAGACTATTTTTAAGGGGGCCAACACTATAATTTTTAGTTTTTTACTATTTATGTAGTTAAAGAATATTTTGGGGTTATTTTTACTTTCTCTGGCAATGATTCTCTCTGCCTCAATCTTTGCTGCCTTGATTTGTTTTTTACAGAATTGATGTAATTTCTGTATTTATTTAATGCCTCATCACTACCTACTTGCTTTAGTTCTCTAAATGCTTTCTTTTTGTCACTTATTGCGCCCCTTACAGCTCTATTTAGCCATAGTGGTTTCCTCCTATTTCTAGCATGTTTATTCCCATAGGGTATATATTGTGCACAGCTCCTATTCAGGATGTTAATAAATGTCTCCCATTTGCTTTGTGTAGCTTTATGTCTCAGGATATCGTCCCAGTTTATTGCACTAAGATTATCTCTCAACCGTTGGAAATTTGCCTTCCTGAAGTTTAGTGTCCTTGTAACCCCTCTACGACACATCTTATTAAAGTATAAATGAAAACTTATTATTTTGTGATCACTATTACCCAAGTGACCCCCCAACTCGTATATTTGATATGCGGTCTGGCCTATTGGTTAATATTAGGTCTAGCAGTGCCCCCCTTCTTGTTGGGTCCTGAACCAGTTGTGAAAGGTAATTGTCTCTCACAGTTGTCAGTAACCTATTACCTTTGCTTGAACTACATGTTTCTGTCCCCCAATGTATTTCAGAGTTTTTGAAGTCCCCCATAATAATGACTTCTCCTTGAGTCGCTGCTTCATCTATTTGCTTTATGAGGATATTCTCCGCTACTTCCATTATTTTTGGAGACTTATAACAAACCCCTATCAGTAATTTATTATTTTTTCCCCCTCCCCTTATCTCCAACCACAGGGACTCTACATTTTCATTAGATTCACATATATCCTCCCGAAAGACAGGTTTTAAGGATGATTTTACATATAAACACACACACCCCACCTCGCTTGTTTGTACGGTCATTTCTGAACAGACTATAGCCCTGTAAATTAACTGCCCAGTCCTGGCTCTCATCCAGCCACGTCTCAGATATCCCTACCATGTCAGAATTATTTTCCAACAAAATTAATTCTAATTCCTCCATTTTGTTGGTGAGGCTTCTGGCATTAGTGTACATGCATTTTATGTATCCCTCTGTACCTGTATTCCTTCCTACTTTATTGACTGTTCTAACCCCACCCCCAATTTCTTTATTTGTGCCCAGGTCACTATCTGCACTATTTTCCCCACCTATAAAATGAATACCCTCCCCCCCAATCCCTAGTTTAAACACTCCTCCAACCTTCTAGCCATTTTCTCCCCCAGCACAGCTGCACCCTCTCCATTGAGGTGCAGCCGGTCCCTAGCGTAGAGTCTGTAGCCAACTGAGAAGTCAGCCCAGTTCTCCAGGAACCCAAATCCCTCCTTCCTACACCAGTTCTTGAGCCACTTATTTATCTCCCTAATCTCCCGTTGCCTCTCTGGCATGGCACGTGGTACCGGTAGCATTTCCGAGAATACCACCTTGGAGGTCCTTGCTTTCAGCTTGCAGCCTAATTCCCTGAAATCATCTTTAAGGACCTTCCACCTACCTCTAACTTTGTCATTTGTGCCAATGTGCACCATGACCGCTGGGTCCTCACCAGCCCCTCCCAGTAATCTGTCAACCCGATCAGCGATGTGCCGGACTCGAGCGCCAGGTAGGCTGCACACTGTTCGACGATCCCTGTCTTTGTGACAGATTGCCCTATCTGTTCCCCTAATAATTGAGTCCCCCACTACCAGCACCTGCCTGGCCTGCCCTGCTCTCCTATTTCCCTCTTTACTGGAGCTGACACTCCTCCGGCTTTCAGGGGACATGCCTTGCTGCAGCAGTGCTACCCCTGTACCGTCACCCCCCTCATCTGCCAACTTTGCAAACTTATTGGGGTGTGCCAGATCAGGACTAGCCTCCCTGGCGCTCTTCCCTCTACCCCCCCTTCTAACTGTCACCCAACTAGCGGCCTCACTGTCCTGCAGCTCCCGACTACCACCCTCCCCCACATCTACCCCAGTGAGCAGCTGCTCAGTGAGCAGCAGACTCCTTTCCATATTGTCAATGGATCTCAGTGTTGCCAGCTGCTCATTTAGATCCAGTATCTGGGCTTCCAAACGCATCTTGCGCAGCAGTAAACAACCCCGACCGGCTGTTCAAGGAATGCATACATGTGGCAAGATGTACACTGGATAGCATTGTCAATAATGGAGCTCATTTTCTAATGGGGATTGCAATAGACAGAATGTTAAGTAAAAAGAAAAGTAAAGAATTAATGAAATACAGACAGCAATTCAGTCCAAAGTCACTGAATCACAAGTCACACACTTACTTTCGTTCGCACTGACGCTCCGGTCACACTCAGCTCGTTCACACTCGCAAACTAAGAGATATAAAGAGTTTTTTGTTTTTTTTTCCCTTTTCCAACAATGCACCCAACAGCTCAATGCACTTCCAAAGGCACTAATAACTCACCACATGGCGGGCAGTGAGGGGGCACTAATAACTCAGCACATGGCAGAGCAGTGAGTGGGCACTAATAACTCAGAACATGGTGGGGCAGTGAGTGGGCACTAATAACGCAGCACATGGCGGGCAGTGAGTGGGCACTAACAACTCAGAACATGGTGGGGCAGTGAGTGGGCACTAATAACGCAGCACATGGCGGGCAGTGAGTGGGCACTAATAACTCAGCACCTGGAGGGCAGTGAGTGGGCACTAATAACACATGGCTGTAAAGTGAATGGGCACTAATAACTCAGCACATGGCGGGCAGTGAGTGGGCACTAATAACTCACCACATGATGGAGCAGTGAGTGGTCACTAATAACTCAGCATCTAGAGGGCAGTGAGTGGGCACTAATAACTCAACACATAGCTGTAAAGTGGGTGGGCACTAATAACTCAGCACATGGCGGGGCAGTGAGTGGACACTAACGACAGCACATGGTGGGCAGTGAGTGGACGCTAATAACTTAGCACATGGCGGAGCAGTGAGTGGGCACTAATAACTCAGCACATGGTGGAGCAGTGAGTGGGCACTAATAACTCAGCACATAGCGGGCAGTAAGTGAGCACTAATAACTCAGCACATGGCGGACAGTGAGTGAGCACTAATAACTCAGCACATGGCAGAGCAGTGAGTGGACACTAATAACTCAGCAGATGGCGGGCAGTGAGTGGACGCTAATAACTCAGCACATGGTGGGGCAGTGAGTGGACACTAATAACTCAACACATGGCGGGCAGTGAGAGGGCACTAATAACTCAGCACATGGCGGGTAGTGAGTGGACGCTAATAACTCAAGACATGGGGGGCAGTGAGTGGACACTAATAACTTAGCACATGGTGGGCAGTGAGAGAGCACTAATAACTCAGCATATGGCGGGGCAGTGAGTGGGTACTAATATCTCAGCACATAGTGGGGCAGTGAGTGGACACTAACAACTCAGAACAAGGAGGGGCAGTGAGTGGGCACTAATAACGCAGCAAATGGCGGGCAGTGAGTGGGCACTAATAACTCAGCACATGGCGGAGCAGTGAGTGGACACTAATAACTCAGCACATGGCGGGCAGTCAGTGGACGCTAATAACTCAGGACATGGTGGGCAGTGAGTGAGCACTAATAAGTCAGCACATGGCGGGGCAGTGAGTGGGCACTAGTAACTCAGCAAATGACGGAGCAGTGAGTGGCCACTAATAACTCCACACATGGCGGGGCAGTGAGTGAGCACTAATAACTCAGCACATGGTGGGGTAGTGAGTGGGCACTAATAACTCAGCACTTGGCGGGCAGTGAGTGGGCACTAATAACTTGGAACATGGTGGGGCAGTGAGTGGACACTAATAACTCAGTACATGGCGGGCAGTGAGTGGACGCTAATAACTCAGTACATGGCGGGCAGTGAGGGGGCACTAATAATTTAGCACATGGCAGAGCAGTGAGTGGACGCTAATAACTCAGCACATGGCGGGCAGCGAGTGGGCATTAATAACTCAGGACATGACGGGCAGGGAGTGGGCACTAATAACTCAGCACATGGCTGGGCAGTGAGTGGGCACTAATAACTCAGCACATGGCGAGGCAGTGAGTGGGCTCTAATAACTCAGCACATGGCTGTACAGTGAGTGGGCATTAATAACTCAGCACATGGCGGGAAGTGAGTGGACACTAATAACTCAGCACATGGCGGGTAGTGAGTGGGCACTAATAACTCAGCACATGGCGGACAGTGAGTAGGCACTAATAACTCAGCACATGGCGAGGCAGTGAGTGGGCACTAATAACTCAGCATATGGTGGGAAGTGAGTGGACACTAATAACTCAGCACATGGCTGGGCAGTGAGTGGGCACTAATAACTCAGCACATGGCGGAGCAGTGAGTGGGCACTAATAACTCAGCACATGGCGGGCAGTGAGTGGACACTAATAACTCAGCACATGGCTGGGCAGTGAGTTGACACTAATAACTAAGCACATGACGGAGCAGTGAGTGGGCACTAATAACTCAGCACATGGCGAGGCAGTGAGTGGGCACTAAACTCAACATATGGCAGGCAGTGAGTGGGCGCTAGTAACTCAACACATAGTGGTGCATTGAGTGGGCACTAGTAACTCAGCACAAGGTGGGGCAGTGAATGGACACTAATAATTCAGCACATGGTGGAGCAGTGACTGGACACTAATAACTCAGCACATGGCGGGCAGTGAGTGGATGCTAATAACTCAGCACATGGCGGGCAGTGAGTGGGCACTAATAACTCAGGACATGGCAGAGCAGTAAGTGGACGCTAATAACTCAGCACATGGCGGGCAGTGAGTGGGCACTAATAACTCAGCACATGGTGGGGCAGTGAGTGGGCACTAATAACTCAGGACATGGCAGAGCAGTAAGTGGACGCTAATAACTCAGCACATGGCAGGCAGTGAGTGGGCACTAATAACTCAGCACATGGTGGGGCAGTGAGTAGGCAATAATAGCTGAGTACATGGTGGGGCAGTGAGTGGGCACTAATAACTCAGCACATGGCAGGTAGTGAGTTGACACTAATAACTAAGCACATGACAGAGCAGTGAGTGGACACTAATAACTCAGCACATGACGGAGCAGTGAGTAGGCACTAATAACTCAGCACATGACGGGCAGGGAGTGGGCACTAATAACTCAGCACATGGTGGGGCCGTGAGTGGGCACTAATAACTCAGCACATGACGGAGCAGTGAGTGGGCACTAATAACTCAGCACATGACGGAGCAGAGAGTTGACACTAATAACTCAGCACAAGACGGAGCAATGAGTGGGCGCTAATAACTCAGCACATGGTGGGGCAGTGAGTGGACACTAATGACTCAGCACATGGCTGGGCAGTGAGTTGACACTAATAACTAAGCAAATGACGGAGCAGTGAGTGGGCACTAATAACTCAGCACATGGCAAGGCAGTGAGTGGGCACTAATAATTTAGCATATGGCAGGCAGTGAGTGAGCACTAATAACTCAGCACATGGTGGGGCAGTGAGTGAACATTAATAACTCATCACATGGCGGGTAGTGAGTGGGCACTAATAACTCAGCACATGGCGGACAGTGAGTAGGCACTAATAACTCAGCACATGGTGGGGCAGTGAGTGGACACTAATAACTCATCACATGGCGGGTAGTGAGTGGGCACTAATAACTCAGCACATGGCGGACAGTGAGTAGGCACTAATAACTCAGCACATGGTGGGGCAGTGAGTAGGCACTAATAACTCAGCACATGGTGGGGCAGTGAGTGGACACTAATAACTCAGCACATGGTGGGCAATGAAGGGGCACTAGTAACTCAGCACATGGCGGGGCAGTGAGTGGACACTAATAATTTAGCACATGGTGGGCAGTGAGTGGACGCTAATAACTCAGCACATGGCGGGCAGTGAGTGGACACTAATAACTCAGCACATGACGGAGCAGTGAGTGGACGCTAAAAACTCAGCACATGACGGGCAGTGAGTGGGCATTAATAACTCAGCACATGACGGGCAGGGAGTGGGCACCAATAACTCAGCACATGGTGGGCAGTGAGTGGACACTAATAACTCAGCACATGGCCGAGCAGTGAGTGAACGCTAATAACTCAGCACATGACGGAGCAATGAGTGGGCGCTAATAACTCAGCACATGGCGGGGCAGTGAGTGGACACTAATAACTCAGCACATGGCAGAGCAGTGAGTGGACGCTAATAACTCAGCACATGGTGGGGCAGTGAGTAGGCATTAATAACTCAACACATGACAGGCAGGGAGTGGGCACTAATAACTCAGCACATGGTGGGGCAGTGAGTGGGCACTAATAACTCAGCATATAGTGGTGAGTGGACACTAATAACTCAGCATATGGTGGGAAGTGAGTGGACACTAATAACTCAGCACACGACGGAGCAGTGAGTGGGCACTAATTACTCAGCACATGGCGGGCAGTGAGTGGACACTAATAAATCAGCACATGGCGGGGCAGTGAGTGGACACTAATAAATCAGCACATGGCTGGGCAGTGAGTTGACACTAATAACTAAGCACATGACGGAGCAGTGAGTGGCACTAATAACTCAGCATATGGCAGGCAGTGAGTGGGCGCTAGTAACTCAGCATATGGCAGGCAGTGAGTGGGCGCTAGTAACTCAGCACATGGTGGGGCAGTGAGTGGACACTAATAACTCAACACATGGCAGGCAGTGAGTGGGCGCTAGTAACTCAGCATATGGCAGGCAGTGAGTGGGCGCTAGTAACTCAGCACATGGCGGGCAGTGAGTGGACACTAATAACTCAGCACATGGCGGGCAGTGAGTGCACACTAATAACTCAGCACATGGCGGGCAGTGAGTGGACACTAATAACTCAGCACATGGCGGGTAGTGAGTGGGCACTAATAACTCAGCACATGGTGGGGCAGTGAGTGAGCACTAATAACTCAGCACATGGCTGGGCAGTGAGTTGACACTAATAACTCAGCACATGGCGGGCAGTGAGTGGGCACTAATAACTCAGCACATGGTGGGGCAGTGAGTGAGCACTAATAACTCAGCACATGGCTGGGCAGTGAGTTGACACTAATAACTCAGCACATGGCGGGCAGTGAGTGGGCACTAATAACTCAGCACATGGCTGTACAGTGAGTGGGCACTAATAACTCAGCACATGGCTGTACAGTGAGTGGGCATTAATAACTCAGCACATGGTGGGAAGTGAGTGGACACTAATAACTCAGCACATGGCAGAGCAGTGAGTGGGCGCTAGTAACTCAGCACATAGTGGTGCATTGAGTGGGCACTAGTAACTCAGCATATGGTGGGGCAGCGAATGGACACTAATAACTCAGCACATGGCGGACAGTGAGTGGGCACTAATGTGACACCCCAGGGGTCTGGTTGCCACAGTGATAGAGATATTACGTCTGAGAGCAGGTGGGAGGTCTCTTGGTCAGGGATCCTATGCATGCCACACCTCCTGCCCAGTCCTGGGAGGGGAAGAACTTCCCCTATATAAACCTGGGGCTGAGGCAGGGTTAAGAGAGAGAGAGAACAAGAGTAGAGAAGAGAAGCAGCATAGGAAGAAACAACAGGAGCTCTGTGGGAGCAGTGCTACAAGGAGTCAGGGGCTGGCAGCTGCAGAGCTCGCCCTGACTGAGAAGTTATCACCGGACCCGGAGTCCGAGGCTGTGGGGACTAATCCTTACCCAGCAGCAGAAACCGACCGGCAGGGGATTGCAGGTCCTCTGGCCCAGAAACCCGAAGGCACGGTCACACGCGTGGGACCAGCACCGCCGTCGTGGAGCGGAAGCTACTAGAAGGCCCCGAGTCACCGGCCATACGGGTGAGCACCACACGGTACACTCAGGGACGTGGGCTACTTATACCCGCCTCTAGCAAGGTAGCCGGAAGAGTATCGTTAGTTTGGGAGGCCTACAACTCCGCCTGGCCAGGGGAGATCCCATCTGCTCAAGGACTGACCAGGCCCCAATCGCTACCAGTACTCCGGGAGGGTCTATCTTTGTCACCAGTAAAGACCCTGAACTACACCGTACCGTCTCCGAGTGGTTCCTGCTACCCCCATCATCCACGTCGGTTGCCCTGAGGCCATACCCCTCCCGTTGGGGGTTATACTATCACGCTGCACAATCCTACCACCGGCATCAGCGGTCTGCCCTGCAGCAGCAGCTCCTTAGCTGTACTCAACGGGTGGCGTAGTCGTCCAACATCTACCGCTAATACAGCACCACTTAGTCTGACTCCCTGGGCACGGACCGGATCACCGCCACGAGACTACAACCCTCAAGAGATCCGGCTCCGGGTAAGCTCCCGCGTGCGCAACGCAGCGCGACACCGGCCCAGGGGCGCGTCAACTTTTGGCAACCAGAACCCTGGGGTGTCACACTAATAACTCAGCACATGTCGGGCAGTGAGTGGACACTAATAACTCAGCACATGATGGAGCAATTAGTGGGCGTTAATAACTCAGCACATGGCGGGCAGTGAGTGAACACTAATAACTCAGCACATGGCAGAGCAGTGAGTGAGCACTAATAACTCAGCATATGGCAGGCAGTGAGTGGGCTCTAGCAACTCAGCACATGGTGGGGCAGCGAATGGACACTAATAACTCAGTACATGTCGGGCAGTGAGTGGACACTAATAACTCGGCACATGGCGGGTAGTGAGTGGGCACTAATAACTCAGCACATGGCGGGTAGTGAGTGGGCACTAATAACTCAGCACATGGCGGACAGTGAGTAGGCACTAATAACTCAGCACATGGCAGGTAGTGAGTGGGCACTAATAACTCAGCACATGGCGAGGCAATGAGTTGCCACTAATAACTCAGCACATGGCGGGTAGTGAGTGGGCCCTAATAACTTAGCACATGGCGGACAGTGAGTAGGCACTAATAACTCAGCACATGGAGGGCAGTGATTGGGCACTAATAACTCAGCATATGGCGGGGCAGTGAATGGACCCTAATAACTCAGCACATGGCGGGTAGTGAGTGGGCACTAATAACTTAGCACATGGCGGGTAGTGAGTGGGCACTAATAACTTAGCACATGGCGGACAGTGAGTAGGCACCAATAACTCAGCACATGGAGGGCAGTGAGTGGACACTAATAACTCAGCACATGGAGGGCAGTGAGTGAGCACTAATAACTCAGCACATGGCGGGGCAGTGAGTGGGCACTAATAACTCAGTACATGGTGGGCAGTGAGTGGGCACTAATAACTAAGCACATGGCAGATAGTGAGTGGGCACTAATAACTAAGCACATGACGGAGCAGTGAGTGGGCACTAATAACTCAGCACATGGCTGGGCAGTGAGTGGGCACTAATAACTCAGCACATGGCAGAGCAGTGAGTGGGCACTAATAACTCAGCACATGGCTGGGCAGTGAGTTGACACTAATAACTAAGCACATGGCAGATAGTGAGTGGGCACTAATAACTAAGCACATGACGGAGCAGTGAGTGGGCACTAATAACTCAGCACATGGCAGAGCAGTGAGTGAGCACTAATAACTCAGCACATGGCAGGTAGTGAATGGGCACTAATAACTCAGCACATGGCTGGGCAGTGAGTGGGCAATAATAGCTGAGTACATGGTGGGGCATTGAGTGGGCACTAATAACTCAGCACATGGCAGGCAGTGAGTGGACACTAAAACTCAGCACATGGGAGGCAGTGAGTGGACGCTAATAACTCAGCACATGGTGGGGCAGTAAGTAGGCACTAATAACTCAGAACATGGCGGAGCAGTGAGTGGACACTAATTACTCAGCACATGGCTGTACAGTGAGTGGGCACTAACAACTCAGCACATGGCGGGCAGTGAGTAGGCACTAATAACTCAGCACATGGTGGGTAGTGAGTGGACACTAATAACTCAGCATATGGTGGGAAGTGAGTGGACACTAATAACTCAGCACATGACGGAGCAGTGAGTGGGCACTAATAACTCAGCACATGGCGGGCAGTGAGTGGACACTAATAACTCAGCACATGGCTGGGCAGTGAGTTGACACTAATAACTAAGCACATGACGGAGCAGTGAGTGGGCACTAATAACTCAGCACATGGCGAGGCAGTGAGTGGGCACTAATAACCCAGCATATGGCAGGCAGTGAGTGGGCACTAATAACTCAGCACATGGCGGGCAGTGAGTGGGCACTAATAACTCAGCATATGGCAGGCAGTGAGTGGGCGCTAGTAACTCAGCACATAGTGGTGCATTGAGTATGCACTAGTAACTCAGCACATGGTGGGGCAGTGAATGGACACTAATAACTCAGCACATGGCGTGTAGTGAGTGGGCACTAATAACTCAGCACATTGCAGGCAGTGAGTGGGCACTAGTAACTCAGCACAAGGCGGGCAGTGAGTGGGCACTAATAACTCAGCACATGGTGGGGCAGTGAGTGAGCACTAATAACTCAGTACATGGCGGGGCAGTGAGTGGGCACTAATAACTCAGCATATGATGTGAAGTGAGTGGACACTAATAACTCAGCATATGGCGAGCAGTGAGTGGACACTAATAACTCAGCACATGGCGGGCAGTGAGTGGACACTAATAACTCAGCAGATGGCTGGGCAGTGAGTTGACACTAATAACTAAGCACATGGCAGATAGTGAGTGGGCACTAATAACTAAGCACATGACGGAGCAGTGAGTGGGCACTAATAACTCAGCACATGGCAGGTAGTGAATGGGCACTAATAACTCAGCACATGGCTGGGCAGTGAGTGGGCACTAATAGCTGAGTACATGGTGGGGCATTGAGTGGGCACTAATAACTCAGCACATGGCAGGCAGTGAGTGGACACTAATAACTCAGCACATGGCAGGCAGTGAGTGGACGCTAATAACTCAGCACATGGTGGGGCAGTGAGTAGGCACTAATAACTCAGAACATGGCGGAGCAGTGATTGGGCACTAATAACTCAGTACATGGTGGGGCAGTGAGTGGACACTAATTACTCAGCACATGGCTGTACAGTGAGTGGGCACTAACAACTCAGCACATGGCGGGCAGTGAGTGGGCACTAATAACTCAGAACATGGTGGGTAGTGAGTGGACACTAATAACTCAGCACATGACGGAGCAGTGAGTGGGCACTAACAACTCAGCACATGGCGGGCAGTGAGTGGGCACTAATAACTCAGCACATGGTGGGAAGTGAGTGGACACTAATAACTCAGCACATGACGGAGCAGTGAGTGGGCACTAATAACTCAGCACATGGCGGGAAAGTGAGTGGGCACTAATAACTCAGCACATGGCGGGCAGTGAGTGGACACTAATAACTCAGCACATGGCTGGGCAGTGAGTTGACACTAATAACTAAGCACATGACGGAGCAGTGAGTGGGCACTAATAACTCAGCACATGGCGAGGCAGTGAGTGGGCACTAATAACCCAGCATATGGCAGGCAGTGAGTGGGCACTAATAACTCAGCACATGGCGGGCAGTGAGTGGGCACTAATAACAGCATATGGCAGGCAGTGAGTGGGCGCTAGTAAATCAGCACATAGTGGTGCATTGAGTATGCACTAGTAACTCAGCACATGGTGGGGCAGTGAATGGACACTAATAACTCAGCACATGGCGTGTAGTGAGTGGGCACTAATAACTCAGCACATTGCAGGCAGTGAGTGGGCACTAGTAACTCAGCACAAGGCGGGCAGTGAGTGGGCACTAATAACTCAGCACATGGTGGGGCAGTGAGTGAGCACTAATAACTCAGTACATGGCGGGGCAGTGAGTGGGCACTAATAACTCAGCATATGATGTGAAGTGAGTGGACACTAATAACTCAGCATATGGCGAGCAGTGAGTGGACACTAATAACTCAGCACATGGCGGGCAGTGAGTGGACACTAATAACTCAGCACATGGCTGGGCTGTGAGTTGACACTAATAACTCAGCACATGGCGGGCAGTGAGTTGACACTAATAACTCAGAACATGGCGGGCAGTGAGTGGACACTAATAACTCAGCACATTGCGGGTAGTGAGTGGGCACTAATAACTCAGCACATGGCGGGCAGTGAGTGGACACTAATAACTCAGCACATGGCGGGGCAGTGAATGGACACTAATAACTCAGCACATGGCGGGCAGTGAGTGGACACAAATAACTCAGCACATGGCTGGGCAGTGAGTTGACACTAATAACTAAGCACATGACGGAGCAGTGAGTGGGCACTAATAACTCAGCACATGGCGATGCAGTGAGTGGGCACTAATAACTCAGCATATGGCAGGCAGTGAGTGGGCGCTAGTAACTCAGCACATAGTGGTGCATTGAGTCTGCACTAGTAACTCAGCACATGGTGGGGCAGTGAGTGGGCACTAATAACTCAGTACATGGTGGGGCAGTGAGTGGACACTAATAACTCAGCACATGGCAGAGCAGTGAGTGGGCGCTAGTAACTCAGCACATAGTGGTGCATTGAGTCGGCACTAGTAACTCAGCATATGGCAGGCAGTGAGTGGGCACTAATAACTCAGCACATGGTGGGGCAGTGAGTGAGCACTAATATCTCAGCACATGGTGGGGCAGTGAATGGACACTAATAACTCAGCACATGGTGGGGCAGTGAGTGGGCACTAATAACTCAGTACATGGTGGGGCAGTGAGTGGGCACTAATAACTCAGTACATGGTGGGGCAGTGAGTGGGCGCTAATAACTCAGCACATGGCGGGGCAGTGAGTGGACACTAATAACTCAGCACATGGTGGGGCAGTGAGTAGGCATTAATAACTGAGCACATGACGGGCAGGGAGTGGGCACTAATAACTCAGCACATGGGGCAGTGAGTGGGCACTAATAACTCAGCATATAGTGGTAAGTGAGTGGACACTAATAACTCAGCATGTGGTGGGAAGTGAGTGGACACTAATAACTCAGCACACGACGGAGTAGTGAGTGGGCACTAATTACTCAGCACATGGCGGGCAGTGAGTGGACACTAATAAATCAGCACATGGCGGGGCAGTGAGTGGACACTAATAAATCAGCACATGGCTGGGCAGTGAGTTGACACTAATAACTAAGCACATGACGGAGCAGTGAGTGGCACTAATAACTCAGCACATGACGGAGCAGTGAGTGGGCGCTAGTAACTCAGCACATGGTGGGGCAGTGAGTGGACACTAATAACTCAACACATGGCAGGCAGTGAGTGGGCGCTAGTAACTCAGCATATGGCAGGCAGTGAGTGGGCGCTAGTAACTCAGCACATGGTGGGCAGTGAGTGCACACTAATAACTCAGCACATGGCGGGCAGTGAGTGCACACTAATAACTCAGCACATGGCGGGTAGTGAGTGGGCACTAATAACTCAGCACATGGTTGGGCAGTGAGTTGACACTAATAACTCAGCACATGGTGGGCAGTGAGTGGGCACTAATAACTCAGCACATGGTGGGGCAGTGAGTGAGCACTAATAGCTCAGTACATGGCGGAGCAGTGAGTGAGCACTAATAACTCAGCACATGGCTGGGCAGTGAGTTGACACTAATAACTCAGCACATGGCGGGCAGTGAGTGGGCACTAATAACTCAGCACATGGCTGTACAGTGAGTGGACACTAATAACTCAGCACATGGCTGTACAGTGAGTGGGCATTAATAACTCAGCACATGGCGGGAAGTGAGTGGACACTAATAACTCAGCAAATGACGGAGCAGTGATTAGGCACTAATAACTCAGCATATGGCAGTCAGTGAGTGAGCACTAATAACTCAGCACATGGCAGAGCAGTGAGTGGACACTAATAACTCAGCACATGGTGGGGCAGTGAGTGGACACTAATAACTCAGCACATGGCTGGGCAGTGAGTTGACACTAAAAACTCAGCACATGACGGAGAAGTGAGTGGGCACTAATAACTCAGCATATGGTGGGGCAGTGAGTGGACACTAATAACTCAGCACATGGCAGAGCAGTGAGTGGGCGCTAGTAACTCAGCACATAGTGGTGCATTGAGTGGGCACTAGTAACTCAGCATAAGGTGGGGCAGTGAGTGGGCACTAATAACTCAGCACATGGCGGGTAGTGAGTGGGCACTAATAACTCAGCACATGGCAGGCAGTGAGTGAGCACTAATAACTCAGTACATGGTTTGCAATGATTAGGCACTAATAACTCAGCACATGGCTGTACAGTGAGTGGGCACTAATAACTCAGCAAATGGCGGGCAGTGATGGGGCACTAATAACTCAGCACATGTCAGGCAGTGAGTGGGCACTAATAACTCAGCACATGGCGGGTAGTGAGTGGGTACTAATAACTTAGCACATAGCGGACAGTGAGTAGGCACTAATAACTCAGCACAAGAAGGGCAGTGATTGGGCACTAATAACTCAGCACATGGAGGGCAGTGATTGGGCACTAATAACTCAGCACATGGTGGGCAGTGAGTAAGCACTAATAACTCAGCACATGGCTGGGCAGTGAGTTGACACTAATAACTAAGCACATGGCAGGTAGTGAGTGGGCACTAATAACTAAGCACATGACGGAGCAGTGAGTGGGCACTAATAACTCAGCACATGGCGGGCAGTGAGTGGGTACTAATAACTCAGCACATGGCAGAGCAGTGAGTGGACACTAATAACTCAGCACATGGCGGGCAGTGAGTGGACGCTAATAACTCAGCACATGGTGAGGCAGTGTGTGGACACTAATAACTCAGCACATGGTGGGCAGTGAGTGGACGCTAATAACTCAGCACATGGCGGGCAGTGAGTGGGCACTAATAACTCAGCACATGGGAGAGCAGTGAGTGGACGCTAATAACTCAGCACATGGCGGGCAGTGAGTGGGCACTAATAACTCAGCACATGGTGGGGCAGTAAGTAGGCATTAATAACTCAGCACATGGGAGAGCAGTGAGTGGACGCTAATAACTCAGCACATGACGGGCCGGGAGTGGGCACTAATAACTCACCACATGGTGGGGCAGTGAGTGGGCACTAATAACTCAGCATATGGTGGGAAGTGAGTGGACACTAATAACTCAGCACATGACGGAGCAGTGAGTAGGCACTAATACCTCAGCACATGGCGGGCAGTGAGTGGACACTAATAACTCAGCACATGATGGAGCAATTAGTGGGCGCTAATAACTCAGCACATGGCGGGCAGTGAGTGGGCTCTAGTAACTCAGCACATGGTGGGCAGTGAGTGGACATTAATAACTCAGCACATGGCAGAGCAGTGAGTGAGCACTAATAACTCGGCACATGGCGGGTAGTGAGTGGGCACTAATAACTCAGCACATGGCGGACAGTGAGTAGGCACTAATAACTCAGCACATGGCAGGTAGTGAATGGGCACTAATAACTCAGCACATGGCGAGGCAATGAGTTGCCACTAATAACTCAGCACATGGTGGGCAGTGAGTGGGCACTATTAACTCAGCACATGTCGGGCAGTGAGTGGACACTAATAACTCGGCACATGGCGGCTAGTGAGTGGGCACTAATAACTCAGCACATGGCGGACAGTGAGTAGGCTCTAATAACTCAGCACATGGCAGGTAGTGAGTGGGCACTAATAACTCAGCACATGGCGAGGCAATGAGTTGCCACTAATAACTCAGCACATGGCGGGCAGTGAGTGGACACTAATAACTTAGCACATGGCAGGTAGTGAGTGGGCCCTAATAACTCAGCACATGGAGGGCAGTGATTGGGCACTAATAACTCAGCATATGGCGGGGCAGTGAATGGAGCCTAATAACTTAGCACATGGCGGGTAGTGAGTGGGCACTAATAACTTAGCACATGGCGGACAGTGAGTAGGCACCAATAACTCAGCACATGGAGGGCAGTGAGTGGACACTAATAACTCAGCACATGGAGGGCAGTGAGTGAGCACTAATAACTCAGCACATGGCGGGGCAGTGAGTGGGCATTAATAACTCAGTACATGGTGGGCAGTGAGTGGGCACTAATAACTAAGCACATGGCAGATAGTGAGTGGGCACTAATAACTAAGCACATGACGGAGCAGTGAGTGGGCACTAATAACTCAGCACATGGCAGAGCAGTGAGTGAGCACTAATAACTCAGCACATGGCAAGGCAATGAGTTGGCACTAATAACTCAGCACATGGTGGAGCAGTGAGTGGGCACTAATAGCTGAGTACATGGTGGGGCATTGACTGGGCACTAATAACTCAGCACATGGCAGGCAGTGAGTGGACACTAATAACTCAGCACATGGCAGGCAGTGAGTGGACACTAATAACTCAGCACATGGCAGGCAGTGAGTGGACGCTAATAACTCAGCACATGGTGGGGCAGTGAGTGGACACTAATAACTCAGCACATGGTGGGGCAGTGAGTGGACACTAATAACTCAGAACATGGCGGAGCAGTGGTTGGGCACTAATAACTCAGTACATGGTGGGGCAGTGAGTGGACACTAATTACTCAGCACATGGCTGTACAGTGAGTGGGCACTAACAACTCAGCACATGGCGGGCAGTGAGTGGGCACTAATAACTCAGCATATGGTGGGAAGTGAGTGGACACTAATAACTCAGCACATGACGGAGCAGTGAGTGGGCACTAATAACTCAGCACATGGCGGGCAGTGAGTGGACACTAATAACTCAGCACATGACGGAGCAGTGAGTGGGCACTAATAACTCAGCACATGGCGAGGCAGTGAGTGGGCACTAATAACTCAGCATATGGCAGGCAGTGAGTGGGCGCTAGTAACTCAGCACATAGTGGTGCATTGAGTCGGCACTAGTAACTCAGCACATGGCGGGTAGTGAGTGGGCACTAATAACTCAGCACATGGCGGGCAGTGAGTGGGCACTAATAACTCAGCACATGGTGGGGCATTGAGTGAGCACTAATAACTCAGTACATGGCGGGGCAGTGAGTGGGCACTAATAACTCAGCATATGGTGTGAAGTGAGTGGACACTAATAACTCAGCATATGGCGTGCAGTGAGTGGAAACTAATAACTCAGCACATGGCGGGCAGTGAGTGGACACTAATAACTCAGCACATGGCTGGTCTGTGAGTTGACACTAATAACTCAGCACGTGGCGGGCAGTGAGTGGACACTAATAACTCAGCACATGGCGGGCAGTGAGTGGGCACTAATAACTCAGCACATGGCGGGCAGTGAGTGGGCACTAATAACTCAGCACATGGTGGGGCAGGAAGTGGGCACTAATAACTCAGTACATGGCGGAGCAGTGATTGGGCACTAATAACTCAGCACATGGCGGGCAGTGAGTGGACACTAATAACTCAGCACATGGCTGATAGTGAGTAGGCACTAATAACTCAGCACATGGCTGGGCAGTGAGTGGACACTAATTACTAAGCACATGACGAAGCAGTGAGTGGGCACTAATAACTCAGCACATGGAAGGTAGTGAGTTGGCGCTAATAACTCAGCACATGACAGGTAGTGAGTGGGCACTAATAACTCAGCATATGGCGGTGCAGTGAGTGAGCACTAATAACTCAGCACATGGCGGGCAGTGAGTGGGCACTAATAACTCAGCACATGGCGGATCAGTGAGTGGGCACTAATAACTCAGCACATGATGGAGCAGTGAGTGGGCACTAATAAGTCAGCACATGGCGAGGCAGTGAGTGGACCCTAATAACTCAGCACATGGCTGGGCAGGGAGTTGACACTAATTACTCAGCACATGGCGCTCAGTGAGTGGGCACTAATATCTCATCACATGGCGCAGCAGTGAGTGGGCACTAATAAGTAAGCATATGGCGAAGAAGTGAATGGACACTAATAACTCATCACATGGCTGGGCAGTGAGTGGACCCTAATAACTCAGCACATGGCGAGGCAGTGAGTGGGCACTAATAACTCAGCATATGGTGGGAAGTGAGTGGACACTAATAACTCAGCACATGGCGGGGCAGTGAGTGGGCACCAATAATCCAGCATATGGAGGGAAGTGAGTGGACACTAATAACTCAGCACATGACGGAGCAGTGAGTGGGCACTAATAACTCAGCACATGGCGGGCAGTGAGTGGACACTAATAACTCAGCACATAGCTGGGCAGTGAGTTGACACTAATAACTAAGCACATGACGGAGCAGTGAGTGGGCACTAATAACTAAGCACATGACGGAGCAGTGAGTGGGCACTAATAACTCAGCACATGGCGAGGCAGTGAGTGGGCACTAGTAACTCAGCATATGGCAGGCAGTGAGTGGGCGCTAGTAACTCAGCACATAGTGGTGCATTGAGTCGACACTAGTAACTCAGCACATGGTGGGGCAGTGAATGTACACTAATAACTCAGCACATGGTGGGGCAGTGAGTGGGCACTAATAACTCAGTACATGGTGGGGCAGTGAGTGGGCACTAATAACTCAGAACATGGTGGGGCAGTGAGTGGGCACTAATTACTCAGCACATGGCGGGCAGTGAGTGAGCACTAATAACTCAGCACATTGCGGGCAGTGAGTGGACACTAATAACTCAGCACATGGCTGGGAAGGGAGTGAGCAGTAATAACTCAGCACATGGAGGGCAGTGAGTGGACACTAATAACTAAGCACATGAAAAAGCAGTGAGTGGGCACTAATAACTCAGCATATGGCAGGCAGTGAGTGGGCGCTAGTAACTCAGCACATAGTGGTGCATTGAGTCGGCACTAGTAACTCAGCACATGGTGGGGCAGTGAATGGACACTAATAACTCAGCACATGGTGGGGCAGTGAGTGGGCACTAATAACTCAGTACATGGTGGGGCAGTGAGTGGGCACTAATAACTCAGTACATGGTGGGGCAGTGAGTGGGCACTAATAACTCAGTACATGGTGGGCAATGATTAGGCACTAATAACTCAGCACATGGCGGGCAGTGAGTGAGCACTAATAACTCAGCACATGGCGGGCAGTGAGTGGACACTAATAACTCAGCACATGGCTGGGCAGTGAGTTGACACTAATAACTAAGCACATGACGGAGCAGTGAGTGGGCACTAATAACTAAGCACATGACGGAGCAGTGAGTGGGCACTAATAATCCAGCATATGGAGGGAAGTGAGTGGACACTAATAACTCAGCACATGACGGAGCAGTGAGTGGGCACTAATAACTCAGCACATGGCGCGGCAGTGAGTGGGCACCAATAATCCAGCATATGGAGGGAAGTGAGTGGACACTAATAACTCAGCACATGACGGAGCAGTGAGTGGGCACTAATAACTCAGCACATGGCGGGCAGTGAGTGGACACTAATAACTCAGCACATGGCTGGGCAGTGAGTTGACACTAATAACTAAGCACATGACGGAGCAGTGAGTGGGCACTAATAACTAAGCACATGACGGAGCAGTGAGTGGGCACTAATAACTCAGCACATGGCGAGGCAGTGAGTGGGCACTAGTAACTCAGCATATGGCAGGCAGTGAGTGGGCGCTAGTAACTCAGCACATAGTGGTGCATTGAGTCGACACTAGTAACTCAGCACATGGTGGGGCAGTGAATGTACACTAATAACTCAGCACATGGTGGGGCAGTGAGTGGGCACTAATTACTCAGTACATGGTGGGGCAGTGAGTGGGCACTAATAACTCAGAACATGGTGGGGCAGTGAGTGGGCACTAATTACTCAGCACATGGCGGGCAGTGAGTGAGCACTAATAACTCAGCACATTGCGGGCAGTGAGTGGACACTAATAACTCAGCACATGGCTGGGCAGGGAGTGAGCACTAATAACTCAGCACATGGAGGGCAGTGAGTGGACACTAATAACTAAGCACATGAAAAAGCAGTGAGTGGGCACTAATAACTCAGCATATGGCAGGCAGTGAGTGGGCGCTAGTAACTCAGCACATAGTGGTGCATTGAGTCGGCACTAGTAACTCAGCACATGGTGGGGCAGTGAATGGACACTAATAACTCAGCACATGGTGGGGCAGTGAGTGGGCACTAATAACTCAGTACATGGTGGGGCAGTGAGTGGGCACTAATAACTCAGTACATGATGGGGCAGTGAGTGGGCACTAATAACTCAGTACATGGTGGGCAATGATTAGGCACTAATAACTCAGCACATGGCGGGCAGTGAGTGAGCACTAATAACTCAGCACATGGCGGGCAGTGAGTGGACACTAATAACTCAGCACATGGCTGGGCAGTGAGTGAGCACTAATAACTCAGCACATGGAGGGCAGTGAGTGGACACTAATAACTCAGCACATGGCTGGACAGTGAGTGAGCACTAATAACTCAGCACATGGAGGGCAGTGAGTGGACACTAATAACTCAGTACATGGTGGGGCAGTGAGTGGGCACTAATAACTCAGTACATGGTGGGCAATGATTATTCACTAATAACTCAGCACATGGCGGGCAGTGAGTGAGCACTAATAACTCAGCACATGGCGGGCAGTGAGTGGACACTAATAACTCAGCACATGGCTGGGCAGTGAGTGAGCACTAATAACTCAGCACATGGTGGGGCAGTGAGTGGGCACTAATAACTCAGTACATGGTGGGGCAGTGAGTGGGCACTAATAACTCAGTACATGGTGGGGCAGTGAGTGGGCACTAATAACTCAGTACATGGTGGGGCAGTGAGTGGGCACTAATTACTCAGCACATGGCGGGCAGTGAGTGAGCACTAACAACTCAGCACATTGCGGGCAGTGAGTGGACACTAATAACTCAGCACATGGCTGGGCAGTGAGTGAGCACTAATAACTCAGCACATGGAGGGCAGTGAGTGTACACTAATAACTAAGCACATGAAAAAGCAGTGAGTGGGCACTAATAACTCAGCATATGGCAGGCAGTGAGTGGGCGCTAATAACTCAGCACATAGTGGTGCATTGAGTCGGCACTAGTAACTCAGCACATGGTGGGGCAGTGAATGGACACTAATAACTCAGCACATGGTGGGGCAGTGAGTGGGCACTAATAACTCAGTACATGGTGGGGCAGTGAGTGGGCACTAATAACTCAGTACATGGTGGGGCAGTGAGTGGGCACTAATAACTCAGTACATGGTGGGCAATGATTAGGCACTAATAACTCAGCACATGGCGGGCAGTGAGTGAGCACTAATAACTCAGCACATGGCGGGCAGTGAGTGGACACTAATAACTCAGCACATGGCTGGGCAGTGAGTGAGCACTAATAACTCAGCACATGGAGGGCAGTGAGTGGACACTAATAACTAAGCACATGAAAAAGCAGTGAATGGACACTAATAACTCAGCACATGGTGGCGCAGTGAGTGGGCACTAATAACTCAGTACATGGTGGGCAGTGAGTGAGCACTAATAACTCAGCACATGGAGGGCAGTGAGTGGACACTAATAACTAAGCACATGAAAAAGCAGTGAATGGACACTAATAACTCAGCACATGGTGGGGCAGTGAGTAGGCACTAATAACTCAGTACATGGTGGGCAGTGAGTGAGCACTAATAACTCAGCACATGGAGGGCAGTGAGTGGACACTAATAACTAAGCACATGAAAAAGCAGTGAATGGACACTAATAACTCAGCACATTGCGGGGCAGTGAGTGGGCACTAATAACTCAGTACATGGTGGGCAATGATTAGGCACTAATAACTCAGCACATGGCGGGCAGTGAGTGAGCACTAATAACTCAGCACATGGAGGGCAGTGAGTGGACACTAATAACTCAGCACATGGCTGGGCAGTGAGTGAGCACTAATAACCCAGCACATGGAGGGCAGTGAGTGGACACTAATAACTAAGCACATGAAAAAGCAGTGAGTTGACATTAATAACTCAGCACATGGCTGTACAGTGAGTGGGCACTAATAACTCAGCATATGGTGGGAAGTGAGTGGACACTAATTACTAAGCACATGACGGAGCAGTGAGTGGGTACTAATAACTCAGCACATGGCGGGGCAGTGAGTGAGCACTAATAACTCAGCACATGGTGGGGCAGTGAGTGGACACTAATAACTCGGCACATGGCGGGTAGTGAGTGGGCACTAATAACTCAGCACATGGCGGACAGTGAGTAGGCACTAATAACTCAGCACATGGCAGGTAGTGAATGGGCACTAATAACTCAGCACATGTCGGGCAGTGAGTGGACACTAATAACTCGGGACATGGCGGGTAGTGAGTGGGCACTAATAACTCAGCACATGGCGGACAGTGAGTAGGCACTAATAACTCAGCACATGGCAGGTAGTGAGTGGGCACTAATAACTCAGCACATGGCGGGTAGTGAGTAGGCACTAATAACTCAGCACATGGAGGGCAGTGATTGGGCACTAATAACTCAGCACATGGCGAACAGTGAGTAGGCACTAATAACTCAGCACATGGAGGGCAGTGATTGGGCACTAATAACTCAGCACATGGCGGGGCAGTGAATGGACCCTAATAACTCAGCTCATGGCGGGTAGTGAGTGGGCACTAATAACTTAGCACATGGCGGGTAGTGAGTGGGCACTAATAACTTAGCACATGGCGGACAGTGAGTAGGCACCAATAACTCAGCACATGGAGGGCAGTGAGTGGACACTAATAACTCAGCACATGGAGGGCAGTGAGTGAGCACTAATAACTCAGCACATGGCGGGGCAGTGAGTGGGCACTAATAACTCAGTACATGGTGGGCAGTGAGTGGGCACTAATAACTAAGCACATGGCAGATAGTGAGTGGGCACTAATAACTAAGCACATGATGGAGCAGTGAGTGGGCACTAATAACTCAGCACATGGCTGGGCAGTGAGTGGGCACTAATAACTCAGAACATGGCTGGGCAGTGAGTTGACTCTAATAACTAAGCACATGGCAGATAGTGAGTGGGCACTAATAACTAAGCACATGACGGAGCAGTGAGTGGGCACTAATAACTCAGCACATGGCAGAGCAGTGAGTGAGCACTAATAACTCAGCACATCGCAGGTAGTGAATGGGCACTAATAACTCAGCACATGGCAGGGAGTGAGTGGACGCTAATAACTCAGCACATGGTGGAGCAGTGAGTGGGCACTAATAGCTGAGTACATGGCGGGGCATTGAGTGGGCACTAATAACTCAGCACATGGTGGAGCAGTGAGTGGGCACTAATAGCTGAGTACATGGCGGGGTATTGAGTGGGCACTAATAACTCAGCACATGGCAGGCAGTGAGTGGACACTAATTACTCAGCACATGGCAGGCAGTGAGTGGACGCTAATAACTCAGCACATGGTGGGGCAGTGAGTAGGCACTAATAACTCAGAACATGGCGGAGCAGTGATTGGGCACTAATAACTCAGTACATGGTGGGGCAGTGAGTGGACACTAATTACTCAGCACATGGCTGTACAGTGAGTGGGCACTAACAATTCAGCACATGGCGGGCAGTGAGTGGGCACTAATAACTCAGCACATGGCGGGTAGTGAGTGGACACTAATAGCTCAGCATATGGTGGGAAGTGAGTGGACACTAATAACTCAGCACATAACGGAGCAGTGAGTGGGCACTAATAACTCAGCACATGGCGGGCAGTGAGTGGACACTAATAACTCAGCACATAGCTGGGCAGTGAGTTGACACTAATAACTAAGCACATGACGGAGCAGTGAGTGGGCACTAATAACTCAGCACATGGCGAGGCAGTGAGTGGGCACTATTAACTCAGCATATGGCAGGCAGTGAGTGGGCGCTAGTAACTCAGCACATGGTGGGGCAGTGAATGGACACTAATAACTCAGCACATGGTGGGGCAGTGAGTGTTCACTAATAACTCAGCACATGGCGGGTAGTGAGTGGGCACTAATAACTCAGCACATTGCAGGCAGTGAGTGGGCACTAGTAACTCAGCACATGGCGGTCAGTGAGTGGGCACTAATAACTCAGCACATGGTGGGGCAGTGAGTGAGCACTAATAACTCAGTACATGACGGGGCAGTGAGTGGGCACTAATAACTCAGCATATGGTGTGAAGTGAGTGGACACTAATAACTCAGCATATGGCGAGCAGTGAGTGGACACTAATAACTCAGCACATGGCGGGCAGTGAGTGGACACTAATAACTCAGCACATGGCGGGGCAGTGAATGGACACTAATAACTCAGCACATGGCGGGCAGTGAGTGGGCACTAATAACTCAGCACATGGTGGGGCAGGGAGTGGGCACTAATAACTCAGCACATGACGGAGCAGTGAGTGGGCACTAATAACTCAGCACATGGCTGATAGTGAGTAGGCACTAATAACTCAGCACATGGCTGGGCAGTGAGTGGACACTAATTACTCAGTACATGGTGGGGCAGTGAGTGGACACTAAACTCAGCACATGGCTGTTCAGTGAGTGGGCACTAACAACTCAGCACATGGCGGGCAGTGATTGGGCACTAATAACTCAGTACATGGTGGGGCAGTGAGTGGACACTAATAACTCAGCACATGGCTGTACAGTGAGTGGGCACTAACAACTCAGCACATGGCGGGCAGTGAATGGGCACTAATAACTCAGCACATGGCGGGCAGTGTGTGGACACTAATAACTCAGCACATGATGAAGCAGTGAGTGGGCACTAATAACTCAGCACATGGCAGGTAGTGAGTTGGCGCTAATAACTCAGCACATGACAGGTAGTGAGTGGGCACTAATAACTCAGCATATGGCGGGTCAGTGAGTGAGCACTAATAACTCAGCACATGGCGGGCAGTGAGTGGGCACTAATAACTAAGCACATGACGGAGCAGTGAGTGGGCACTAATAACTCAGCACATGGCGGATCAGTGAGTGGGCACTAATAACTCAGCACATGACGGAGCAGTGAGTGGGCACTAATAACTCAGCACATGGCGAGGCAGTGAGTGGGCACTAATAACTCAGCACATGGCTGGGCAGTGAGTGGACCCTAATAACTCAGCACATGGCTGGGCAGGGAGTTGACACTAATAACTCAGCACATGGCGGGCAGTGAGTGGGCACTAATAACTCAGCACATGGCAGGGCAGTGAGTGGGCACTAATAACTAAGCATATGGCGAAGAAGTGAATGGACACTAATAACTCATCACATGGCTGGGCAGTGAGTGGACCCTAATAACTCAGCACATGGCGAGGCAGTGAGTGGGCACTAATAACTCAGCATATGGTGGGAAGTGAGTGGACACTAATAACTCAGCACATGGCGGGGCAGTGAGCGGGCACCAATAACTCAGCATATGTCGGGAAGTGAGTGGACACTAATAACTCAGCACATGACGGAGCAGTGAGTGGGCACTAATAACTCAGCACATGGCGGGCAGTGAGTGGGCACTAATAACTCAGCACATGGCGGAGCAGTGAGTTGACACTAATAACTAAGCACATGACGGAGCAGTGAGTGGGCACTAATAACTCAGCACATGGCGAGGCAGTGAGTGGGCACTAATAACTCAGCATATGGCAGGCAGTGAGTGGGCGCTATTAACTCAGCACATAGTGGTGCATTGAGTCGGCACTAGTAACTCAGCACATGGTGGGGCAGTGAATGGACACTAATAACTCAGCACATGGTGGGGCAGTGAGTGGGCACTAATAACTCAGTACATGGTGGGGCAGTGAGTGGGCACTAATCACTCAGTACATGGTGGGGCAGTGAGTGGGCACTAATAACTCAGTACATGGTGGGCAATGATTAGGCACTAATAACTCAGCACATGGCGGGCAGTGAGTGGACACTAATAACTCAGCACATGGCTGGGCAGTGAGTGAGCACTAATAACTCAGCACATGGAGGGCAGTGAGTGGACACTAATAACTAAGCACATGAAAAAGCAGTGAGTGGACATTAATAACTCAGCACATGGTGGGGCAGTGAGTGGGCACTAATAACTCAGTACATGGTGGGCAATGATTAGGCACTAATAACTCAGCACATGGCGGGCAGTGAGTGAGCACTAATAACTCAGCACATGGCGGGCAGTGAGTGGACACTAATAACTCAGCACATGGCTGGGCAGTGAGTGAGCACTAATAACTCAGCACATGGAGGGCAGTGAGTGGACACTAATAACTAAGCACATGAAAAAGCAGTGAGTGGACATTAATAACTCAGCACATGGCGGAGCAGTGAGTGGGCACTAATAACTGAGTACATGGTGGGGCAGTGAGTGTACACTAATAACTCAGCACATGGCTGTACAGTGAGTGGGCACTAATAACTCAGCATATGGTGAGAAGTGAATGGACACTAATTACTAAGCACATGACGGAGCAGTGAGTGGGCACTAATAACTCAGCACATGGCGGGGCAGTGAGTGAGCACTAATAACTCAGCACATGGCGGGGCAGTGAGTGGGCACTAATAACTCAGCACATGGCAGGTAGTGAGTTGACACTAATAACTAAGCACATGACAGAGCAGTGAGTGGACACTAATAACTCAGCACATGGTGGGTAGTGAGTGGACACTAATAACTCAGCACATGGTGGGGCAGTGAGTGCGCACTAATAACTCAGCACATGGCGAGGCAGTGAGTGGGCACTAATAACTCAGCATATGGCGGGCAGTGAGGGGGCACTAATAACTCAGCATATGGCGGGCAGTGAGTGGGCACTAATAACTCAGCACATGGCGGGCAGTGAGTGGGAACTAGTAACTCAGCATATGGCAGGCAGTGAGTGGGCACTAATAACTCAGCACATGGTGGGGCAGTGAATCGACACTAATAACTCAGCACATTGTGGGGCAGTGAGTGGGCACTAATAACTCAGCACATGGCGGGTAGTGAGTGGCCACTAATACTCAGCACATGGAGGGCAGTGAGTGGGCACTAACAACTCAGCACATGGCGGGCAGTGAGTGGACGCTAATAAATCAGCAAATGGCTGGTAGTGAGTGGGCACTAATATCTCAGCACATGGTGGGGCAGTGAGTGAGCACTAATAACTCAGTACATGGTGGGGCAGTGAGTGGGCACTAATAACTCAACATATGGTGTGAAGTGAGTGAACACTAATAACTCAGCACGTGGCGAGCAGTGAGTGGACACTAATAACTCCGCACATGGCTGGGCTGTGAGTTGACACTAATAACTCAGCACATAACGGAGCAATGAGTGGGCACTAATAGCTCAGCACAGGGTGGGCAGTGAGTGGACACTAATAACTCAGCACATGGCGGGGCAGTGAATGGACACTAATAACTCAGCACATGGCGGGCAGTACGTAGGCACTAATAACTGAGCACATGGCGGGCAGTGAGTGGACACTAATTACTAAGCACATGATGAAGTAGTGAGTGGGCACTAATAACTCAGCACATGGCAGGTAGTGAGTTGGCACTAATAACTCAGCACATGACAGGTAGTGAGTGGGCACTAATAACTCAGCACATGGCTGTACAGTGAGTGGGCATTAATAACTCAGCACATGACAGGTAGTGAGTGGGCACTAATAACTCAGCATATGGAGGGGCAGTGAGTGAGCACTAATAACTCAGTACCTGGTGGGCAGTGAGTGGGCACTAATAACTCAGCACATGGAGGGGCAGTGAGTGAGTACTCATAACTCAGCATATGGCGGGGTCAGTGAGTGAGCACTAATAACTCAGCACATGGCGGGTAGTGAGTGGGCACTAATAACTCAGCACATGGAGGGGCAGTGAGTGAGCACTCATAACTCAGCATATGGCGGGGCAGTGAGTGAGCACTAATAACTCACCACATGGTGAGGCAATGAGTGGGCACTAATAACCCAGCACATGGTGGACAGTAAGTGGACACTAATAACTCAGCACATTGCGAGTAGTGAGTGAGCACTAATAACTCAGCACATGGTGGGCAGTGAATGGACACTAATAACTCAGCACATGGTGGAGCAGTGAGAGGGCACTAATATCTCAGCACATGGCGGGCAGTGAGTGGACACTAATAACTCAGTACATGGCGGAACAGTGAGTGGGCACTAATAAATCAGCACATGGCGGGCAGTGAGTGGACACTAATAACTCAGCACATGGCGGGCAGTGAGGGGGCACTAATAACTCAGCACATGGCTGTACAGTGAGTGGGCATTAATAACTCAGCACATGGCGGGTAGTGAGTGGGCACTAATAACTCAGCACATGGCGAGGCAGTGAGTGGACGCTAATAACTCAGCACATGGCAGGCAGTGAGTGGGCACTAATAACTCAGCACATGGTGGAGCAGTTAGAGGGCACTAATAATTCAGCACATGGCGGGTAGTGAGTAGGCACTAATAACTTAGCACATGGCGGAGCAGTGAGTGAGTACTAATAACTCCGTACATGGTGGGCGGTGAGTGAGCACTAATAACTCAGCACATGGCGGGGAAGTGAGTGGGCACTAATAACTCAGTACATGGTGGGCACTGATTAGGCACTAATAACCCAGCACATGGTGGACAGTGAGTGGACACTAATAACCCAGCACATGGTGGGGCAGTGAATGGACACTAATAACTCAGCACATGGCGGGTAGTGAGTGGGCACTAATAACTTAGCACATAGCGGAGCAGTGAGTGAGCACTAATAACTCAGTACATGGTGGGCTGTGAGTGAGCACTAATAACTCAGCACATGGCGGGGAAGTGAGTGGGCACTAATAACTCAGTACATGGTGGGCAGTGATTAGGCACTAATAACTCAGCACATGGCGGGTAGTGAGTTGGCACTAATAACTCAGCACATGGCGGGGCAGTGAGTGGCCACTAATAACTCAGCACATGGTGGGCAGTGAGTGGGCATTAATAACTCAGCACATGGCGGGCAGTGAGTAGACACTAATAACTCAGCACATGGTGGGCAGTGAGTGGGCACTAATAACTCAGCACATTGCAGGGCAGTGAGTTGACACTAATAAATAAGCACATGACAGAGCAGTGAGTGGGCACTAATAACTCAGCACATGGTGGGGCAGTGAGTGGGCTCTAATAACTCAGCACATGGCGGGTAGTGAGTGGCCACTAATACTCAGCACATGGAGGGCAGTGAGTGGGCACTAACAACTCAGCACATGGCGGACAGTGAGTGGACGCTAATAAATCAGCACATGGCTGGTAGTGAGTGGGCACTAATAACTCAGCACATGGCGGGCAGTGAGTGGGCACTAATAACTCAGCACATGGCGGGCAGTGAGTGAGCACTAATATCTCAGCACATGGTGGGGCAGTGAGTGAGCACTAATAACTCAGTACATGGTGGGGCAGTGAGTAGGCACTAATAACTCAGCATATGGTGTGAAGTGAGTGGACACTAATAACTCAGCACATGGCCAGCAGTGAGTGGACACTAATAACTCAGCACATAACGGAGCATTGAGTGGGCACTAATAACTCAGCACATGGCGGGCAGTGAGTGGACACTAATAACTCAGCACATGGCGGGCAGTGAGTAGGCACTAATAACTCAGCACAGGTTGGGGCTGTAAATGGGCACTAATCACTCAACACATGGCGGGTAGTGATTCGGGACTAATAACTTAGCACATGGCGGGCAGTGAGTGGGCACTAATAACTCAGCATATGGCGGACAGTGAGTAGGCAGTAATAACTAAGCACATGGCTGGGCAGTGAGTTGACACTAATAACTCAGCACATGGCGGACAGTGAGTGGGCACTAATAACTCAGCACATGGCAGGTAGTGAGTGGGCACTAATAACTCAGTACATGGTTGGCAGTGAGTGGGCACTAATAACTCAGCACATGGCTGGGCAGTGAGTTGACACTAATAACTAAGCACATGACGAAGCAGTGAGTGGGCACTAATAACTCAGCACACGGCAGGTAGTGAGTGGGCACTAATAACTCAGCACATGGCGGGGCAGTGAGTGGACACTAATAACTCAGCACATGGCTGGGCAGTGAGTTGACACTAATAACTAAGCACATGACGAAGCAGTGAGTGGGCACTAATAACTCAGCACATGGCTGATAGTGAGTAGGCAGTAATAACTCAGCACGTGGCGGGCAGTGAGTGGACACTAATAACTAAGCACATGACGAAGCAGTGAGTGGGCACTAATAACTCAGCACATGGCAGGTAGTGAGTGGGCACTAATAGCTCAGCACATTGCGGGGCAGTGAGTGGGCACTAATAACTCAGTACATGGTGGGCAGTGATTAGGCACTAATAACTCAGCCTATGGCGGGGCAGTGAGCGAGCACTAATAACTCAGCACATGGCGGGCAGTGAGTGGACACTAATAACTCAGCACATGGCTGTACAGTGAGTGGGCATTAATAACTCTGCACATGACGAAGCAGTGAGTGGGCACTAATAACTCAGCACATGACGAAGCAGTGAGTGGACACTAATAACTCAGCACATGGTGGGCAGTGATTAGGCACTAATAACTCAGCATATGGCGGGGCAGTGAGCGAGCACTAATAACTCAGCACATGGCGGGCAGTGAGTGGACACTAATAACTCAGCACATGGCTGTACTGTGAGTGGGCATTAATAACTCAGCACATGGTGAGGCAGTGAGTGGGCACTAAGAACTCAGCACATGGCAGGCAGTGAGTGGGCACTAGTAACCCAGCACATGGTGGGGCAGTGAATGGACCCTAATAATTCAGCACATGGCGGGTAGTGAATGGGCACTAATAACTTAGCACATGGCGGAGCAGTGAGTGAGCACTAATAACTCCGTACATGGTGGGCGGTGAGTGAGCACTAATAACTCAGCACATGGCGGGGAATTGAGTGGGCACTAATAACTCAGTACATGGTGGGCAGTGATTAGGCACTAATAACCCAGCACATGGTAGGCAGTGAGTGGGCACTAATAACTCAGCACATGGTCGGGCATTGAGTGGGCACTAATAACTCAGCACATGGCGGGTAGTGAGTAGGCACTAATAACTTAGCACACGGCGGAGCAGTGAGTGAGCACTAATAACTCAGTACATGGTGGGCTGTGAGTGAGCACTAATAACTCAGCACATGGCGGGGAAGTGAGTGGGCACTAATAACTCAGTACATGGTGGGCAGTGATTAGGCACTAATAACTCAGCACATGGCGGGGCAGTGAGTGGGCACTAATAACTCAGCACATGGTGGGGCAGTGAGTGGACACTAATAACTCAGCACATGGCGGATTAGTGAATGGATACTAATAACTCAGCATATGTCGGGAAAGTGAGTGGACACTAATAACTCAGTACATGGCAGGCAGTGAGGGGGCACTAATAACTCAGCACATGGCGGGAAAGTGAGTGGACACTAATAACTCAGTACATGGCAGGTAGTGAGTGGGCACTAATAACTCAGCACATGGCGGGCAGTGAGTGGGCACTAATAACTCAGCACATAGCGGGCAGTGAGTGGGCACTAATAACTCAGCATATGGTGGACAGCGAGTGGGCACTAGTAACACAGCACATGGCGGAGCAGTGAGTGGGCACTAATGTCAGGCAAAATGTATTTTTTTCCTAGTTTTAAATATGAGAGATGTCTTAAATCTCCTCCCCCTGCTCATTTGGAAGAAGCTACATAGTACTCACTCCTACTTCCCCCAAAAACAGGAATTTTTATGAGCACCATAAAGCCTCAGCCCAGAGCAAGCCTTCTGGTAAACTGGAAATTCCCTCCCAAAATTCCTATGGTCTATCTGTACAAACTTTTAATGTCGATTTTAATAATGCACATGACGGTCACAAACACAGGGAGCACATTTTTGAGATGTTCACCTTTATTCCAATTGTGATGGTGTGGTTTTCGTGGCTGGGAGACCACCAGAAGCCCAGGAAATGGGTTCTGAGCTTCTGAGCGACATAGAGATATCATATTTGATATCCATCTTCATGAATATTGGTGACTGCAAACGTGATGTCTCCATCTTGGATGTGGGACCCCCCCACACCAAGATATGAAATCTGAAGGATTTCTATGTCTTATGCAGCTGGGTGGGTTCACAAAACCGAGCCCCCGTGTGAGGTAAATAACATGGGTGTCTCCCAATGTTTTGGCCCCTTGCTAAAAACCAGAGCGGCCATTTTAAGTCATTCTTGCCAGGGACGTCAGACGCATGCACTCCTCGCTGCGTGGAAGAATCATATCTAATTTCCGGGGAGCCGTCCCACCCACAGAATCTGAGACCATCACCTTGTGGTTCAGGTTTTGCTATTACTTATCCCTTTTATTTTAATAACTGTTTTATGCATATATGTAAATTGTCTCTTTTATAATATCTTGCATATCTTTTATAAACACTGCACCCCTTTGGGAGTAAATCATTATTATTTACCAGTTTCGTTCTTCTTGTCCTGTCGAGCAAACACGTTCCTCACCCGCTAATTCACGTTACCTACCAGGTACCCGATCCACCTGTTAAGCGATCGGTGGTGGCAGTACACCAGTATTTATGTGATATTGTGGTTTGAGGGTGGCTGGTCGGAGGTATATATACGTTCCTGGAAGGAACTGGTGGTATATATACGTCCTGTCACATCACGTGCCGCAATAGTCGACATAAATTAGAGCAGCTGCAACCGTGCTTATCCTCGGTCAATACCGTGTTTGACCAGCAGGATAAGGGGGCGACAGAGGGCTGTAAGGTCTGACCAAGTGACCATGGCGAGAAAGTGAGTGGACACTAATAACTCAGTACATGGCGGGCAGTGAGTGGGCACTAATAACTCAGCACATGGCGGGCAGTGAGTGGGCACTAATAATTCAGCACATGGCAGAGCAGTGAGTGGGCACTAATAACTCAGTACATGGTGGGTGGTGAGTGAGCACTAATAACTCAGCACATGGCGGGGAAGTGAGTGGGCACTAATAACTCAGCACATGGCGGAGCAGTGAGTGGGCACTAATAACTCAGCACATGGTGAGTAGTGAGTGGGCACTAATAACTCAGCACATGACTGTACAGTGAGTGGGCACTAATAACTCAGCACATGGTGGGTAGTGAGTGGGCACTAATAACTCAGCACATGACTGTACAGTGAGTGGGCACTAATAACTCAGCACATGGCGGGCAGTGAGTGGGCACTAATAACTCAGTACATAGCGGGGCAGGGAGTTGACACTAATAACTCAGCACATGACTGTACAGTGAGTGGGCACTAATAACTCAGCACATGGCGGGCAGTGAGTGGACACTAATAACTCAGTACATGGCGGAGCAGTGAGTGGGCACTAATAACTCAGCACATGGCGTTGCAGTGAGTGGGCACTAATAACTCAGCACATGGCGGGGCAGTGAGTGGGCACTAATAACTCAGCACATGGCGGGCAGTGAGTGGGCACTAATAACTCAGCACATGGTGGGTAGTGAGTGGGCACTAATAACTCAGCACATGACTGTACAGTGAGTGGGCACTAATAACTCAGCACATGGCGGGCAGTGAGTGAACACTAATAACTCAGTACATGGCGGAGCAGTGAGTAGGCACTAATAACTCAGCACATGGCGGGGCAGTGAGTGGACACTAATAACTCAGCACATGGCGGGGCAGTGAGTGGACACTAATAACTCAGCACATGGCGGATAAGTGAATGGACACTAATAATTCAGCACATGGCGGGAAAGTGAGTGGACACTAATAACTCAGTACATGGCAGGCAGTGAGGGGGCACTAATAACTCAGCACATGGCGGGAAAGTGAGTTGACACTAATAACTCAGTACATGGCAGGTATTGAGTGGGCACTAATAACTCAGCACATGGCGGGCAGTGATTGGACACTAATAACTCAGCACATGGCGGGCAGTCAGTGGGCACTAATAACTCAGCACATAGCGGGCAGTGAGTGGGCACCAATAACTCAGCATATGGTGGGCAGCGAGTGGGCACTAGTAACACAGCACATAGCGGAGCAGTGAGTGCGCACTAATGTCAGGCAAAATGTATTTTTTTCCTAGTTTTAAATATGAGAGATGTCTTAAATCTCCTCCCCCTGCTCATTTGGAAGAAGCTACATAGTACTCACTCCTACTTCCCCCAAAACCAGGAATTTTTATGAGCACCATAAAGCCTCAGCCCAGAGCAAGCCTTCTGGTAAACTGAAAATTCCCTCCCAAAATTCCTATGGTCTATCTGTACAAACTTTTAATGTCGATTTTAATAATGCACATGACGGTCACAAACACAGGGAGCACATTTTTGAGATGTTCACCTTTATTCCAATTGTGATGGTGTGGTTTTCATGGCTGGGAGACCACCAGAAGCCCAGGAAATGGGTTCTGAGCTTCTGAGCGACATAGAGATATCATATTTGATATCCATCTTCATGAATATTGGTGACGGCAAACATGATGTCTCCATCTTGGATGTGGGACCCCCCCACACCAAGATATGAAATCTGAAGGATTTCTATGTCTTATGCAGCTGGATGGGTTCACAAAACAGAGCCCCCGTGTGAGGTAAATAACATGGGTGTCTCCCAATGTTTTGGCCCCTTGCTAAAAACCAGAACTGCCATTTTAAGTCATTCTTGCCAGGGACGTCAGACGCATGCACACCTCGCTGCGTGGAAGAATCACATCTAATTTCCGGGGAGCCGTCGCCCCCCACAGAATCTGAGACCATCACCTTGTGGTTCAGGTTTTGCTATTACTTATCCCTTTTATTTTAATAACTGTTTTATGCATATATGTAAATTGTCTCTTTTATAATATCTTGCATATCTTTTATAAACACTGCACCCCTTTGGGAGTAAATCATTATTATTTACCAGTTTCGTTCTTCTTGTCCTGTCGAGCAAACACGTTCCTCACCCGCTAATTCACGTTACCTACCAGGTACCCGATCCACCTGTTAAGCGATCGGTGGTGGCAGTACACCAGTATTTATGTGATATTGTGGTTTGAGGGTGGCTGGTCGGAGGTATATATACGTTCCTGGAAGGAACTGGTGGTATATATACGTCCTGTCACATCACGTGCCGCAATAGTCGACATAAATTAGAGCAGCTGCACCCGTGCTTATCCTCGGTCAATACCGTGTTTGACCAGCAGGATAAGGGGGCAACAGAGGGCTGGAAGGTCTGACCAAGTGACCATGGCGAGAAAGTGAGTGGACACTAATAACTCAGTACATGGCGGGCAGTGAGTGGGCACTAATAACTCAGCATATGGCGGGCAGTGAGTGGGCACTAATAACTCAGCACATGACAGAGCAGTGAGTGGACACTAATAACTCAGCACATAACGGAGCATTGAGTGGGCACTAATAACTCAGCACATGGCGGGCAGTGAGTGGACACTAATAACTCAGCACATGGCGGGCAGTGAGTAGGCACTAATAACTCAGCACAGGTTGGGGCTGTAAATGGGCACTAATCACTCAACACATGGCGGGTAGTGATTCGGGACTAATAACTTAGCACATGGCGGGCAGTGAGTGGGCACTAATAACTCAGCATATGGCGGACAGTGAGTAGGCAGTAATAACTAAGCACATGGCTGGGCAGTGAGTTGACACTAATAACTCAGCACATGGCGGACAGTGTGTGGGCACTAATAACTCAGCACATGGCAGGTAGTGAGTGGGCACTAATAACTCAGTACATGGTTGGCAGTGAGTGGGCACTAATAACTCAGCACATGGCTGGGCAGTGAGTTGACACTAATAACTAAGCACATGACGAAGCAGTGAGTGGGCACTAATAACTCAGCACACGGCAGGTAGTGAGTGGGCACTAATAACTCAGTACATGGTTGGCAGTGAGTAGGCACTAATAACTCAGCACATGGCTGGGCAGTGAGTTGACACTAATAACTAAGCACATGACGAAGCAGTGAGTGGGCACTAATAACTCAGCACATGGCTAATAGTGAGTAGGCAGTAATAACTCAGCACGTGGCGGGCAGTGAGTGGACACTAATAACTAAGCACATGACGAAGCAGTGAGTGGGCACTAATAACTCAGCACATGGCAGGTAGTGAGTGGGCACTAATAGCTCAACACATTGCGGGGCAGTGAGTGGGCACTAATAACTCAGTACATGGTGGGCAGTGATTAGGCACTAATAACTCAGCCTATGGCGGGGCAGTGAGCGAGCACTAATAACTCAGCACATGGCGGGCAGTGAGTGGACACTAATAACTCAGCACATGGCTGTACAGTGAGTGGGCATTAATAACTCTGCACATGACGAAGCAGTGAGTGGGCACTAATAACTCAGCACATGACGAAGCAGTGAGTGGACACTAATAACTCAGCACATGGTGGGCAGTGATTAGGCACTAATAACTCAGCATATGGCGGGGCAGTGAGCGAGCACTAATAACTCAGCACATGGCGGGCAGTGAGTGGACACTAATAACTCAGCACATGGCTGTACTGTGAGTGGGCATTAATAACTCAGCACATGGCGGGTAGTGAGTGGGCACTAATAACTCAGCACATGGTGAGGCAGTAAGTGGGCACTAAGAACTCAGCACATGGCAGGCAGTGAGTGGGCACTAGTAACCCAGCACATGGTGGGGCAGTGAATGGACCCTAATAATTCAGCACATGGCGGGTACTGAGTGGGCACTAATAACTTAGCACATGGCGGAGCAGTGAGTGAGCACTAATAACTCCGTACATGGTGGGCGGTGAGTGAGCACTAATAACTCAGCACATGGCGGGGAAGTGAGTGGGCACTAATAACTCAGTACATGGTGGGCAGTGATTAGGCACTAATAACCCAGCACATGGTAGGCAGTGAGTGGGCACTAATAACTCAGCACATGGTCGGGCATTGAGTGGGCACTAATAACTCAGCACATGGCGGGTAGTGAGTAGGCACTAAAAACTTAGCACATGGCGGAGCAGTGAGTGAGCACTAATAACTCAGTACATGGTGGGCTGTGAGTGAGCACTAATAACTCAGCACATGGCGGGGAAGTGAGTGGGCACTAATAACTCAGTACATGGTGGGCAGTGATTAGGCACTAATAACTCAGCACATGGCGGGGCAGTGAGTGGGCACTAATAACTCAGCACATGGTGGGGCAGTGAGTGGACACTAATAACTCAGCACATGGCGGATTAGTGAATGGATACTAATAACTCAGCATATGGCGGGAAAGTGAGTGGACACTAATAACTCAGTACATGGCAGGCAGTGAGGGGGCACTAATAACTCAGCACATGGCGGGAAAGTGAGTGGACACTAATAACTCAGTACATGGCAGGTAGTGAGTGGGCACTAATAACTCAGCACATGGCAGGTAGTGAGTGGGCACTAATAACTCAGCACATGGCGGGCAGTGAGTGGGCACTAATAACTCAGCACATAGCGGGCAGTGAGTGGGCACTAGTAACACAGCACATGGCGGAGCAGTGAGTGGGCACTAATGTCAGGCAAAATGTATTTTTTTCCTAGTTTTAAATATGAGAGATGTCTTAAATCTCCTCCCCCCTGCTCATTTGGAAGAAGCTACATAGTACTCACTCCTACTTCCCCCAAAACCAGGAATTTTTATGAGCACCATAAAGCCTCAGCCCAGAGCAAGCCTTCTGGTAAACTGGAAATTCCCTCCCAAAATTCCTATGGTCTATCTGTACAAACTTTTAATGTCGATTTTAATAATGCACATGACGGTCACAAACACAGGGAGCACATTTTTGAGATGTTCACCTTTATTCCAATTGTGATGGTGTGGTTTTCGTGGCTGGGAGACCACCAGAAGCCCAGGAAATGGGTTCTGAGCTTCTGAGCGACATAGAGATATCATATTTGATATCCATCTTCATGAATATTGGTGACGGCAAACATGATGTCTCCATCTTGGATGTGGGACCCCCCCACACCAAGATATGAAATCTGAAGGATTTCTATGTCTTATGCAGCTGGGTGGGTTCACAAAACAGAGCCCCCGTGTGAGGTAAATAACATGGGTGTCTCCCAATGTTTTGGCCCCTTGCTAAAAACCAGAACTGCCATTTTAAGTCATTCTTGCCAGGGACGTCAGACGCATGCACACCTCGCTGCGTGGAAGAATCACATCTAATTTCCGGGGAGCCGTCGCCCCCCACAGAATCTGAGACCATCACCTTGTGGTTCAGGTTTTGCTATTACTTATCCCTTTTATTTTAATAACTGTTTTATGCATATATGTAAATTGTCTCTTTTATAATATCTTGCATATCTTTTATAAACACTGCACCCCTTTGGGAGTAAATCATTATTATTTACCAGTTTCGTTCTTCTTGTCCTGTCGAGCAAACACGTTCCTCACCCGCTAATTCACGTTACCTACCAGGTACCCGATCCACCTGTTAAGCGATCGGTGGTGGCAGTACACCAGTATTTATGTGATATTGTGGTTTGAGGGTGGCTGGTCGGAGGTATATATACGTTCCTGGAAGGAACTGGTGGTATATATACGTCCTGTCACATCACGTGCCGCAATAGTCGACATAAATTAGAGCAGCTGCACCCGTGCTTATCCTCGGTCAATACCGTGTTTGACCAGCAGGATAAGGGGGCAACAGAGGGCTGTAAGGTCTGACCAAGTGACCATGGCGAGAAAGTGAGTGGACACTAATAACTCAGTACATGGCGGGCAGTGAGTGGGCACTAATAACTCAGCACATGGCGGGCAGTGAGTGGGCACTAATAACTCAGCACATGGCAGAGCAGTGAGTGGGCACTAATAACTCAGCACATGGCAGAGCAGTGAGTGGGCACTAATAACTCAGTACATGGCGGAGCAGTGAGTAGGCACTAATAACTCAGCACATGGCGGGGAAGTGAGTGGGCACTAATAACTCAGCACATGGTTGGGTAGTGAGTGGGCACTAATAACTCAGCACATGACTGTACAGTGAGTGGGCACTAATAACTCAGCACATGGTGGGTAGTGAGTGCGCACTAATAACTCAGCACATGACTGTACAGTGAGTGGGCACTAATAACTCAGCACATGGCGGGCAGTGAGTGGGCACTAATAACTCAGTACATGGCGGGGCAGGGAATTGACACTAATAACTCAGCACATGACTGTACAGTGAGTGGGCACTAATAACTCAGCACATGACTTTACAGTGAGTGGGCACTAATAACTCAGCACATGGCGGGCAGTGAGTGGACACTAATAACTCAGTACATGGCGGAGCAGTGAGTGGGCACTAATAACTCAGCACATGGCGGGGCAGTGAGTGGGCACTAATAACTCAGCACATGGCGGGCAGTGAGTGGGCACTAATAACTCAGCACATGGCGGGGCAGTGAGTGGGCACTAATAACTCAGCACATGGTGGGTAGTGAGTGGGCACTAATAACTCAGCACATGACTGTACAGTGAGTGGGCACTAATAACTCAGCACATGGCGGGCAGTGAGTGAACACTAATAACTCAGTACATGGCGGAGCAGTGAGTAGGCACTAATAACTCAGCACATGGCGGGGCAGTGAGTGGACACTAATAACTCAGCACATGGCGGGCAGTGAGTGGGCACTAATAACTCAGCACATGGCGGGGCAGTGAGTGGGCACTAATAACTCAGCACATGGTGGGTAGTGAGTGGGCACTAATAACTCAGCACATGACTGTACAGTGAGTGGGCACTAATAACTCAGCACATGGCGGGCAGTGAGTGAACACTAATAACTCAGTACATGGCGGAGCAGTGAGTAGGCACTAATAACTCAGCACATGGCGGGGCAGTGAGTGGACACTAATAACTCAGCACATGGCGGATCAGTGAATGGACACTAATAATTCAGCACATGGCGGGAAAGTGAGTGGACACTAATAACTCAGTACATGGCAGGCAGTGAGGGGGCACTAATAACTCAGCACATGGCGGGAAAGTGAGTGGACACTAATAACTCAGTACATGACAGGTATTGAGTGGGCACTAATAACTCAGCACATGGCGGGCAGTGATTGGACACTAATAACTCAGCACATGGCGGGCAGTCAGTGGGCACTAATAACTCAGCACATAGCGGGCAGTGAGTGGGCACCAATAACTCAGCATATGGTGGGCAGCGAGTGGGCACTAGTAACACAGCACATAGCGGAGCAGTGAGTGGGCACTAATGTCAGGCAAAATGTATTTTTTTCCTAGTTTTAAATATGAGAGATGTCTTAAATCTCCTCCCCCCTGCTCATTTGGAAGAAGCTACATAGTACTCACTCCTACCTCCCCCAAAACCAGGAATTTTTATGAGCACCATAAAGCCTCAGCCCAGAGCAAGCCTTCTGGTAAACTGAAAATTCCCTCCCAAAATTCCTATGGTCTATCTGTACAAACTTTTAATGTCGATTTTAATAATGCACATGATGGTCACAAACACAGGGAGCACATTTTTGAGATGTTCACCTTTATTCCAATTGTGATGGTGTGGTTTTCGTGGCTGGGAGACCACCAGAAGCCCAGGAAATGGGTTCTGAGCTTCTGAGCGACATAGAGATATCATATTTGATATCCATCTTCATGAATATTGGTGACGGCAAACATGATGTCTCCATCTTGGATGTGGGACCCCCCCACACCAAGATATGAAATCTGAAGGATTTCTATGTCTTATGCAGCTGGGTGGGTTCACAAAACCGAGCCCCCGTGTGAGGTAAATAACATGGGTGTCTCCCAATGTTTTGGCCCCTTGCTAAAAACCAGAACTGCCATTTTAAGTCATTCTTGCCAGGGACGTCAGACGCATGCACACCTCGCTGCGTGGAAGAATCACATCTAATTTCCGGGGAGCCGTCGCCCCCCCACAGAATCTGAGACCATCACCTTGTGGTTCAGGTTTTGCTATTACTTATCCCTTTTATTTTAATAACTGTTTTATGCATATATGTAAATTGTCTCTTTTATAATATCTTGCATATCTTTTATAAACACTGCACCCCTTTGGGAGTAAATCATTATTATTTACCAGTTTCGTTCATCATGTCCTGTCGAGCAAACACGTTCCTCACCCGCTAATTCACGTTACCTAACGGGTACCCGATCCACCTGTTAAGCGATCGGTGGTGGCAGTATACCAGTATTTATGTGATATTGTGGTTTGAGGGTGGCTGGTCGGAGGTATATATACGTTCCTGGAAGGAACTGGTGGTATATATACGTCCTGTCACATCACGTGCCGCAATAGTCGACATAAATTAGAGCAGCTTCACCTGTGCTTATCCTCGGTCAATACCATGTTTGACCTGCAGGATAAGGGGGCGCCAGAGGGCTGCAAGGTCTGACCAAGTGACCATGGCGAGAAAGTGAGTGGACACTAATAACTCAGTACATGGCGGGCAGTGAGTGGGCACTAATAACTCAGCACATGGAGGGCAGTGAGTGGGCACTAATAACTCAGCACATGGCGGGGCAGTGAGTGGGCACTAATAACTCAGTACATGGTGGGCGGTGAGTGAGCACTAATAACTCAGCACATGGCGGGGAAGTGAGTGGGCACTAATAACTCAGCACATAGCGGGCAGTGAGTGGGCACTAATAACTCAGCACATGGCGGGCAGTGAGGGGGCACTAATAACTCAGCACATGGCGGGCAGTGAGTGGGCACTAATAACTCAGCACATGGCGGGCAGTGAGTGGGCACTAATAACTCAGCACATGGCGGGCAGTGAGTGGGCACTAATAACTCAGCACATAGTGGGGCAGTGAGTGGGCACTAATAACTCAGCACATAGCGGGCAGTGAGTGGGCACTAATAACTCAGCACATGGTGGGTAGTGAGTGGGCACTAATAACTCAGCACATAGTGGGGCAGTGAGTGGGCACTAATAACTCAGCACATAGCGGGCAGTGAGGGGGCACTAACAACTCAGCACATGGTGGGTAGTGAGTGGGCACTAATAACTCAGCACATGGTGGGTAGTGAGTGGGCACTAATAACTCAGCACATAGTGGGGCAGTGAGTGGGCACTAATAACTCAGCACATAGCGGGCAGTGAGGGGGCACTAATAACTCAGCACATGGCGGGCAGTGAGGGGGCACTAATAACTCAGCACATAGCGGGCAGTGAGGGGGCACTAATAACTCAGCACATAGCGGGCAGTGAGGGGGCACTAATAACTCAGCACATGGCGGGCAGTGAGGGGGCACTAATAACTCAGCACATGGCGGGCAGTGAGGGGGCACTAATAACTCAGCACATAGCGGGCAGTGAGGGGGCACTAATAACTCAGCACATAGCGGGCAGTGAGGGGGCACTAATAACTCAGCACATGGCGGGCAGTGAGGGGGCACTAATAACTCAGCACATGGTGGGTAGTGAGTGGGCACTAATAACTCAGCACATAGTGGGGCAGTGAGTGGGCACTAATAACTCAGCACATAGCGGGCAGTGAGGGGGCACTAATAACTCAGCATATGGCGGGCAGTGAGGGGGCACTAATAACTCAGCACATAGCGGGCAGTGAGGGGGCACTAATAACTCAGCACATGGCGGGCAGTGAGGGGGCACTAATAACTCAGCACATGGCGGGCAGTGAGGGGGCACTAATAACTCAGCACATAGCGGGCAGTGAGGGGGCACTAATAACTCAGCACATGTCGGGCAGTGAATGGGCACTAATAACTCAGTACATGGCGGGTAGTGAGTGGGCACTAATAACTCAGCACATGGCGGGCAGTGAGTGGGCACTAATAACTCAGCACATACTGGGGCAGCGAGTGGGCACTAATAACTCAGCACATAGCGGGCAGTGAGGGGGCACTAATAACTCAGCACATGGTGGGTAGTGAGTGGGCACTAATAACTCAGCACATAGTGGGGCAGTGAGTGGGCACTAATAACTCAGCACATGGCGGGCAGTGAGTGGGCACTAATAACTCAGCACATGGCGGGCAGTGAGGGGGCACTAATAACTCAGCACATGGTGGGTAGTGAGTGGGCACTAATAACTCAGCACATGGCGGGCAGTGAGTGGGCACTAATAACTCAGCACATAGTGGGGCAGTGAGTGGGCACTAATAACTCAGCACATAGCGGGCAGTGAGGGGGCACTAATAACTCAGCACATGGCTGGTAGTGAGTGGGCACTAATAACTCAGCACATGGCGGGCAGTGAGTGGGCACTAATAACTCAGCACATGGCGGGCAGTGAGGGGGCACTAATAACTCAGCACATGGTGGGTAGTGAGTGGGCACTAATAACTCAGCACATGGCGGGCAGTGAGGGGGCACTAATAACTCAGCACATGGTGGGTAGTGAGTGGGCACTAATAACTCAGCACATGGCGGGCAGTGAGGGGGCACTAATAACTCAGCACATGGCGGGCAGTGAGGGGGCACTAATAACTCAGCACATGGTGGGCAGTGAGGGGGCACTAATAACTCAGCACATGGCGGGCAGTGAGGGGGCACTAATAACTCAGCACATGGTGGGCAGTGAGGGGGCACTAATAACTCAGCACATGGCGGGCAGTGAGGGGGCACTAATAACTCTGGAGGACACACCAGGGGCCCAGCTTTCGGTTCTGTCTATCAGGTATAGTGTGTCGGTAGTGTGACTGACGGGTGCAGAGCTTGCAGTCTTCCGCACATTCTCCTATGGCTGCAGGCGGCTCATACCAGAGGAGTCATTTATTGTTACACCAGATAATACAACACTGTCCGTCACTGACTATATCTGACCGTATGACGGATATTCTCCAGGATCCGCCTGCTGTAACCTACATGTATATACAGGGTGCTTCGTCCTCACTCATCCACGTACCGTACACTTCAGGAACTGTTTTTTTAAATGGTTGTAGGGTAAAAGGTTCTCAAAATTAGTATTTGATAGAAACCTACATTTTCAATTAAACTTCAGAATAAGCCGCTATGTGGATGCTGGTCATTATATCTATCTATATAATACATATACATACATTTAGGTCCATATATATTTGGACAGAGACAACATTTTTCTAATTTTGCTTCTAGACATTACCACAATGAATTTTAAACAAAACAATTCAGATGCAGTTGAAGTTCAGACTTTCAGCTTTCATTTGAGGGGATCCACATTAAAATTGGATGAAGGGTTTAGGAGTTTCAGCTCCTTAACATGTGACACCCTGTATTTAAAGGGACCAAAAGTAAGTGGACAGTTGACTCCAAGGCTATTTCATAGACAGGTGTGGGCAATCCCTGCGTTATGTCATTCTCAATTAAGCAGATAAAAGGCCTGGAGTTGATTTGAGGTGTGGTGCTTGCATTTGGAAGGTTTTGCTGTGAAGTAAACATGCGGTGAAAGGAGCTTTCCATGCAGGTGAAACAAGCCATCCTTAAGCTGCAAAAACAGAAAAAACCCATCCGAGAAATTGCTACAATATTAGGAGTGGCAAAATCTACAGTTTGGTCATCCTGAGAAAGAAAGAAAGCACTGGTGAACTCATCAATGCAAAAAGACCTGGGCGCCCACGGAAGACAACAGTGGTGGATGATCGCAGAATAATCTCCATGGTGAAGAGAAACCCCTTCACAACAGCCAGCCAAGTGACCACCACTCTCCAGGAGGTAGGCGAATCAATATCCAAATCTACCATAAAGAGAAGACTGCATGAAAGTAACTACAGAGGGTTCACTGCACGGTGCAAGCCACTCATAAGCATCAAGAAGAAAAAGCCTAGACTGGACTTTGCTAAAAAACATCTAAAAAAGCCAGCACAGTTCTGGAAGAACATTCTATGGACATATGAAACCAAGATCAACCTCTACCAGAATGATGGAAAGAAAAAAGTATGGCGAAGGCGTGGTACAGCTCATGATCCAAAACATACCGCATCATCTGTAAAACACGGCGGAGGCAGTGTGATGGCTTGGGCATGCATGGCTGCCAGTGGCACTGGGTCACTAGTGTTTATTGATGATGTGACACAGGAAAGAAGCAGCCGAATGAATTCTGATGTATTCAGAGCCATACTGTGTGCTCAGATCCAGCCAAATGCAGCCAAACTGATTGGTCGTCGTTTCATACTACAGATGGACAATGACCCAAAACATAAAGCCAAAGCAACCCAGGAGTTTATTAAAGCAAAGTAGTGGAATATTCTTGAATGGCTAAGTCAGTCACCTGATCTCAACCCAATTGAGCATGCATTTCACTTGTTAAAGACTAAACTTCAGACAGAAAGGCCCACAAACAAACAGCAACTGAAAACCACCGCAGTGAAGGCCTGGCAGAGCATCAAAAAGGAAGAAACACAGCGTCTGGTGATGTCCATGAGTTCAAGACTTCAGGCAGTCATTGCCAACAAAGGGTTTTCAACCAAGTACTAGAAATGAACATTTTATTTACAATTATTTAATCTGTCCAATTACTTTTAGTCCCTTTAAATACAGGGTGGCACATGTTAAGGAGCTGAAACTCCTAAACCCTTCATCCAATTTTAAAGTGGATACCCTCAAATGAAAGCTGAACGTCTGAACTTCAACTGCATCTGAATTGTTTTGTTTAAAATTCATTGTGGTAATGTCTAGAACCAAAATTAGAAAAATGTTGTCGCTGTCCAAATATAAATGGACCTAACTGTATACAGTGGGTACGGAAAGTATTCAGACCCCTTTAAATTTTTCACTCTGTTTCATTGCAGCCATTTGGTAAATTCTAAAAAGTTCATTTTTTTTCTCATTAAAGTCCACTCTGCACCCCATCTGGACTGAAAAAAACAGAAATATAGAAATTTTTGCAAATTTATTAAAAAAGAAAAACTGAAATATCACATGGTCATAAGTATTCAGCCCCTTTGCTCAGTATTGAGTAGAAGCCTCTTTTGAGCTAGTACAGCCATGAGTCTTCTTGGGAATGATGCAACAAGTTTTTCACACCTGGATTTGGGGGTCCTCGGCCATTCTTCCTTGCAGATCCTCTCCAGTTCCGTCAGGTTGGATGGTGAACGTTGGTGGACAGCCATTTTCAGGTCTCTCCAGAGATGCTCAATTGGGTTTAGGTCAGGGCTCTGGCTGGGCCAGTCAAGAATGGTCACAGAGTTGTTCTGAAGCCACTCCTTTGTTATTTTCGCTGTGTGCTTAGGGTCATTGTCTTGTTGGAAGGTGACCCTTCCACCAAGTCTGAGGTCCAGAGCACTCTGGAAGAGGTTTTCATCCAAGATATCTCTGTACTTGGCTGCATTCAGGTTTCCTTCAATTGCAACCAGTCGTCCTGTCTCTGCAGCTGAAAAACATCCCCATAGCATGATGCTGCCACCACCATGTTTCACTGTTGGGATTGTATGGGGCAGGTGATGAGCAGTGCCTGGTTTTCTCCACACATACTGCTTAGAATTATCACCAAAAAGTTCTATCTTCGTCTCATCAGACCAGAGAATCTTATTTCTCATAGTCTGTGAGTCCTTCATGTGTTTTTGAGCAAACTCTATGAGGACTTTCATATGTCTTGCACTGAGGAGAGGCTTCCGTCTGGCCACTCTGCCATAAAGGCCCGACTGGTGGAGGGCTGCAGTGATAGTTGACTTTGTGGAACTTTCTCCCATCTCCCTACTGCATCTCTGGAGCTCAGCCACAGTGATCTTGGGGTTCTTCTTTACCTCTCTCACCAAGGCTCTTCTCCCACTCAGAAGATTGCTCAGTTTGGCTGGACGGCCAGGTCTAGGAAGACTTCTGGTGGTCCCAAACTTCTTCCATTTAAGGATTATGGAGGCCACTGTGCTCTTAGGAACCTTGAGTACTGCATATATTCTTTTGTAACCTTGGCCAGATCTGTGCCTTGCCACAATTCTGTCTCTGAGCTCCTTGGGCAGTTCCTTTGAGCTCATGATTCTCATTTGGTCTGACATGCACGGTGAGCTGTGAGGTCTTATATAGACAGGTGTGCGCCTTTCCAAATCAAGTCCTATCAGTTTAATTAAACACAGCTGGACTCCAAAGAAGGAGTAGAATCATCTCAAGGAGGATCACAAGGAAATGGACAGCATGTGACTTAAATATGAGTGTCTGAGCAAAGGGTCTGAATACTTATGACCATGTGAGATTTCAGTTTTTCTCTTTTAATAAATTTGCAAAAATTTCTACATTTCTGTTTTTTTTTCAGTCAAGATGGGGTGCAGAGTGGACTCTAACCCCTTTACCCCCGAGGGTGGTTTGCACGTTAATGACTAGGCCAATTTTTACAATTCTGATCACTGTCACTTTATGAGGTAATTACTCTGGAACGCTTCAATGGATGCCCCTGATTCTGAGACTGTTTTTTCGTGACATATTGTACTTCATGATAGTGGTAACATTTCTTCGATATCACTTGCGTTTATTTGTGAAAAAAATGGAAATTTGGCGAAAATTTAGAAAATTTTGCAATTTTCAAAATTTGAATTTTTATGCCCTTAAATCAGAGAGATATGTCACACAAAATACTTAATAAATAACATTTCCCACATGTGTACTTTACATCAGCACAATTTTGGAACCAAAATTTTTTTTTGTTAGGGAGCTATAAGGGTTAAAAGTTGACCAGCGATTTCTCATTTTTCCAACAAAATTTACAAAACCATTTTTTTAGGGACCGCATCACATTTGAAGTCACTTTGAGAGGTCTTTATGACAGAAAATACCCAAAAGTGACACCATTCTAAAAACTGCACCCCTCAAGGTGCTCAAAACCACATTCAAGAACTTTATTAACCCTTCAGGTGCTTCACAGAAATTTTTGGAATGTGGAAGAAAAAAATGAACATTTAACTTTTTTCACAAAAATGTTACTTTACACCCAATTTTTTTTATTTTCACAGGGGTAACAAGAAAAAATGGACCCCAAAATTTGTTGTGCTATTTCCCCTGGGCACGCAGATACCCCATATGTGGGGAAAAACCACTGTTTGGGTGCACGGCAGGGCTCTGAAGGGAAGGAGCGCCATTTGACTTTTTGATTGTAAAATTTGCTTGAATAATTAGCGGACGCCATGTTGCGTTTGGAGAGCCCCTGATGTGCCTAAATATTGGAGCTCCCCAACAAGTGACCCCATTTTGGAAACTAGACCCCCCAAGGCAACTATCTAGATGCATAGTGAGCACTTGGAACCCCCAGGTACTTCACAAATTGATTCGTAAAAATGAAAAAGTATTTTTTTTTCCACTTTTTCATTTTTACGAATCAATTTGTGAAGCACCTGGGGGTTACAAGTGCTCACTATGCATCTAGATAGGTGCCTTGGGGGGTCTAGTTTCCAAAATGGGGTCACTTGTGGGGGAGCTCCAATGTTTGGGCACACAGGGACTCTCCAAATGCAACATGGTGTCCACTAACAATTTGAGCCGATTTTCCATTCAATTTGTTAGCGGACACCATGTTGCATTTGCAGAGTCCCTGTGTGCCCAAACATTGGAGCTCTGTCATGAAAACAAACCCACTTTTGGGTCAGACCTTGCAGCTCTCTGGCGCCCCCTTATCCTGCTGGTCAAACACGGTATTGACCGAGGATAAGCACGGGTGCAGCTGCTCTAATTTATGTCGACTATTGCGGCACGTGATGTGTCAGGACGTATATATACCTCCAGTTCCTTCCAGGAACGTATATATACCTCCGACCAGCCACCCTCAAACCACAATATCACATAAATACTGGTATACTGCCACCACCGATCGCTTAACAGGTGGATCGGATACCTGGTAGGTAACGTGAATTAGCGGGTGAGGAACGTGTTTGCTCAACATAGGACAAGAAGAACGAAACTGGTAAATAATAATGATTTACTCCCAAAAGGGGGGCAGTGTTTACAAAATATATACAAGATATTATAAAGGAGACAATTTACATATATGCATAAACAGTTATTAAAATAAAAGGGATAAGTAACAGCAAAACCTGCTTCACAAGGTGATGGTCTCAGATTCTGTGGGGGGGACGGCTCCCCGGAAAGTAGATGTGATTCCTTCACGCAGCCTGTAGGGCATGCGTCTGACGTCCCTGGTTGGAATGACTTGGAAAATGGCCGTTCCGGTTTTTACTAAAGGGGCCAAACGATTAGGAAACGCCCATATTGTTTACCTCACACGGGGGCTCGGTTTTGTGAAACCACCCAGCTGCAGAAGACCTAAAAATCCTTCAGATTTCATATCTTGGTGTGGGGGGGTCCCACATCCAAGAGGGAGACATCATCTTGGCCGTCACCACTATTCATGAAGATTGATATCAAATATGAAATCGCTATGACGCTCAGAAGCTCAGAATCCATTATCCCAGTTCCTGGTCGTTTCTCGGTTATGCAAGATATACTATTATAATGGGGAAAAGGTGAGCATTCCAAAAATGTGGTCCCTGTGTTTGTGACAGTTCTATGCGTTATTAAAATTGACATTAAACGTTTGTCCAGCTAAACAATAGAATTGGAGGGAGAGACCAGTTTAAACTAGACGCTGCTCTGCGCTGAGGGTTTACGACGGTAATAAAAATTCTTAGGGTGAGGGCCAGCACTGCAGTTCTATGTCTTACAAATGGACAGGGGTGGAAATTTAAGACAGCATTCATTTTTTTAAAACTAGAACCAAAAATACATTTTGCCTGACAAGCTCCACCACAAGTGACTCCATTTTGGAAACTAGACCCCCCAAGGCACCTATCTAGATGCATAGTGAGCACTTGGAACCCCCAGGTGCTTCACAAATTGATTCGTAAAAATGAAAAAGTGGAAAAAAAAACACTTTTTCATTTTTACGAATCAATTTGTGAAGCACCTTTGGGTTTCAAGTGCTCACTATGCATCTAAATAGGTGCCTTGGGGGGGTCTAGTTTCCAAAATGGGGTCACTTGTGGTGGAGCTCCAATGTTTGGGCACACAGGGACTCTGCAAATGCAACATGGTGTCCGCTAACAAATTGAATGGAAAATCGGCTCAAATTGTTAGCGGACACCATGTTGCGCTTGGAGAGCCCCTGTGTGCCTAAACATTGGAGCTCCCCCACAAGTGACCCCATTTTGGAAACTAGACCCCCCAAGGCATCTATCTAGATGCACAGTGAGCACTTGGAACCCCCAGGTGCTTCAAAAATTGATTCGGAAAAATGAAAAAGTGGAAAAAAAAACACTTTTTTATTTTAACGGATTAATTTGTGAAGCACCTGGGGGTTCCAAGTGCTCACTATGCATCTAGATAGGTGCCTTGGGGGGTCTAGTTTCCAAAATGGGGTCAATTGTGGGAGAGCCCCAACGTTTAGGTACACAAAGGGCTCTCCAAACGCGACATGGTGTTCGCTAACAAATTGGAACCATGTCGCGTTTGGAGAGCCCCTGTGTGCCTAAACATTGGAGCTCCCCCACAAGTGCCCCCTTTTTGGAACGGATTCCTGATTTGTCAATTTTATAATGTAGTGTTATATGCCAGTTGTGTATTACAACCTGACAAACACTACACAACTGAAGAATGACAACCTGACGAACACTACGTCAGCTGTGTAGTGTTCGTCAGGTTCTCATACGTCAGAAATTAATTCAATAGTCCATGGAGGTATGGTATCTTCTGAAGCAGTCTTTCATGCAGAGGCCAGGTTTGTCGGGGCAGGTGTCACATTGGTAAATGGTGTCCTTGCGTATTCCTCTTCAGTAGCACACTCGGCACTTCTTTTGTGACTTACCCTTTTTTCCGCTGTGAGGGATCTGCCCCGGGAAATGCTGGCCCGGTACAATTCGAGGTCCTTTAGTTCCAGAAGTAGTGGGACCCGCTCCGCCACCACTGCCAAATATCAGGGCCTTGATAACTGTCTCCTGAAAGTGAAGATACGACGCAGAAGTCTGGCCTGCACATTGAGACAGAAGGAAAGCGTTGTGCATTGCCATCTGAACAATGTGCATGGCCAGCTTCTTATACCATACCTTGGCCTTTCTCAAAGCACTGTACGGCTGGAGGACTTGATCGGAGAGATCAACTCCCCCCATGTACTTGTTGTACCCCACTTCACAGTCTGGCTTGGCGACCTGTGTAGTGGAACCTCTTACAGTGCTGAGGGTGCAGCCATCACCATGTATGGTGGTCAAGAGAAGGACATCCCTCTTGTCCTTGTACTTGACCACCAACAGGTGGTCACTACATTGGGCTCTGCTCTCACCCCTTCTGAGCAGCTGCCCAATTAGCATCTTTGGGAGGCCTTTCTGATTTTTGCGGACAGTACCGCAAGCTGCGGTATGTCGCGCAGAGAGGGACTTGAAGAGTGGGATACTTGTATAAAAGTTATCCACGTACAGGTGATAACCTTTATCCAGCAGTGGGTGCACCAAGTCCCACACAATTTTCCCACTCACTCCCAGAACAGGGGGGCATTCAGGGGGTTCAATCCGGGAGTCCTTCTCTTCATAAACTCTAAACTTGTGAGTGTACCCTGAGGTACTCTCACAAAGTTTATACAGCTTGATCCCGTACCTGGACCTTTTACTGGGCAGGTACTGCCGGAATCCAAGCTGCCCTTTGAAAGAAATTAAGGACTCATCCAAGCAGATGTCCCTTTGGGGCACGTACACTTCACCAAACTTGTTGTTGAAGTGCTCGATGACCAGCCGAACTTTGAAAAGACGATCAAAGTTCAGGTCATCGCATGCAGGACACCTTGCATTATCTTGGTAATGCAAGAACTTGTGGATGGTCTCAAAACGTTTCCAGATCATCACCATTCGGAACACTGGAGTGTTATACAAAACGTCAACACTCCAGTATTGCCGAATCTCTGTTTTTTTCAGGATCCCCATATGAAGGACCAGGCCCCAAAACTTCATCATTTCTTCTGCGTCTACAGGAGACCAGTTAGAAAATGATGAAGAGGGGTTTTGTTCCAAAAATTGATGAGCATACAAATTAGTTTGGCCCACCATGAGGTTTATAAAATCCTCAGAGAAAAAAACTTTGAAAAAGTCTATTTCTGTGAGGCCGGTGGTGTCAAACTTGATTCCTGATCCCCCCCCCCAAAATCAGGAATCAATGGCTCAAAATTTTCGGGGGGCGAGGTCCATATGGGGTCAGTATTGGGGGGCGCTGGAACATCTTCTCTCCTGCGACGACTGCGGGGCGGTCCAGGAGAACCTGAGGAAGAAGAGGAGGAAAAAGAGTAGGAAGAGGAGGACGATGAGGCGTCAGAAAAGCAAAGAAATGTGGGATCCTCGCCCTCGCTGTTGGTCTCAGTGTCGGAGGCAACAAAAGAGTATGCCTCCTCCGCTGAATAGCGAGTTTGGGATGAGCTGGCCATTTTTTTTTTCCCGTGTATGTGGTGCGTGTGTGTCAGTTCTTTATTTAGTGTGTGTGTGTCAGTGTGCTTGGTGAAGAAAAAGAACTACCGTAGGTGGTTCAAACAGCGAGCACGAGTGCGGATCGGTGAACTATGTCACCAATCAACTCTCGGCAGCTGCTGGGTGTGTGCGCGGATGTGGTGCAAAGGTGGGGGGGGGAGAATTGACAGGGACAAGAAAAAGAAGAGAAAGAAAAGAAAGAAAGAAAAAAAAAAGAAAAAAAGAAAAGTCGTGAAAACAGCGAACACAGAAAAGAAAAAAAAAGTTGTGAAAACAGCGAACACAGAAAAGAAAAAAAGAAAAGTCATGAAAACAGCGAACACAAAAGAAAAAAAGAAAAGTCGTGAAAACAGCGAACACAGAAAAGAAAAAAAGAAAAGTCGTGAAAAGCAGCGAGCACGGACGTTGATCAGTGACGTAGACACTGCTCAGCGCTCGGCCGCTGCAGGACGCACGAAAAAAAAAAATTGGTAAAAGGAGGGGGGGGGGGAGAGGAGGAGGGGGGGAGAGGGGTGGATGAGGGGAGAACAGAGATGCACTTAACAAAGTCTTCTCTGTTCTTCTTTCAGCAGGATCAGCAGCAGGTTGTGGAAGAGGCTCAGGAGCAGGATCCGCAGGATAAGAAGCTGGAGACCGACGACCCAGGAGACAGGAGCAGGTGATCCAGGAACCTGGACAGCAGCCGGACACCGAAGCTGAAGATCCAGCAGCCTGAACAGCTCAGCAGATGCCGGAGCAAGAGATCCAGGACCCTGGAGAGCGGCAGCAGCGACTGGAGCAGGTAGGAGGAGGTCTTGTAGTGTCACTGAAGATTGTGAAACTACAAGGCCCAGCACAGAGTGATCAGACGTGACCGCTCTGTAGAAATCCTCACCAAGTGTGAGGATCTGCAGGGCGGTCACAGGGGGTGACAGGGTGGTGACAGGCAGGTCACAGGCCGGTCACCACCCGGTCAGGTACTCTGATTGGTGTGATTGATGATGACATCGATCGCACCAATCAGAGATGGCTGGGGCCTGGGCACTCACCACAGGGGGTTACAGGGAGGTGACAGGCAGGTCACAAGCCGGTCACCGCCCTGTAACCGCCGTGTCACCTGTGTTCATGTACTCTGATTGGAGCGATCGATGTCATCATCGATCGCTCCAATCAGAGCTGGCTGGGGGCTGGCAGGGGGCTTGTATGATTTCACAGGGGGTGAACCGCGCGGTCCCGCTGTGATCGGTGCGATCGATTTGATCGGCGATCGCACCGATCCTAGCAGTTTGGGGAGAGGGCTGGGGTTACTAGGCAACAGCCTAGGATCGGTGCTCTTAGGAGCACCGATCCTAGGCTGCACAGCACTGTTTCCGGAAATCTGATTGCTGGAAACAGTGAGAAATGCTGTGATTGGCTGTTCAGAATTGAACAGCCAATCACAGTGATCGTGGGTGCGGGGGGGGCGGCGCCACCCCCCGAGATGCCGGCGCCATCTACCCTGAGGTAAGATGGCACCGGAATTTTAATTTTATCACCGCGACTTTGGTCGCGGTGCCGCTTTAAAGATAGGGCGTACTAATACGTATCAGGTCCATAAGTCCCAGGGTACAGATACGTATTAGTACGCCTTGGGTCGGAAAGGGGTTAATGAGAAAAAAATGAACTTTTTAGAATTTACCAAATGGCTGCAATGAAACAAAGAGTGAAAAATGTAAAGGGGTCTGAATACTTTCCGTACCCACTGTATATAAAGAAATAAAAAAGAGCAGTGGTTTCATTTTCCTTGTTGACAGGTCCATGAAGTTAACAATCTCAGTGCTGCATCTCCCCTCCAGTATTTTGACAGTGACTTTGTCACATCCCCCCCCCCCCACATGCCTATAGCCGTAGGTTTTGGCACCTTCAGTCGCCAAGCATGGAAGTCTAAACTGGGCATCTGTAGCTTCCCAGGCCTGTGTTCCACATGAAAGACGAAGACCTGTAGTCCTGAGTTTCAATTCTTGGAAAGCCATCTCTGCTTCAAGAGGCCATGTGGCCATTGACGTCTTTGTGCCCTTAAGAAGGTTGGTCAGAGGTGCGGCTATCATGGCGAAATTCAGGATACACCACTGATAATATCCCACCATTTCGAGAAATGCCTAAAGCTGATCCTTGAAGACCAGTTTTGGCCAACTTTGGGCTGCCTCCACCTGATTCACTTGCAGCTTTACTTTGCTTCTTCCAATGATGTAGCCCAGGTATTTTCCCTTCTTTTTCTCGATGGCACATTTCTTTGGGTTTATGTTAAACCCCCCTTTTCCTTAGCACATCCAGCACATCCTGGACCTTCTGCAGATGACTTCCCCAATCCGAGCTGAATATCACAATACTGTTGAGATAAGCTGCGGCATACTTTTTGTGAGGGGCTAAGATCCGGTCTATGGCCCTCCGGAAGGTAGCTGGGTCTCTTTGCAGGCCACCCTCAGGTGTAAAAGAGGTTGCCTTCTTCTTGGCACTTTGAGAGGGAAGGATTTGCCAGTAACCTTTCGTTAGATCCAGGGAGGTGATGTATCTGGCTGACCCTAGCTTCAATAAGAGTTCATCGTCGCGGGGTATCGGATACTCGTCAAATTTAGTTGCCTTCCTTCGAAAACACCTTGTGGTGGGCTTCGGGGATTCTATAAGGCTTTTGGTTCACCTATACATGTGGTTCCATCAGGATTCGAAAACAGGTCCTGGTTCCGCTGCAGCAGTTCTCGGCACTGTTGTTTCAGGACCGGTGACAGTGTCTCTGCCAAGGTGACACTCTTAGTGTCACTTTCTGGTCAGTACAGTCCGTATGGAGTTTCAACTTGGTTTCTCTGTTGCCCTGCCTTGATTGGTAGTGGCATGAGAGGATTTTGGAAAGGAGAGATGGTAGCGGTTAACTGGCAAGTGGAACAGGACTTGCAATATTTTTGGATTTCACGGTGACATCTGGGCCAATAGAACCTCTGCATTACTCAATGTTGAGTTTTGTCCACCCCCAGATAGTCACCCTCGACATGTCAATGGCCCCTGTCCAACTCCTTTTGTCTATAGGATCCCGGTACCAATTAATGCTCCACTATCTCCTCTCTTATCTTAGTAACGCGGTATAATAAGCCCCCACTGAACATGAAAAGAGAAACCTTGTGTCAGCCCCCGACTCCTGTGCTATGACGTTTATAACTGTTACCTTATTGAATGCTTCTTTTAGAGTTAGATCCCTACATTGGGTGAACCCAAAATTTTCTCTGGTCACCCCTATCTCAGAAATGTCTGCCTCATGTTAGGATACTATCTTCTCCTCTTCACCCATCACACAGAAGGGAAACGCATCAGACTCTGGGATTGGTTGTATTTTTTTTTTTTTTTTTTTTAAGGGACAACCCATTTCTTACCTGAGCAATTGAGATCTCCGCCCCTCCCCCATAAGTCCCAAAACAACACAAAGTCCCGACCTATGATAACTGGATGCAACAAATCCTGGACCACATCGACCTCATGGGACTCGGTACCTCAGGCTGTCTCAATGACTACTCTGGCCACCGGATAGTCTTTAGCATCCAAGTGAGTGCAGCGGACGCCCACCTTCTTCCCAGGGATCAATCGGAGATGGAGTGTGTCACTCATGAGCGTCACCAAACTCCCTGAGTCTAGTAGTCCAGTAATTTGCAGGCCATTCACTTTGATAGGACAAGTTTGGGGCCCCTTGCCGGGTGGACAGTCCACACTGAAAGCTGAATATGCGTAGAATCAACACCAGTGTCCAATGCTACAGTCCATTTGCTCGATGGTCAGGGGAAAATGGTCTGCTATATGACCTGGGCCGTGACATCTCCTTCAAATTACATCCCGTGTTACGCTCGCGCCCGAACTGATTGGCGTGAGCGTGATTAGTGATCCCACTGTACCATGAACCGAGGAGTGCCTGGAGGGGCGTAACTAAGTATCAACCCGATCCGACCAAGGTCGCACGGCGGCTTAATCGACTCCGTGGACCAAGGAGGAACCGAGCAGAGGGACCAGGTGGGACTCCAGGTCAGACCCTGGTCACAGTTGTTGACCCCCACCAGGGAATGCAGGAATAGGCAGGTTAGACTGGCATACAGGCAGGTGGGTATTGGCAAGTACAGCTGGTATGCAGACAGGTGGGTACTGGAAAGTACGGCTGGTATGCAGACAGGTGGGTACTGGCAAGCACGGCTGGTTTGCAGAAAGGTGGGCACTGGCAAGCACAGCTGGTATGCAGACAGGTGGGCACTGGCAAGCACAGCTGGTATGCAGACAGGTGGGCACTGGCAAGCACGGCTGGTATGCAGACAGGTGGGCACTGGCAAGCACGGCTGGTATGCAGACAGGGAGATACTGGCAAGCACGGCTGGAGTGCAGACAGGGAGGTACTAGCAGGTTGGAGCACAGGCTGGATAGGGTCCAGTACAGACTGGGAGACAGGTACAGAGCCGCAGATGCGGTAGACAAGCAGAGTAAAGCTAAACCGCCGGAGCGGAGGACAAGGCAGAGCAGAGAGGAACTTCTGGTGCGGTGAGCAAGCAGAGCGGAGTGAAAACCGCAGGTGCAGTGGGCAAGGCAGAGCAGAGCGGAACCGCCGGAGCGGTGGACAAGGCAGAGCAGAGAGAAACCGCAGGTACGGTGGACAAGGCAAAGCAGAGCGGAACCGCCAGAGCGGTGGGCAAGTCAGAGCAGAGAGAAACCGCTGGAGCGGTGAGCAAGGCAGAGCAGAGAGAAACCGCCGGAGCGGTGGGTAAGGCAGAACAGAGGGAAGCCGCCAGAGCGCTGGGCAAGTCAGAGCAGAGAGAAACCGCCGGAGCGGTGGGTAAGGCAGAGCAGAGGGAAGCCGCCGGAGCGGTGGGCAAGTCAGAGCGGAGAGACACCGCTGGAGCGGTGGGCAAGACAGAGCGGAGCGAAACCGCAGGTGCGGTGGACAAGGCAGAGAGGACAGGGCTCTGTTCACATGGAACAGACAGGAAAATGCAGGAAGATGGCTAGAATACAGGAGGAAGATACGGAGGAAGGGAAAAGGGACAAGCAGAACCAGATACACACAAGGTAGTTCACATGAAGTAGCGAGTGGACACAAAACTCACACACAGAAGTACAGAGACAATGAGTTGGAGTTAGGTGCAGGTTCAGATACTGCAGGAAAAGGGAAGGTACAGACATAGAGACAAACAGGTAACAGGCTAGGATACAGTTCAGACAGGAACTGCTACTGCAATGAGATACAAGAACGAGCCTGGGTATACAGCCCCCAGAGTGGCAAGAACAGACTAGAAGTTAGAGATAACAGGTCTGAGAATGCAGCCCCCAGAATGGCGGAGACAGACTAGAAACAGGACAGGACCTGGCAATTCAGTAGCAAAGACTGAGTGAAGGTTTTGCTCAGGCACCTCCTACTGGGTGGAGGGTGTTTAAATATCCAGTGACTCATAGCAATAGGCTGGAGACGCATTAGGGGTGCGCCCACAGCAGCTATAAGAATCAGGAAGTAACCGGGCCGCCGCCCTAAACAGTCAGTCAAGAGACATGCACATAGCATGAACTGGAGCAAGGTTTGTAGGCTGGACTGACAGGTAAGATTGCGGTCTTGCATAGTGGGAGGTGGTGCACTATGCAAGCACGCCGCCAGGGATGTTACACCCAGATGAGGGCCTAGGCATGACCTCTGCTGCCCCCTTGGACGCCCCACTCCTTTTTAACCTCTGCCCCCCAATATGGAATGGGTTATCTCCCCACGAACCCGTCAACCTCCTGATACCTTTTGACCAGTCCGACCAAGTCATCGGTGTTCCGGGGATCTCCCTGGGCAACCCAAGTCTGCATTGGGAAGGGAGTGCACGAACCGGTCCATTACAACTCGCTCCACCATCTGTGCTGGGGTAAATGATTCTAGCTGTAAGCACTTTTGGATGAGGTGCAGCAGATCAAACATTTGGGAGCGAGGTGGTTTGTCCAGGTGATATGCTCAGCGGTGGACCCATTGTGTCCTGACAGACATTGTCACCCCCAAGCGTGACAAAATTTCTGTTTTAAATTTTTCATATTCTTTGCCATCCTGTAAGGCCAAATAATAGTAGGCCTTTTGTGGCTCCCCCATTAAGTATGGCGCCAGGACTTCCGCCCACTGCTTTGGCAGGAGTTTCTCCCTACCGACGACCCTTTCAAAAATGGTTAAAAAGGCCTCTATGTCGTCACCTGGGGTCATCTTCTGCAAGGCTCTCCTCACCGCCTTCCTGACAGAGAAATCATCAGCTGACATTGGGGTCGGAGCTGCTGCCATGCCCAAACCGCCTCTGTCAGTAAATCAATCTGCTGCTGCTGTCGGCACAGCTGCTGGTACTGTTGCTGCAGCTGTTGCTGCTGCTGTTGGAGCTACTGCTGTTGCATAAGCAGCATACTTGTCTCCTGTTGCTGCTCCCGATACTGTTGCAGCTGTTTCAGGTGCTGTTGGTGCTGGCTTTGGACCAGGTGCCTGATCAGCTCCTCCATTTTGTCTGACCGCTGTTCCATGCTCATAGCCGCCTTCACCCAGGACATGCAGTCTGTCCACAGCCGTCACACTTGTTTCCTGGGGATCTTGCCCGCATTCTCCACCAACTGTGGTAGATCGGCTCACTTGGTTGCACATAGAGGTAGACACAGGAACACCGTCTCTTTAAATCTTCTACTGGTAGCAAAAACAAACACGGCCATCCCACCCTGACAGGAAAAACAAAACATAACGTATGGCACAGTCCTTGTTGCTACGGGTAACCGAGCGATTCAAGGTTAGTCTTTCCTTCACATGACAAAACAGCTCAGAGCTTGTGCCTCCAGACCCACCCCACACAAAATGCTCTAAAAGGCTGGGAATTATCCTCTGACCTCCTCCATCTCTACAGGTATTAATCACATAGCACTAAACATGGCTGATTAACTCCTTATTCCTTTGTGTGCTGGAACCTTTTTCCTATGTTTATTACTGGAGCTAACAGTCTCAGTGCTATACATCTGCCCTCCAGTACTTTGCCAGTGACTTTGTCACAATATGCTTTTTTCATTTTTATTGCCCAGATGTAGTACTTTGCATTTCTCCCTGTTATAAACCATTCTGTTGGTTGCTGCCCACTGCTCCAGTTTATTTAGGTCTTTTTGAATCCTCTCTCTCTCTTCTCTAGTATTAGCTATCCCTCCTAGCTTTGTGTCATCAGCAAATTTAATCAGTTTACCCTCAATTCCTTCATCTAAATCATTGATAAAGATGTTGAACAATACAGGTCCCAGGACGGAGCCCTGTGGTACCCCACTTGAGACATTCATCCAGCTGGATGTGAAGCCATTTACAACCACCCTTTGAGTCCGATCACTAAGCCAGTTATGAATCCACCTAACAGTTGCCTGGTCCATTGCATACTTGGTCATTTTTTCAATAAGGATGGTGGGAGATACTTTACAATCCAATCTGTAGCTTCGAGGACCCTCTCTGTTTTCATGTGGCTTGAGAATTCGGAGGTGCAGATTTTGACTGTTTATATTAACCAACTCCTGTTTCATCGGGACAATCGGGAGCAGTAACACAAAGAGCAATGTACCTAATCTGGGTGCCCGTGAGTCGGTGCGAGCGAATAAGGGAAAGTAATGAAGAAATACCTGACAATGAGCGGCAGGGTTATTAATAATGCCTTCGTCGCCTTTTTCTGCTATAGGTTTATTTCAATGACTATGCCCAAATATTCTGAAAGTTATGGTCAGTTATTAATGCTGATGCTCTATGTATATAGCTTTCATGTACTCTCTCTTTAGAGTATCTTTCTCTTTATATATACTCATCACTTTTCGTTAGTAGGAATGATTCCTGCTCAGCTCCTGCAGATAATGGCGTCTCTGGACCCGGTGAACTGGAGAATGATTGATTACAGCTGGCGACAATACATGCAGTGTAATAGTTGTTGAGGCATGACAGAAGTCGTTATACCGCTATTCACACTGTGGCCACCCCCCCCGTTATTATGGCTTACTTTCCACATTCCCCATTACAGGATGTTTAGCGACTGTTTCGCTTTAGTACCGTGCTATCAATCACAATTTGGTAGAGTTGCATTGTGTGAATTAATCCGTCGCTGCTCTGGAGTTTTATTCCTTGTATGTAGTCTTTCCATAGCATGTAGGACTGACGGCTCTCCTAGGCGTGGATGACGGCTCTCCTAGGCGTGGATGACGGCTCTCCTAGGCGTGGATGACGGCTCTCCTAGGCGCGGCTGACGGCTCTCCTAGGCGCGGCTGACGGCTCTCCTAGGCGCGGCTGACGGCTCTCCTAGGCGTGGCTGACGGCTCTCCTAGGCGTGGATGACGGCTCTCCTAGGCGCGGCTGACGGCTCTCCTAGGCGCAGCTGACGGCTCTCCTAGGCGTGGATGACGGCTCTCCTAGGCGTGGATGACGGCTCTCCTAGGCGTGGATGACGGCTCTCCTAGGCGCGGCTGACAGCTCTCCTAGACACGGCTGACGGCTCTCCTAGGCACGGCTGACGGCTCTCCTAGACGCAGCTGACGGCTCTCCTAGACGCGGCTGACGGCTCTCCTAGACGCGGCTGACGGCTCTCCTAGACGCGGCTGACGGCTCTCCTAGGCGCGGCTGACGGCTCTCCTAGGCGCGGCTGACGGCTCTCCTAGGCGCGGCTGACGGCTCTCCTAGGCGCGGCTGACGGCTCTCCTAGGCGCGGCTGACGGCTCTCCTAGGCGCGGCTGACGGCTCTCCTAGGCGCGGCTGACGGCTCTCCTAGGCGCGGCTGACGGCTCTCCTAGGCGCGGCTGACGGCTCTCCTAGGCGCGGCTGACGGCTCTCCTAGGCGCGGCTGACGGCTCTCCTAGGCGCGGCTGACGGCTCTCCTAGACGCAGCTGACGGCTCTCCTAGGCGTGGATGACGGCTCTCCTAGGCGCGGCTGACGGCTCTCCTAGGCGCGGCTGACGGCTCTCCTAGGCGCGGCTGACGGCTCTCCTAGGCGCGGCTGACGGCTCTCCTAGGCGCGGCTGACGGCTCTCCTAGGCGTGGATGACGGCTCTCCTAGGCGTGGATGACGGCTCTCCTAGGCGTGGATGACGGCTCTCCTAGGCGTGGATGACGGCTCTCCTAGGCGCGGCTGACGGCTCTCCTAGGCGCGGCTGACGGCTCTCCTAGGCGTGGATGACGGCTCTCCTAGGCGTGGATGACGGCTCTCCTAGGCGCGGCTGACGGCTCTCCTAGGCGCGGCTGACGGCTCTCCTAGGCGTGGATGACGGCTCTCCTAGGCGTGGATGACGGCTCTCCTAGGCGCGGCTGACGGCTCTCCTAGGCGCGGCTGACGGCTCTCCTAGGCGTGGATGACGGCTCTCCTAGGCGTGGATGACGGCTCTCCTAGGCGTGGATGACGGCTCTCCTAGGCGTGGATGACGGCTCTCCTAGGCGCGGCTGACAGCTCTCCTAGACACGGCTGACGGCTCTCCTAGGCACGGCTGACGGCTCTCCTAGACGCAGCTGACGGCTCTCCTAGACGCGGCTGACGGCTCTCCTAGACGCGGCTGACGGCTCTCCTAGACGCGGCTGACGGCTCTCCTAGGCGCGGCTGACGGCTCTCCTAGGCGCGGCTGACGGCTCTCCTAGGCGCGGCTGACGGCTCTCCTAGGCGCGGCTGACGGCTCTCCTAGGCGCGGCTGACGGCTCTCCTAGGCGCGGCTGACGGCTCTCCTAGGCGCGGCTGACGGCTCTCCTAGGCGCGGCTGACGGCTCTCCTAGGCGCGGCTGACGGCTCTCCTAGGCGCGGCTGACGGCTCTCCTAGACGCAGCTGACGGCTCTCCTAGGCGTGGATGACGGCTCTCCTAGGCGCGGCTGACGGCTCTCCTAGGCGCGGCTGACGGCTCTCCTAGGCGCGGCTGACGGCTCTCCTAGGCGCGGCTGACGGCTCTCCTAGGCGCGGCTGACGGCTCTCCTAGGCGCGGCTGGCGGCTGACGGCTCTCCTAGGCGCGGCTGACGGCTCTCCTAGGCGCGGCTGACGGCTCTTCTAGGCGCAACTGAAAGATTTTCTAGGCGTGGATGACGGCTCTCCTAGGCGCGGCTGACGGCTCTCCTAGGCACGGCTGACAGATTTTCTCGGCACGAATGACAGCTCTCCTAGGCGCGGCTGATGGCTCTCCTAGGCGTGGATGACGGCTCTCCTAGGCACGGCTGACGGCTCTCCTAAGCGTGGCTGACGGCTCTCCTAGGCGTGGATGACGGCTCTCCTAGGCGCGGCTGACGGCTCTCCTAGGCGCGGCTGACGGCTCTCCTAGGCGCGGCTGACGGCTCTCCTAGGCGCGGCTGACGGCTCTCCTAGGCGCGGCTGACGGCTCTCCTAGGCGCGGCTGACGGCTCTCCTAGGCGCGGCTGACGGCTCTCCTAGGCGCGGCTGACGGCTCTCCTAGGCGCGGCTGACGGCTCTCCTAGGCGCGGCTGACGGCTCTTCTAGGCGCAACTGAAAGATTTTCTAGGCGTGGATGACGGCTCTCCTAGGCGCGGCTGACGGCTCTCCTAGGCACGGCTGACAGATTTTCTCGGCACGAATGACAGCTCTCCTAGGCGCGGCTGACGGCTCTCCTAGGCGTGGATGACGGCTCTCCTAGGCACGGCTGACGGCTCTCCTAAGCGTGGCTGACGGCTCTCCTAGGCGTGGATGACGGCTCTCCTAGGCGCGGCTGACGGCTCTCCTAGGCGCGGCTGACGGCTCTCCTAGGCGCGGCTGACGGCTCTCCTAGGCGCGGCTGACGGCTCTCCTAGGCGCGGCTGACGGCTCTCCTAGGCGCGGCTGACGGCTCTCCTAGGCGCGGCTGACGGCTCTCCTAGGCGCGGCTGACGGCTCTCCTAGGCGCGGCTGACGGCTCTCCTAGACGCAGCTGACGGCTCTCCTAGGCGTGGATGACGGCTCTCCTAGGCGCGGCTGACGGCTCTCCTAGGCGCGGCTGACGGCTCTCCTAGGCGCGGCTGACGGCTCTCCTAGGCGCGGCTGACGGCTCTCCTAGGCGCGGCTGACGGCTCTCCTAGGCGCGGCTGACGGCTCTTCTAGGCGCAACTGAAAGATTTTCTAGGCGTGGATGACGGCTCTCCTAGGCGCGGCTGACGGCTCTCCTAGGCACGGCTGACAGATTTTCTCGGCACGAATGACAGCTCTCCTAGGCGCGGCTGATGGCTCTCCTAGGCGTGGATGACGGCTCTCCTAGGCACGGCTGACGGCTCTCCTAGGCGTGGATGACGGCTCTCCTAGGCGTGGATGACGGCTCTCCTAGGCGCGGCTGACGGCTCTCCTAGGCATGGCTGAAGGCTTTCCTAGGCATAGCTGATGGCTCTCCTAGGCATGGCGGACGGCTCTCCTAGGCGCCACTGACGGCTCTCCTAGGCGCGGACAATGGCTCACCGAGGCGCGTATGACGGATCTCCTAGGCGCGGCGAACGGCTCTCCTAGGCGCGACTGACGGCTCTCCTAGGCGCGGCTGACAGATTTTCTAGGCGCAGATGACGGCTCTCCTAGGCGCGACTGACGGCTCTCCTAGGCGCGGCTGACGGCTCTCCTAGGCACGGCTGACGGCTCTCCTAGGCACAGCTGACGGCTTTCCTTGGCGCAGATGACGGCTCTCCTAGGCGCGGCTGACGGCTCTCCTAGGCGCGGCTGACGGCTCTCCTAGGCGCGGCTGACGGCTCTCCTAGGCGTGGCTGACGGCTCTCCTAGGCGTGGCTGACAGATTTTCTAGGCGCGGATGACTGCTCTCCTAGGCGTGGATGACGGCTCTCCTAGGCACGGCTGACGGCTCTCCTAGGCGTGGCTGACGGCTCTCCTAGGCATGTATGACGGCTCTCCTAGGCGCGTCTGACAGATTTTCTAGGCGCCACTGACGGCTCTCCTAGGCGCCGCTGACGGCTCTCCTAGGCGCAGCTGACGGCTCTCCTAGGCATGGCTGACGGCTTTCCTAGGCGCAGATGACGGCTCTCCTAGGCATGGCTGACGGCTTTCCTAGGCGCGGATGACGGCTCTCCTAGGCACAGCTGACGGCTCTCCTAGGCACAGCTGCCGGTTCTCCTAGGCATGGCTGACGGCTTTCCTAGGCGTAACTGATGGCTCTCCTAGGCATTGCTGACGGCTCTCCTAGGCATGGCTGACGGCTCTCCTAGGCGCCACTGACGGCTCTCCTAGGAGCGGACAATGGCTCACCGAGGCGCGTATGACGGATCTCCTTGGCGCGGCTGACGGCTCTCCTAGGCGTGGCTGACGGCTCTCATAGGCGCCACTGACGGCTCTCATAGGCGCCACTGACAGCTCTCATAGGCGCGGCGGACGGCTCTCCTAGGCGCGGCTGACGGCTCTCCTAGGCGCGGCTGACGGCTCTCCTAGACGCAGCTGACGGCTCTCCTAGGCGTGGATGACGGCTCTCCTAGGCGCGGCTGACGGCTCTCCTAGGCGCGGCTGACGGCTCTCCTAGGCGCGGCTGACGGCTCTCCTAGGCGCGGCTGACGGCTCTCCTAGGCGCGGACGACGGCTCTTCTAGGCGCAACTGAAAGATTTTCTAGGCGTGGATGACGGCTCTCCTAGGCGCGGCTGACGGCTCTCCTAGGCACGGCTGACAGATTTTCTCGGCACGAATGACAGCTCTCCTAGGCGCGGCTGATGGCTCTCCTAGGCGTGGATGACGGCTCTCCTAGGCACGGCTGACGGCTCTCCTAGGCGTGGCTGACGGCTCTCCTAGGCGTGGATGACGGCTCTCCTAGGCATGGCTGAAGGCTTTCCTAGGCATAGCTGATGGCTCTCCTAGGCATGGCGGACGGCTCTCCTAGGCGCGGACAATGGCACACCGAGGCGCGTATGACGGATCTCCTAGGCGCGGCGAACGACTCTCCTAGGCGCGACTGACGGCTCTCCTAGGCGCGGCTGACAGATTTTCTAGGCGCAGATGACGGCTCTCCTAGGCGCGACTGACGGCTCTCCTAGGCGCGGCTGACGGCTCTCCTAGGCACGGCTGACGGCTCTCCTAGGCACAGCTGACGGCTTTCCTTGGCGCAGATGACGGCTCTCCTAGGCGCGGCTGACAGCTCTCCTAGGCGCGGCTGACGGCTCTCCTAGGCGCGGCTGACGGCTCTCCTAGGCGTGGCTGACGGCTCTCCTAGGCGTGGCTGACAGATTTTCTAGGCGCGGATGACTGCTCTCCTAGGCGTGGATGACGGCTCTCCTAGGCACGGCTGACGGCTCTCCTAGGCGTGGCTGACGGCTCTCCTAGGCATGTATGACGGCTCTCCTAGGCGCGTCTGACAGATTTTCTAGGCGCCACTGACGGCTCTCCTAGGCGCCGCTGACGGCTCTCCTAGGCATGGCTGACGGCTTTCCTAGGCGCAGATGACGGCTCTCCTAGGCATGGCTGACGGCTTTCCTAGGCGCGGATGACGGCTCTCCTAGGCACAGCTGACGGCTCTCCTAGGCACAGCTGACGGCTCTCCTAGGCACAGCTGCCGGTTCTCCTAGGCATGGCTGACGGCTTTCCTAGGCGTAACTGATGGCTCTCCTAGGCATTGCTGACAGCTCTCCTAGGCGTGGATGATGGCTCTCATAGGCGCCACCGACGGCTCTCATAGGCGTGGCTGACGGCTCTCATAGGCGCCACTGACGGCTCTCATAGGCGCCACTGACGGCTCTCATAGGCGCCACTGACAGCTCTCCTAGGCGCGGCGGACAGCTCTCCTAGGCGCGGCGGACGGCTCTCCTAGGCGCGGCTGACAGATTTTCTAGGCGCGGATGACGGCTCTCCTAGGCGTGGATGATGGCTCTCCTAGGCGCGGCTGATGGCTCTCCTAGGCATGGCTGACGGCTCTCCTATTCGCAGCTGACGGCTCTCCTAGGCGTGGATGACGGCTCTCCTAGGCGCGGCTGACGGCTCTCCTAGGCGTGAATGACGGCTCTCCTAGGCGCGGCTGACGGCTCTCCTAGGCATGGCTGACGGCTCTCCTAGGTGCCACTGACTGCTCTCCTAGGCGCGGCGGACGGCTCTCCTAGGTGCGGATGACGGCTCTCCTAGGCGCGGATGATGGCTCTCCTAGGTGCAGCTGATGGCTCTCCTAGGCGTGGCTGACATATTTTCTAGGCGCGGATGACGGCTCTCCTAGGCATGGCTGACGGCTCTCCTAGGCGTGGATGACGGCTCTCCTAGGTGCGGCTGACGGCTCTCCTAGGCGTGGCTGACAGATTTTCTAGGCGCGGGTGACGACTCTCCTAGGTGCGGATGATGGCTCTCCTAGGCGTGGATGACGGCTCTCCTAGGCGTGGCTGACGGCTCTCCTAGGCGTGGCGGACGGCTCTCCTAGGCATGGCTGACGGCTCTCCTAGGTGCCACTGACTGCTCTCCTAGGCACGGCGGACGGCTCTCCTAGGCGCGGATGATGGCTCTCCTAGGCGTGGCTGACAGATTTTCTAGGTGCGGATGACGGCTCTCCTAGGCGTGGATGACGGCTCTCCTAGGCATGGCTGACGGCTCTTCTAGGCGTGGGTGACGGCTCTCCTAGGTGCGGCTGACGGTTCTCCTAGGCGTGGACGACGGCTCTCCTAGGTGCGGATGACGGCTCTCCTAGGCGCGGCGGACGGCTCTCTTAGGCGCGGCGGACGACCCTCCTAGGTGCGGCGGACGGCTCTCCTAGGCGCAGCGGACGGCTCTCCTAGGCAAGGCTGACGGCTCTCCTAGGCTGATGGCGGTCAAGCCATTTAAGGTGTCACATGGCCTCTTCGGTGGCAGTTTAGGAGTCAGGTGGAAGTTAGAGGCAAGTTAAGGTGGACTCATTTTAGCTAATAGAGGATGTAAAACTTCATGGTGGTGAAGGTTTGGGTGGCCACCTGAAGGATGTTGTATGGTAACATCTATAAGGGGTGGGCACGGTGGTTAAGCACAGGAGTGAGGATAATAGGGTCATTGGTGCCCTGAAACGTTACTGGCTCTGCTTGAATGGCCCCTTTATGGCTGTGTAAGGGTGTGCGAACGCCTGTGCATGCTCTGCATCACTCCCTGCCAAAATAGGTACATGTGTAATATATGGTACATGTATCATGGTGGAATATTGAAAATGTGTGTGAATGTATTGTAATAAAGTAATATAGGGAAAGAATAAGATATAAGTGTAGGAATATGACAAGGTTAGATAGGAACCAGGGATTCAGGATAGGGGGGCACTGTAGTGCTAGGAATACATAGAAATCATAGTTGTTGGGTCTAGGGACTTTCCTAAGTGGGAGGTATGACGATACAGCCAATAATCTTAATCAGCCAGACGTCTAGATTTGTTAAGCCAAGAGAAATGCACTATTATCTTTGTGTTGACTTATAAATGTATGAGTATTTCTGTGGCTGGTCAAGAAGGACATACGATTATTTGTATAAGGCCAGCGTCACACCAGCGTATGGCATCCGATGCAAGATATGCTAATGACCCTCGGCTCCTGCTCTGCTGCGAGCGTGATTCGAGTGTCATGCTACTGTGCTGCGATTCTCTAGCATGAGAGGATCGCAGCACAGCTGCAGAGGAGACAGAGAAAGTAATTTCTCCTTCTCCTTCATGGCCCGACTCACCGTATATCGGACTGCACTGAGATGACATCCAAGTGCAGTCCGATGTTTCTGTCGCACCCATACACTTGTATGGGTGCAAGTGAATCGAGTTTCGCTGCAAATCACAGCAAGCTGCCAAATCGGCATGAGAAAATAATGATCTGAGCAGCCCCATAGAACAACACTGGGCTGAGTGCTATGCCATGTTTTATCGCATAGCACTCGGCCGTGTTATACGGTAGTGGGACACCGGGACACCGGCCTAACCCTGATTGTTGTCTCTTCTTGGGTCTGTGATCAATGAATGTTTGCTAAATATGTTGATTAAGCTTTGTGTGAACACTGTGGCTTGTGGACTCACAAAACCGGAGGACAAAACGCAAATTCATCAATGTCACATGTCATAACAACAACACAAGAGCCCCGGGAGAGCGAGTGCTGGCACCGCTGGAACAGCGCCGGCACGGGAGGCGAGTGCTGACAGCGCTGGAACAGCACCGGCACGGGAGCGCGAGTGCTGGCACCGCTGGAACAGCACCGGCACGGGACCGCGAGTGTTGACAGCGCTGGAACAGCGCCGGCACGGGAGAGCGAGTGCGGGCACAGTATATACAGGCGGTATACACACACTGTACATGGGGTATACAGTATATACAGGCGGCCACGAGAGGTGTATACAGAATATACAGGCGGTGTACACCCACTGTACAGGACTATACAGTATATACAGGCGGTATACACACACTGTGCATAGGGTATACAGTATATACTGGCGGCCAAGAGAGGTGTATACAGTATATACAGGCGGTGTACACCCACTGTACAGGGCTATACAGTATATACAGGCGGTATACACACACTGTACATGGGGTATACAGTATATACAGGCGGCCACGAGAGGTGTATACAGTATATACAGGCAGTGTACACCCACTGTACAGGGCTATACAGTATATACAGGCGGTATACACACACTGTACATGGGGTATACAGTATATACAGGCGGCCACGAGAGGTGTATACAGTATATACAGGCGGTGTACACCCACTGTACAGGGCTATACAGTATATACAGGCGGTATACACACACTGTACATGGGGTATACAGTATATACAGGCGACCACGAGAGGTGTATACAGTATATACAGGCGGTGTACACCCACTGTACAGGGCTATACAGTATATACAGGCGGTATACACACACTGTACATGGGGTATACAGTATATACAGGCGGCCACGAGAGGTGTATATAGTATATACAGGCGGTGTACACCCACTGTACAGGGCTATACAGTATATACAGGCGGTATACACACACTGTACATGGGGTATACAGTATATACAGGCGGCCACGAGAGGTGTATACAGTATATACAGGCGGTGTACACCCACTGTACAGGGCTATACAGTATATACAGGCGGTATACACACACTGTACATGGGGTATACAGTATATACAGGCGGCCACGAGAGGTGTATACAGTATATACAGGCGGTGTACACCCACTGTACAGGGCTATACAGTATATACAGGCGGTATACACACACTGTACATGGGGTATACAGTATATACTGGCAGCCACGAAAGGTGTATACAGTATATACAGGCGGTGTACACCCACTGTACAGGGCTATACAGTATATACAGGCAGTATACACACACTGTACATGGGGTATACAGTATATACAGGCGGCCACGAGAGGTGTATACAGTATATACAGGCAGTGTACACCCACTGTATAGGGCTATACAGTATATACAGGCGGTATACACACACTGTACATGGGGTATACAGTATATACAGGCGGCCACGAGAGGTGTATACAGTATATACAGGCGGTGTACACCCACTGTACAGGGCTATACAGTATATACAGGTGGCCACGAGAGGTGTATACAGTATATACAGGTGGTGTACACCCACTGTACAGGGCTATACAGTATATACAGGCGGCCACGAGAGGTGTATACAGTATATACAGGCAGTGTACACCCACTGTACAGGGCTATACAGTATATACAGGCGGCCACGAAAGGTATATACAGTATATACAGGCGGTGTACACCCACTGTACAGGGCTATACAGTATATACAGGTGGCCACGAGAGGTGTATACAGTATATACAGGCGGTGTACACCCACTGTACAGGGTTATACAGTATATACAGGCGGCCACGAAAGGTGTATACAGTATATACAGGCGGTGTACACCCACTGTACAGGGCTATACAGTATATACAGGCGGCCACGAGAGGTGTATACAGTATATACAGGCATTGTACACCCACTGTACAGGGCTATACAGGCGGCCACGAGAGGTGTATACAGTATATACAGGCGGTGTACACCCACTGTACAGGGCTATACAGTATATACAGGCGGTATACACACTGCACATGGGGTATACAGTATATACAGGCGGCCACGAGAGGTGTATACAGTATATACAGGCGGTGTACACCCACTGTACAGGGCTATACAGTATATACAGGCGGTATACACACTGTACATGGGGTATACAGTATATACAGGCGGCCACGAGAGGTGTATACAGTATATACAGGCAGTGTACACCCACTGTACAGGGCTATACAGTATATACAGGCGGCCACGAGAGGTGTATACAGTATATACAGGTGGTATACACCCACTGTACAGGGCTATACAGTATATACAGGCGGTATACACACTGTACATGGGGTATACAGTATATACAGGCGGCCGCGAGAGTTGTATACAGTATATACAGGCAGTGTACACCCACTGTACAGGGCTATACAGTATATACAGGCGGCCACGAGAGGTGTATACAGTATATACAGGCGGTGTACACCCACTATACAGGGCTATACAGTATATACAGGCGGCCACGAAAGGTGTATACAGTATATACAGGCGGTGTACACCCACTGTACAGGGCTATACAGTATATACAGGCGGTATACACAATGCACATGGGGTATACAGTATATACAGGCGGCCACGAGAGGTGTATACAGTATATACAGGCGGTGTACACCCACTGTACAGGGCTATACAGTATATACAGGCGGTATACACACTGTACATGGGGTATACAGTATATACAGGCGGCCACGAGAGGTGTATACAGTATATACAGGCAGTGTACACCCACTGTACAGGGCTATACAGTATATACAGGCGGCCACGAGAGGTGTATACAGTATATACAGGTGGTATACACCCACTGTACAGGGCTATACAGTAGGCCACGAGAGGTGTATACAGTATATACAGGCAGAGTACACCCACTGTACAGGGCTATACAGTATATACAGGCGGCCACGAAAGGTGTATACAGTATATACAGGCGGTGTACACCCACTGTACAGGGCTATACAGTATATACAGGCGGCCACGAGAGGTGTATACAGTATATACAGGCAGTGTACACCCACTGTACAGGGCTATACAGTATATACAGGCGGCCACGAAAGGTGTATACAGTATATACAGGCGGTGTACACCCACTGTACAGGGCTATACAGTATATACAGGCGGCCACGAGAGCTGTATACAGTATATACAGGCAGTGTACACCCACTGTACAGGGCTATACAGTATAAACAGGCGGCCACGAAAGGTGTATACAGTATATACAGGCGGCAATGAGAGGTGGGGAGTTCCCCTTCAATGGACGTCTTCAGAGGCTGGACAGACATCTGTCTGGGATGGTTTAGTGACTCCTGCATTGAGCCGGGGACCCTCCAACGAGAACACTCTAGAATTCTATGCACAGGGGTATATAGTAAATAGAGGCAGTGTACACACATCGTACATGTGGTATATAGTACATACAGGCAGTGTACACACATCGTACAAGGGTATATAGTATATACAGGCAGTGTACACACATCGTACAAGGGTATATAGTATATACAGGCGGTGTACACACACTGTACAGGGGTTTATAGTATATACAGGCAGTGTACACACATCCTACATGGGGTATATAGTACATACAGGCGGTGTACACACATCGTACAAGGGTATATAGTATATACAGGCGGTGTACACACACTGTACAGGGGTTTATAGTATATACAGGCAGTGTACACACACTGTACAGGGGTATATAGCACATACAAGCAGTGTACACCCACTGTACAGGGGTATATAGTATATACAGGCGGTGTACAGACACTGTACAGGGGTATATAGTATATACTGGCGGTGTACACACACTGTTCAGGGGTTTATAGTATATACAGGCAGTGTACACCCACTGTACAGGGGTATATAGTATATACAGGCAGTGTACACACACTGTACAGGGGTATATAGTATATACAGGCGGTATACACACACTGTACAGGTGTATATAATATATACAGGCGGTATACACACTGTACAGGGGTATATAGTATATACAGGCGATGTACACACACTGTACAGGTGTATATAGTATATAGAGGCGGTGTACACACTGTACAGGGGTATACAGTATATACAGGAGGTGTACACACACTGTACAAGGGTATATAGTATATACAGGCAGTGTACACACATCGTGCATGGGATATATAGTACATACAGGCGGTGTACACACATCGTACAAGGGTATATAGTATATACAGGCGGTGTACACACACTGTACTGGGGTTTATAGTATATACAGGCAGTGTACACACACTGTACAGGGGTATATAGCACATACAAGCAGTGTACACCCACTGTACAGGGGTATATAGTATATACAGGCAGTGTACAGACACTGTACAGGGGTATATAGTTTATACTGGCGGTGTACACACACTGTTCAGGGGTTTATAGTATATACAGGCAGTGTGCACCCACTGTACAGGGGTATATAGTATATACAGGCGGTGTACACACACTGTACAGGGGTATATAGTATATACAGGCGGTATACACACACTGTACAGGTGTATATAATATATACAGGCGGTATACACACACACTGTACAGGGGTATATAGTATATACAGGCGGTGTACACACACTGTACAGGTGTATATAGTATATACAGGCGGTGTACACACTGTATAGGGGTATACAGTATATACAGGCGTGTACACACACTGTACAGGGGTATATAGTATATACAGGCGGTATACACACACTGTACAGGTGTATACAGTATATACAGGCAGTGTACACACACTGTACAGGGGTATATAGTATATACAGGCGGTGTACAGACACTGTACAGGTGTATATAGTATATACAGGCGGTGTACACACTGTATAGGGGTATACAGTATATACAGGAGGTGTACACACACTGTACAGGGGTATATAGTATATACAGGCAGTGTACACACACACTGTACAGGGGTATACAGTATATACAGGCAGTGTACACACACTGTACAGGGGTATATAGTATATACAGGCGGTGTACAGACACTGTACAGGTGTATATAATATATACAGGCGGTATACACACACTGTACAGGGGTATATAGTATATACAGGCGGTGTACACACACTGTACAGGTGTATATAGTATATACAGGCGGTGTACAGACACTGTACAGGTGTATATAATATATACAGGGGGTATACACACTGTACAGGGGTATATAGTATATACAGGCGGTGTACAGACACTGTACAGGTGTATATAATATATACAGGCGGTATACACACACTGTACAGGGGTATATAGTATATACAGGCGGTGTACACCCACTGTACAGAGGTATATAGTATATACAGGCGGTGTACACACAATGTACAGGGGTATATAGTACATACAGGCGGTGTACACACACTGTACAGGTGTATATAGTATATACAGGCGATGTACAGACACTGTACAGGTGTATATAATATATACAGGCAGTGTACACACAGTGTACATGGAGTATATAGTATATACAGGCAGTGTACACACTGTACAGGGGTATATAATATATACAGGCTGTTTACACACACTGTACAGGGGTATATAGTACATACAGGCGGTGTACACACACTGTACAGGGGTATATAGTACATACAGGCAGTGTACACCCACTGTACAGGGGTATATAGTATATACAGGCAGTGTACACACACTGTACAGGGGTATATAGTATATACAGGTGGTGTACACACACTGTACAGGGGTATATAGTATATACAGGCAGTGTACACACACTGTACAGGGGTATGTAGTATATGCAGGCGGTGTACACACACTGTACAGGTGTATATAGTATATACAGGCGGTGTACAGACACTGTACAGGTGTATATAATATATACATGCGGTATATACACACTGTACAGGGGTATATAGTATATACAGGCAGTGTACACACACTGTACAGGGGTATATTGTATATACAGGCGGTGTACACACACTGTACAGGTGTATATAGTATATACAGGCCGTGTACAGACACTGTACAGGTGTATATAATATATACAGGCGGTGTACACACTGTACATGGGGTATATAGTATATACAGACAGTGTACACACTGTACAGGGGTATATAGTATATACAGGAGGTGTACACACACTGTACAGGGGTATATAGTACATACAGGCGGTGTACACACACTGTACAGAGGTATATAGTATATATAGGCAGTGTACACACACTGTACAGGGGTATATAGTACATACAGGCGGTGTACACACACTGTACAGGTGTATATAGTATATACAGGCGGTGTACAAACAATGTACAGGTGTATATAATATATACAGGCGGTGTACACACACTGTACATGGGGAATATAGTATATACAGGCAGTGTACACACTGTACAGGGGTATATAGTATATACAGGCGGTGTACACATACTGTACAGGGGTATACAGTATATACAGGCGGTGTACACACACTGTACAGGGGTATACAGTATATACAGGCAGTGTACACACACTGTACAGGGGTATATAGTATATATAGGCGGTGTACACCCACTGTACAGGGGTATATAGTATATACAGGCAGTGTACACACACTGTACAGGGGTATATAGTATATACAGGCGGTATACACACACTGTACAGGTGTATATAATATATACAGGCGGTATACACACACTGTACAGGGGTATATAGTATATACAGGCGGTGTACACACACTGTACAGGTGTATATAGTATATACAGGCGGTGTACACACTGTACAGGGGTATACAGTATATACAGGAGGTGTACACACACTGTACAGGGGTATATAGTATATACAGGCAGTGTACACACATCGTACAAGGGTATATAGTATATACAGGCGGTGTACACACATTGTACAGGGGTTTATAGTATATACAGGCAGTGTACACACACTGTACAGGGGTATATAGCACATACAAGCAGTGTACGCCCACTGTACAGGGGTATATAGTATATACAGGCGGTGTACAGACACTGTACAGGGGTATATAGTATAGACTGGCGGTGTACACACACTGTTCAGGGGTTTATAGTATATACAGGCAGTGTACACCCACTGTACAGGGGTATATAGTATATACAGGCAGTGTACACACTGTACAGGGGTATATAGTATATACAGGCGGTATACACACACTGTACAGGTGTATATAATATATACAGGCGGTATACACACACTGTACAGGGGTATATAGTATATACAGGCGGTGTACACACACTGTACAGGTGTATATAGTATATACAGGCGGTGTACACACTGTACAGGGGTATACAGTATATACAGGAGGTGTACACACACTGTACAGGGGTATATAGTATATACAGGCAGTGTACACACACACTGTACAGGGGTATACAGTATATACAGGCGGTGTACACAGACTGTACAGGGGTATATAGTATATACAGGCGGTGTACAGACACTGTACAGGTGTATATAATATATACAGGCGGTATACACACTGTACAGGGGTATATAGTATATACAGGCGGTGTACAGACACTGTACAGGTGTATATAATATATACAGGCGGTATACACACACTGTACAGGGGTATATAGTACATACAGGCAGTGTACACCCACTGTACATGGGGTATATATTATATACAGGCAGTGTACACACTGTACAGGGGTATATAATATATACAGGCGGTGTACACACACTGTACAGGGGTATATAGTACATACAGGCGGTGTACACACACTGTACAGGGGTATATAGTACATACAGGCAGTGTACACCCACTGTACAGGGGTATATAGTATATACAGGCAGTGTACACACACTGTACAGGGGTATATAGTATATACAGGTGGTGTACACACACTGTACAGGGGTATATAGTATATACAGGCAGTGTACACACACTGTACAGGGGTATATAGTATATGCAGGCGGTGTACACACACTGTACAGGTGTATATAGTATATACAGGCGGTGTACACACACTGTACAGGGGTATATAGTACATACAGGCGGTGTACACACACTGTACAGAGGTATATAGTATATATAGGCTGTGTACACACACTGTACAGGGGTATATAGTACATACAGGCGGTGTACACACACTGTCTGTACACCGCCTGTATATACTATATACACCTGTACAGTGTGTGTACACCGCCTGTATATATTATATACACCTGTACATTGTCTGTACACCGCCTGTATATACTATATACACCTGTACAATGTACAGGTGTATATAATATATACAGGCGATGTACACACATTGTACATGGGGAATATAGTATATCCAGGCAGTTTACACACTGTACAGGGGTATATAGTATATACAGGCGGTGTACACATACTGTACAGGGGTATACAGTATATACAGGCGGTGTACACACACTGTACAGGGGTATACAGTATATACAGACAGTGTACACACACTGTACAGGGGTATACAGTATATACAGGCGGTGTACACACACTGTACAGGGGTATATAGTATATACGGGCGGTGTGCACACACTGTACAGGGGTATATAGTATATACAGGCGGTGTACAGACACTGTACAGGTGTATATAATATATACAGGCGGTATACACACACTCTACAGGGGTATATAGTATATACAGGCGGTGTACACCCACTGTACAGAGGTATATAGTATATACAGGCGGTGTACACACAATGTACAGGGGTATATAGTACATACAGGCGGTGTACACACACTGTACAGGTGTATATAGTATATACAGGCGATGTACAGACACTGTACAGGTGTATATAATATATACAGGCAGTGTACACACAGTGTACATGGAGTATATAGTATATACAGGCAGTGTACACACTGTACATGGGTATATAATATATACAGGCGGTATACACACACTGTTCAGGGGTATATAGTACATACAGGCGGTGTACACACACTGTACAGGGGTATATAGTACATACAGGCAGTGTACACCCACTGTACAGGGGTATATAGTATATACAGGCAGTGTACACACACTGTACAGGGGTATATAGTATATACAGGTGGTGTACACACACTGTACAGGGGTATATAGTATATACAGGCAGTGTACACACACTGTACAGGGGTATGTAGTATATGCAGGCGGTGTACACACACTGTACAGGTGTATATAGTATATACAGGCGGTGTACAGACACTGTACAGGTGTATATAATATATACATGCGGTATACACACACTGTACAGGGGTATATAGTATATACAGGCAGTGTACACACACTGTACAGGGGTATATTGTATATACAGGCGGTGTACACACACTGTACAGGTGTATATAGTATATACAGGCCGTGTACAGACACTGTACAGGTGTATATAATATATACAGGCGGTGTACACACTGTACATGGGGTATATAGTATATACAGACAGTGTACACACTGTACAGGGGTATATAGTATATACAGGAGGTGTACACACTGTACAGGGGTATATAGTACATACAGGCGGTGTACACACTGTACAGAGGTATATAGTATATATAGGCAGTGTACACACACTGTACAGGGGTATATAGTACATACAGGCGGTGTACACACACTGTACAGGTGTATGTAGTATATACAGGCGGTGTACAGACAATGTACAGGTGTATATAATATATACAGGCGGTGTACACACACTGTACATGGGGAATATAGTATATACAGGCAGTGTACACACTGTACAGGGGTATATAGTATATACAGGCGGTGTACACATACTGTACAGGGGTATACAGTATATACAGGCGGTGTACACACACTGTACAGGGGTATACAGTATATACAGGCAGTGTACACACACTGTACAGGGGTATATAGTATATATAGGCGGTGTACACCCACTGTACAGGGGTATATAGTATATACAGGCAGTGTACACACACTGTACAGGGGTATATAGTATATACAGGCGGTATACACACACTGTACATGTGTATATAATATATACAGGCGGTATACACACACTGTACAGGGGTATATAGTATATACAGGCGGTGTACACACACTGTACAGGTGTATATAGTATATACAGGTGGTGTACACACTGTACAGGGGTATACAGTATATACAGGAGGTGTACACACACTGTACAGGGGTATATAGTATATACAGGCAGTGTACACACATCGTGCATGGGATATATAGTACATACAGGCGGTGTACACACATCGTACAAGGGTATATAGTATATACAGGCGGTGTACACACACTGTACAGGGGTTTATAGTATATTCAGGCAGTGTACACACACTGTACAGGGGTATATAGCACATACAAGCAGTGTACACCCACTGTACAGGGGTATATAGTATATACAGGCGGTGTACAGACACTGTACAGGGGTATATAGTATATACAGGCGGTATACACACACTGTACAGGTGTATATAATATATACAGGCGGTATACACACACTGTACAGGGGTATATAGTATATACAGGCGGTGTACACACACTGTACAGGTGTATATAGTATATACAGGCGGTGTACACACTGTACAGGGGTATACAGTATATACAGGAGGTGTACACACACTGTACAGGGGTATATAGTATATACAGGCAGTGTACACACACACTGTACAGGGGTATACAGTATATACAGGCGGTGTACACACACTGTACAGGGGTATATAGTATATACAGGCGGTGTACAGACACTGTACAGGTGTATTTCATATATACAGGCGGTATACACACTGTACAGGGGTATATAGTATATACAGGCGGTGTACACACACTGTACAGGTGTATATAGTATATACAGGCGGTGTACAGACACTGTATAGGTGTATATAATATATACAGGCGGTATACACACACTGTACAGGGGTATATAGTATATACAGGCGGTGTACAGACACTGTACAGGTGTATATAATATATACAGGCGGTATACACACACTGTACAGGGGTATATAGTATATACAGGCGGTGTACACCCACTGTACAGAGGTATATAGTATATACAGGCGGTGTACACACACTGTACAGGGGTATATAGTACATACAGGCGGTGTACACACACTGTACAGGTGTATATAGTATATACAGGCGATGTACAGACACTGTACAGGTGTATATAATATATACAGGCAGTGTACACACACTGTACATGGGGTATATATTATATACAGGCAGTGTACACACTGTACAGGGGTATATAATATATACAGGCGGTGTACACACACTGTACAGGGGTATATAGTACATACAGGCGGTGTACACACACTGTACAGGGGTATATAGTACATACAGGCAGTGTACACCCACTGTACAGGGGTATATAGTATATACAGGCAGTGTACACACACTGTACAGGTGTATATAGTATATGCAGGCGGTGTACACACACTGTACAGGTGTATATAGTATATACAGGCGGTGTACACACACTGTACAGGGGTATATAGTACATACAGGCGGTGTACACACACTGTACAGAGGTATATAGTATATATAGGCAGTGTACACACACTGTACAGGGCTATATAGTACATACAGGCGGTGTACACACACTGTCTGTACACCGCCTGTATATACTATATACACCTGTACAGTGTGTGTACACCGCCTGTATATATTATATACACCTGTACATTGTCTGTACACCGCCTGTATATACTATATACACCTGTACAATGTACAGGTGTATATAATATATACAGGCGATGTACACACATTGTACATGGGGAATATAGTATATACAGGCAGTGTACACACTGTACAGGGGTATATAGTATATACAGGCGGTGTACACATACTGTACAGGGGTATACAGTATATACAGGCGGTGTACACACACTGTAAAGGGGTATACAGTATATACAGACAGTGTACACACACTGTACAGGGGTATACAGTATATACAGGCGGTGTACACACACTGTACAGGGGTATATAGTATATACGGGCGGTGTGCACACACTGTACAGGGGTATATAGTATATACAGGCGGTGTACACACACTGTACAGGGGTATATAGTATATACAGGCAGTGTACACACACTGTACAGGGGTATATAGTATATACAGGGGGTGTACAGACACTGTACAGGGGTATATAGTATATACAGGCGGTGTGCGCACACTGTACAGGGGTATACAGTATATACAGGCGGTGTACACACACTGCACAGGGGTATATAGTACATACAGGCAGTGTACACACACTGTACAGGGGTATACAGTATATATAGGCGGTGTACACACACTGTACAGGGGTATATAGTACATACAGGCAGTGCGCACACACTGTACAGGGGTATACAGGATATATAGGCGGTGTACACACACTGTACAGGGGTTTATAGTATATACAGGCGGTGTGCACACACTGAACAGGGGTATACAGTATATACAGGCGGTGTACACACACTGTACAGGGGTATACAGTATATATAGGCGGTGTACAAACACTGTACAGGGGTATATAGTACATACAGGCAGTGCACACAGACTGTACAGGAGAATACAGTATATACAGGCGGTATACACACACTGTACAGGGGTATATAGTATATACAGGTGGTGTACACACACTGTACAGGGGTATACAGTATATACAGGCAGTGTACACACACACTGTACAGGGGTATACAATATATACAGGCGGTGTACACACACTGTACAGGGGTATACAGTATATACAGGCTGTGTACAAACACTGTACAGGGGTACACAGTATATATAGGCGGTGTACACCCACTGTACAGGGGTATACAGTATATACAGGTGGTGTACACACACTGTACAGAGGTATATAGTATATATAGGCGGTGTACACCCACTGTACAGGGGTATATAGTGTATACAGGTGGTGTACACACACTGTACAGAGGTATATAGTATATACAGGCGGTGTACACACACTGTACAGGGGTATATAATATATACAGGCAGTGTACCGACACTGTACAGGGGTATATAGTATATACAGGCAGTGTACACACACTGTACAGGGGTATATAGTATATACAGGCGGTGTACACCCACTGTACAGGGGTATATAGTATATACAGGCGGTGTACACACACTGTACAGGTGTATATAGTATATACAGGCAGTGTACACACACTGTACAGTGGTATATAGTATATACAGGCGGTGTACACACACTGTACATGGGATATATAGTATATACAGGCGGTGTACACACTGTACAGGGGTATATAGTATATACAGGCGGTGTACACACACTGTACAACGGGTATATAGTATATACAGGCGGTGTACACACACTGTACATGGGGTATATAGTATATACAGGCGGTGTACACACTGTACAGGGGTATATAGTATATATAGGCGGTGTACACCCACTGTACAGGGGTATATAGTATATAGAGGCGGTGTACACACACTGTACAGGGGTATATAGTATATACAGGCGGTGTGCACACACTGTACAGGGGTATACAGTATATATAGGCGGTGTACACACACTGTACAGGGGTATATAGTATATACAGGCGGTGTACACACACTGTACAGGTGTATATAGTATATACAGGCAGCGTACACACACTGTACAGGGGTATATAGTATATACAGGCGGTGTACACACACTGTACATGGGGTATATAGTATATACAGGCGGTGTACACACACTGCACAGGGGTATATAGTACATACAGGCGGTGTACACACACTGCACAGGGGTATACAATATATATAGGTGGTGTACACACACTGTACAGGGGTATATAGTATATACAGGCAGTGTACACACTGTACAGGGGTATCTAGTTTATACAGGCAGTGCACACACACTGTGTAGGGGTATATAGTATATATAGGCGGTGTACACCCACTGTACAGGGGTATACAGTATATACAGGCGGTGTACATACACTGTACAGGGGTATATAGTACATATAGGCAGTGCACACACACTGTACAGGGGTATACATTATATACAGGCGGTATACACACACTGTACAGGGGTATATAGTATATACAGGCGGTGTACAGACACTGTACAGGGGTATATAGTATATACAGGTGGTGTACACACACTGTACAGGGGTATACAGTATATACAGGCAGTGTACACACACACTGTACAGGGGTATACAGTATATACAGGCGGTGTACACACACTGTACAGGGGTATATAATATATACAGGCAGTGTACCGACACTGTACAGGGGTATATAGTATATACAGGCGGTGTACACACACTGTACAAGGGGTATTTAGTATATACAGGTGGTGTACACACACTGTACAGGGGTATATAGTATATACAGGCGGTGTACACACACTGTACAGGGGTATATAGTATATACAGGCAGTGTACACACACTGTACAGTGGTATATAGTATATACAGGCAGTGTACACACACTGTACAGGGGTATATAGTATATACAGGGGGTGTACACACACTGTACAGGGGTATATAGTATATACAGGCGGTGTACACACACTGTACAGGGGTATATAGTATATACAGGCAGTGTACACACACTGTACAGGGGTATATAGTATATACAGGCAGTGTGCACACACTGTACAGGGGTATATAGTATAAACAGGCGGTGTACAGACACTGTACAGGGGTATATAGTATATACAGGCGGTGTACACCCACTGTACAGGGGTATATAGAGGCGGTGTACACCCACTGTACAGGGGTATATAGTATATACAGGCGGTGTACACACACTGTACAGGTGTATATAGTATATACAGGCAGTGTACACACTCTACAGGGGTATATAGTATATACAGGTGGTGTAACCCACTGTACAGGGGTATATAGAGGCGGTGTACACCCACTGTACAGGGGTATATAGTGTATACAGGCGGTGTACACACACTGTACATGGGGTATATAGTATATACAGGCGGTGTACACATTGTACAGGGGTATATAGTATATACAGGCGGTGTACACACACTGTACAAGGGGTATATAGTATATACAGGCGGTGTACACACACTGTACATGGGGTATATAGTATATACAGGCGGTGTACACACTGTACAGGGGTATATAGTATATATATGCGGTGTATACCCACTGTACAGGGGTATATAGTATATAGAGGCGGTGTACACCCACTGTACAGGGATATATAGTATATACAGGCGGTGTACACACACTGTACAGGTGTATATAGTATATACAGGCGGTGTACACACACTGTACAGGGGTATATAGTATATACAGGCGGTGTACACACACTGTACAAGGGGTATATAGTATATACAGGCGGTGTACACACTGTACAGGGGTATATAGTATATACAGGCGGTGTACACACACTGTACAAGGGGTATATAGTATATACAGGCGGTGTAGACACACTGTACAGGTGTATATAGTATATACAGGCAGTGTACACACACTGTACAAGGGGTATATAGTATATACAGGCGGTGTACACACCCTGTACAGGTGTATATAGTATATACAGGCGGTGTGCACACACTGTACAGGGGTATACAGTATATACAGGCGGTGTACACACACTGTACAGGGGTATATAGTACATACAGGCAGTGCACACACACTGTACAGGGGTATATAGTATATACAGGCGGTGTACACACACTGCACAGGGGTATATAGTATATACAGGCGGTGTACACACACTGTACAGGGGTATACAGTATATATAGGCGGTGTACACACACTGTACAGGGGTATATAGTACATACAGGCAGTGCACACACACTGTACAGCGGTATACAGGATATATAGGCGGTGTACACACACTGTACAGGGGTTTATAGTATATACAGGCGGTGTACACACTGTACAGGGGCATATAGTATATATAGGCGGTGTACACACACTGTACAGGGGTATATTGTATATACAGGCAGTGTACACACACTGTACAGAGGTATACAGTATATATAGGCGGTGTACACACAATGTACAGGGGTATATAGTACATACAGGCAGTGCACACACTGTACAGGGGTTTATAATATATACAGGCGGTGTACACACTGTACAGGGGTATATAGTATATATAGGCGGTGTACACACACTGTACAGGGGTATATTGTATATACAGGCAGTGTACACACACTGTACAGAGGTATACAGTATATATAGGCGGTGTACACACACTGTACAGGGGTATATAGTACATACAGGCAGTGCACACACACTGTACAGCGGTATACAGGATATATAGGCGGTGTACACACACTGTACAGGGGTTTATAGTATATACAGGCGGTGTACACACACTGTACAGGGGCATACAGTATATACAGGCGGTGTACACACACTGTACAGGGGTATATAGTATATACAGGTGGTGTACACACACTGTACATGGGGTATATAGTATATAGAGGCGGTGTACACACTGTACAGGGGTATATAGTATATACAGGCGGTGTACACACACTGTACAAGGGGTATATAGTATATACAGGCGGTGTACACACACTGTACATGGGGTATATAGTATATACAGGCGGTGTACACACTGTACAGGGGTATATAGTATATAGAGGCGGTGTACACCCACTGTACAGGGGTATATAGTATATACAGGCAGTGTACACACACTGTACAGGGGTATATAGTACACACAGGCAGTGCACACACACTGTACAGGGGTATATAGTATATACAGGCGGTGTACACACTGTACAGGGGTATATAATATATACAGGCGGTGTACACACACTGTACAGGGGTATATAGTACATACAGGCAGTGTACACACACTGTACAGGGGTATACAGTATATATAGGCGGTGTACACACACTGTGCAGGGGTATATAGTACATACAGGCAGTGCACACACACTGTACAGGGGTTTATAGTATATACAGGCGGTGTACACACACTGTACAGGGATATACAGTATATACAGGCGGTGTACACACACTGTACAGGGGTATACAGTATATACAGGCGGTGTACATACACTGTACAGGGGTATATAGTACATATAGGCAGTGCACACACACTGTACAGGGGTATACAGTATATATAGGCGGTGTACAAACACTGTACAGGGGTATATAGTACATACAGGCAGTGCACACAGACTGTACAGGAGTATACAGTATATACAGGTGGTATACACACACTGTACAGGGGTATATAGTATATACAGGCGGTGTACAGACACTGCACAGGGGTATATAGTATATACGGGTGGTGTACACACACTGTACAGGGGTATACAGTATATACAGGCAGTGTACACACACACTGTACAGGGGTATACAGTATATACAGGCGGTGTACACACACTGTACAGGGGTATACAGTATATACAGGCTGTGTACGCACACTGTACAGGGGTACACAGTATATATAGGCGGTGTACACCCACTGTACAGGGGTATACAGTATATACAGGTGGTGTACACACACTGTACAGAGGTATATAGCATATATAGGCGGTGTACACCCACTGTACAGGGGTATATAGTGTATACAGGCGGTGTACACCCAGTGTACAGGGGTATATAGTATATACAGGCGGTGTACACACACTGTACAGGGGTATATAATATATACAGGCAGTGTACTGACACTGTACAGGGGTATATAGTATATACAGGCGGTGTACACACACTGTACAAGGGGTATATAGTATATACAGGGGGTGTACACACACTGTACAGGGGTATATAGTATATACAGGCGGTGTACAGACACTGTACAGGGGTATATAGTATATACAGGCGGTGTACACACACTGTACAGAGGTATATAGTATATACAGGCGGTGTACACACACTGTACAGGGGTATATAATATATACAGGCAGTGTACCGACACTGTACAGGGGTATATAGTATATACAGGCGGTGTACACACACTGTACAAGGGGTATATAGTATATACAGGCGGTGTACACACACTGTACAGGGGTATATAGTATATACAGGCAGTGTACACACACTGTACAAGGGTATATAGTATATACAGGCAGCGTACACACACTGTACAGGGGTATATAGTATATACAGGCGGTGTACACACACTGTACAGGGGTATATAGTATATACAGGCAGTGTACACACACTGTACAAGGGGTATATAGTATATACAGGCGGTGTACACACACTGTACAGGTGTATATAGTATATACAGGCGGTGTGCGCACACTGTACAGGGGTATACAGGATATATAGGCGGTGTACACACACTGTACAGGGGTTTATAGTATATACAGGCGGTGTACACACACTGTACACGGGTATACAGTATATACAGGCGGTGTACACACACTGTACAGGGGTATACAGTATATACAGGCGGTGTATATACACTGTACAGGGGTATATAGTACATATAGGCAGTGCACACACACTGTACAGGGGTATACAGTATATATAGGCGGTGTACAAACACTGTACAGGGGTATATAGTACATACAGGCAGTGCACACAGACTGTACAGGAGTATACAGTATATACAGGCGGTATACACACACTGTACAGGGGTATATAGTATATACAGGCGGTGTACAGACAATGCACAGGGGTATATAGTATATACAGGTGGTGTACACACACTGTACAGGGGTATACAGTATATACAGGCAGTGTACACACACACTGTACAGGGGTACACAGTATATATAGGCGGTGTACACCCACTGTACAGGGGTATACAGTATATACAGGTGGTGTACACACACTGTACAGAGGTATATAGCATATATAGGCGGTGTACACCCACTGTACAGGGGTATATAATGTATACAGGCGGTGTACACCCACTGTACAGGGGTATATAGTATATACAGGCGGTGTACACACACTGTACAGGGGTATATAATATATACAGGCAGTGTACTGACACTGTACAGGGGTATATAGTATATACAGGCGGTGTACACACACTGTACAAGTGGTATATAGTATATACAGGCGGTGTACACACACTGTACAGGGGTATATAGTATATACAGGCAGTGTACACACACTGTACAGGGGTATATAGTATATTCAGGCAGTTTACACACACTGTACAGGCGTATATAGTATATACAGGGGGTGTACACACACTGTACAGGGGTATATAGTATATACAGGCGGTGTACAGACACTGTACAGGGGTATATAGTATATACAGGCGGTGTACACACACTGTACAGAGGTACATAGTATATACAGGCGGTGTACACACACTGTACAGGGGTATATAGTATATACAGGCAGTGTACACACACTGTACAGGGGTATATAGTATATTCAGGCAGCGTACACACACTGTACAGGGGTATATAGTATATACAGGGGGTTTACACACACTGTACAGGTGTATATAGTATAAACAGGCTGTGTACAGACACTGTATAGGGGTATATAGTATATACAGGCGGTGTACACCCACTGTACAGGGGTATATAGTATATAGAGGCGGTGTACACCCACTGTACAGGGGTATATAGTATATAGAGGCGGTGTACACCCACTGTACAGGGGTATATAGTATATAGAGGCGGTGTACACACACTGTACAGGTGTATATAGTATATACAGGCGGTGTACACACACTGTACAAGGGGTATATAGTATATACAGGCGGTGTACACACACTGTACATGGGGTATATAGTATATACAGGCGGTGTACACACTGTACAGGGGTATATAGTATATACAGGCGGTGTACACACACTGTACAAGGGGTATATAGTATATACAGGCGGTGTACACACACTGTACATGGGGTATATAGTATATACAGGCGGTGTACACACACTGTACAAGGGGTATATAGTATATACAGGCGGTGTACACACACTGTACAAGGGGTATATAGTATATACAGGCGGTGTACACACCCTGTACATGGGGTATATAGTATATACAGGCGGTGTACACACTGTACAGGGGTATATAGTATATATAGGCGGTGTACACACACTGTACAATGGGTATATAGTATATACAGGCGGTATACACACACTGTACAGGTGTATATAGTATATACAGGCAGTGTACACACACTGTACAAGGGGTATATAGTATATACAGGCGGTGTACACACACTGTACAGGTGTATATAGTATATACAGGCGGTGTGCGCACACTGTACAGGGGTATACAGTATATACAGGCGGTGTACACACACTGCACAGGGGTATATAGTACATACAGGCAGTGTACACACACTGTACAGGGGTATACAGTATATATAGGCGGTGTACACACACTGTACACGGGTTTATAGTATATACAGGCGGTGTACACACACTGTACAGGGGTATACAGTATATATAGGCGGTGTACAAACACTGTACATGGGGTATATAGTATATACAGGTGGTGTACACCCACTGTACAGGGGTATATAGTATATAGAGGCGGTGTACACCCACTGTACAGGGGTATATAGTATATAGAGGCGGTGTACACCCACTGTACAGGGGTATATAGTATATAGAGGCGGTGTACACACACTGTACAGGTGTATATAGTATATACAGGCGGTGTACACACACTGTACAAGGGGTATATAGTATATACAGGCGGTGTACACACACTGTACATGGGGTATATAGTATATACAGGCGGTGTACACACTGTACAGGGGTATATAGTATATACAGGCGGTGTACACACACTGTACAAGGGGTATATAGTATATAGAGGCGGTGTACACACACTGTACAGGTGTATATAGTATATACAGGCGGTGTACACACACTGTACAAGGGGTATATAGTATATACAGGCGGTGTACACACACTGTACATGGGGTATATAGTATATACAGGCGGTGTACACACTGTACAGGGGTATATAGTATATACAGGCGGTGTACACACACTGTACAATGGGTATATAGTATATACAGGCGGTATACACACACTGTACAGGTGTATATAGTATATACAGGCAGTGTAACCACACTGTACAAGGGGTATATAGTATATACAGGCGGTGTACACACACTGTACAGGTGTATATAGTCTATACAGGCGGTGTGCACACACTGTACAGGGGTATACAGTATATACAGGCGGTGTACACACACTGCACAGGGGTATATAGTACATACAGGCAGTGTACACACACTGTACAGGGGTATACAGTATATATAGGCGGTGTACACACACTGTACAGGGGTATATAGTACATACAGGCAGTGCACACACACTGTACACCGGTATACAGGATATATAGGCGGTGTACACACACTGTACAGGGGTTTATAGTATATACAGGCGGTGTACACACACTGTACAGGGGTATACAGTATATACAGGCGGTGTACACACACTGTACAGGGGTATACAGTATATACAGGCGGTGTACATACACTGTACAGGGGTATATAGTACATATAGGCAGTGCACACACACTGTACAGGGGTATACAGTATATATAGGCGGTGTACAAACACTGTACAGGGGTATATAGTACATACAGGCAGTGCACACAGACTGTACAGGAGCATACAGTATATACAGGCGGTATACACACACTGTACAGGGGTATATAGTATATACAGGCTGTGTACACACACTGTACAGATGTATATAGTATATACAGGCGGTGTGCACACACTGTACAGGGGTATACAGTATATACAGGCGGTGTACACACACTGTACAGGGGTATATAGTACATACAGGCAGTGCACACACACTGTACAGGGGTATATAGTATATACAGGTGGTGTACACCCACTGTACAGGGGTATATAGTATATATAGGCGGTGTACACCCACTGTACAGGGGTATATAGTATATATAGGCGGTGTACACCCACTGTACAGGGGTATATAGTATATAGAGGCGGTGTACACACACTGTACAGGGGTATATAGTATATACAGGTGGTGTACACACACTGTACAGGGGTATATAGTATATACAGGTGGTGTACACCCACTGTACAGGGGTATATAGTATATACAGGCAGTGTACAACCACTGTACAGGGGTATATAGTATATAGAGGCGGTGTACACACACTGTACAGGGGTATACAGTATATACAGGCAGTGTACACACACTGTACAGAGGTATATAGTATATACAGGCAGTGTACACCCACTGTACAGGGGTATATAGTATATACAGGCGGTGTACACACACTGTACAGGGGTATATAGTATATATAGGCGGTGTACACACACTGTACAGGGGTATATTGTATATACAGGCAGTGCACACACATTGTACAGGGGTATATACTATATACAGGCAGTATACACACACTGTACAGGGGTATATAGTATATATAGGCGGTGTACACACACTGTACAGGGGTATATATTATATACAGGCGGTGTACACCCACTGTACAGGGGTATATTGTATATACAGGCGGTGTACACCCACTGTACAGGGGTATATAGTATATATAGGCGGTGTACACACACTGTACAGGGGTATATAGTATATATAGGCGGTGTACACACACTGTACAGTGGTATATAGTATATATAGTCGGTGTACACACACTGTACAGGGGTATATAGTATATACAGGCGGTGTACACACTGTACAGGGGTATATAGTATATATAGGCGGTGTACACACTGTACAGGGGTATATAGTATATATAGGCGGTGTACACACACTCTACAGAGGTATATTGTATATACAGGCAGTGTACACCCACTGTACATGGGGTATATAGTATATACAGGCGGTGTACACACACTGTACAGGTGTATATAGTATATACAGGCGGTGTACACCCACTGTACAGGTGTATATAATATATACAGGCGGTGTACACACTGTACAGGGGTATATAGTATATATAGGCGGTGTACACACACTGTACAGGGGTATATTGTATATACAGGCAGTGTACACCCACTGTACATGGGGTATATAGTATATACAGGCGGTGTACACACACTGTACAGGTGTATATAGTATATACAGGCGGTGTACACCCACTGTACAGGTGTATATAATATATACAGGCGGTGTACACACTGTACAGGGGTATATAGTATATATAGGCGGTGTACACACACTGTACAGGGGTATATTGTATATACAGGCGGTGTACACCCACTGTACAGGTGTATATAATATATACAGGCGGTGTACACACTGTACAGGGGTATATAGTATATATAGGCGGTGTACACACACTGTACAGGGGTATATTGTATATACAGGCAGTGTACACACACTGTACAGGGGTATATAGTACATACAGGCAGTGTACACACACTGTACAGGGGTATATAGTACATAGAGGCGGTGTACACACACTGTACAGAGGTATATAGTATATATAGGCGGTGTACACACTGTACAGGGGTATATAGTATATGCAGGCGGTGTACACACACTGTACAGGGGTATACAGTATATACAGGCAGTGTACACACACTGTACAGGGGTATATAGTATATACAGGCAGTGTACACACACTGTACAGGGGTATATAGTATATATAGGCGGTGTACACCCACTGTACAGGGGTATACAGTATATACAGGCAGTGTACACACACTGTACAGGGGTATATAGTATATACAGGCAGTGTACACACACTGTACAGGGGAATATAGTATATACAGGCAGTGCACACACACTGTATAGGGGTATATAGTATATATAAGCGGTGTACACCCACTGTATAGTGGTATATAGTATATATAGGCGGTGTACACCCACTGTACAGGGGTGTATAGTATATATAGGCGGTGTACACCCACTGTACAGGGGTATATAGTATACATAGGCGGTGTACACCCACTGTACAGACGTATATAGTATATACAGGCGGTGTACACACACTGTACAGGGGTATATAGTATATATAGGCGGTGTACACCCACAGTACAGGGGTATATAGTATATACAGGCGGTGTACACCCACTGTACAGGGGTATATAGTATATAGAGGCGGTGTACACCCACAGTACAGGGGTATATAGTATATATAGGCGGTGTACACCCACTGTACAGGGGTATATAGTATATATAGGCGGTGTACACCCACTGTACAGGGGTATATAGTATATAGAGGCGGTGTACACACACTGTATAGGGGTATATAGTATATATAGGCGGTGTACACCCACTGTACAGGGGTGTATAGTATATACAGGCGGTGTACACCCACTGTACAGGGGTATATAGTATATATAGGCGGTGTACACCCACTGTACAGGGGTATATAGTATATATAGGCGGTGTTCACCCACTGTACAGGGGTATATAGTATATATAGGCAGTGTACACACACTGTACAGGGGTATATAGTATATATAGGCGGTGTACATACACTGTACAGGGGTATATAGTATATACAGGCGGTGTACACCCACTGTACAGGGGTATATAGTATATATAGGCGGTGTTCACCCACTGTACAGGGGTATATAGTATATATAGGCAGTGTACACACACTGTACAGGGGTATATAGTATATATAGGCGGTGTACATACACTGTACAGGGGTATATAGTATATACAGGCGGTGTACACCCTCTGTACATGGGTATATAGTATTTACAGGCGGTGTACACACACTGTACAGGGGTATATAGTACATACAGGCGGTGTACACACACTGTACAGGGGTATATAGTATATACAGGCGGTGTACACACACTGTACAGGGGTATATAGTATATATAGGCGGTGTACACCCTCTGTACAGGGGTATATAGTATATATAGGCGGTGTACACCCACTGTACAGGGGTATACAGTATATATAGGCGGTGTACACCCACTGTACAGGGGTATATAGTATATACAGGCGGTGTACATACACTGTACAGGGGTATATAGTATATATAGGCGGTGTACATACACTGTACAGGGGTATATAGTATATACAGGCGGTGTACACCCACTGTACAGGGGTATATAGTATATATAGGCGGTGTACACCCACTTTACAGGGGTATACAGTATATATAGGCGGTGTACACACACTGTACAGGGGTATATAGTATATACAGGCGGTGTACACACACTGTACAGGGGTATATAGTATATATAGGCGGTGTACACCCTCTGTACAGGGGTATATAGTATATATAGGCGGTGTACACCCACTGTACAGGGGTATATAGTATATATAGGCGGTGTACACCCACTGTACAGGGGTATATAGTATATATAGGCGGTGTACACACACTGTACAGGGGTATATAGTATATATAGGCGGTGTACACCCTCTGTTCAGGGGTATATAGTATATATAGGCGGTGTACACCCACTGTACAGGGGTATATAGTATATATAGGCGGTGTACACCCACTGTACAGGGGTATACAGTATATATAGGCGGTGTACACCCACTGTACAGGGGTATATAGTATATACAGGCGGTGTACACCCACTGTACAGGGGTATATAGTATATATATATATTCTATGGTTCGGCAGTCTCACACTCACCGTCCAAGCCACTGGGACACGACTCCTACACTGAGAGATGACACCATCCCACCAATGGAGAAGATGGCGACAGACAGAGACCAGAGGGTGCGCAGGAGTCCGGGGTCGATGCTCTGGGATTCTGGAGTGCGGCGACTGATGTACGATTCATTATAACTCTGCTCGATGATCTGGAAATGACAGAAAAGGGTCATCAGAGAAAGGAGGAGCACAGCCTGGAGAAATACTGCCATATAGTGCCCACATAATGCCGCCATATAGTGACCATATAATACCGCCATATAGTGACCATATAATACCACCATATAGTGCCCACATAATACCACCATATAGTGCCCACATAATACCGCCATATAGTGACCACATAATACCGCCATATAGTGCCCACATAATACCGCCATATAGTGCCCACATAACACCGCCATATAGTGCCCACATAATACCGCCATATAGTGACCATATAATACCGCCATATAGTGCCCACATAACACCGCCATATAGTGCCCACATAATACCACCATATAGTGCCCACATAATACCACCATATAGTGCCCACATAATACCGGCATATAGTGCCCACATAATACCGCCATATAGTGCCCACATAATACCGCCATATAGTGCCCACATAATACCGCCATATAGTGCCCACATAACACCGCCATATAGTGCCCACATAATACCGCCATATAGTGACCGCATAATGCCGCCATACAGTGACCATATAATACCGCCATATAGTGACCATATAATACTGCCATTGGCAGCACGGCGGCTGAGTGGTTAGCACTGCTGCCTTACAGCGCTGGGGTCCTGGGTTCAAATCCCACCAAGGACAACATCTGCAAGGAGTTTGTATGTTCTCCCCGGTTTGCGTTGGTTTCCTCTGGGTTCTCCGGTTTCCTCCCACACTACAAAGACTGATAGGGAATGTACGGTAGATTGTGAGCCCCAATGGGGACAGTGCCCATAATGTCAAAACTGTGGCGCTATATAAGTGAGTAAAATAAACAATATAGTGACCTTATAATACTGCCATATAGTGCCCACATAATACTGCCATATAGTGACCATATAATATCACCATTTAGTGACCACATAATATTGCCATATAGTCAGGGTTGGACTGGCCTGGCAGGGTGCCGGTGAAATCCCTGGTGGGCCCTTGCAGAGGAGAGTAGGAGTTAGAAGAGAATTAAAAAAAAAATGAATGGGAAAAAAAATAGTGGCTGTGGGCCCCTTAAGGGCGTGCACACGCACTTTCACCGCCATGATGTCCAGGACAGTGGTGGGTGGGGCCAGGGAGGAGGGGCTGCATGGCCGCAGCTGTGTCTGCTAAAAGTGACGTCATTCAGCGCGCTCTGCACCGCAGTCTCCCGCCGTAGGAGCGCCTCAATAAAGTATATGGGCCGGACTGGAGACAAGCCAAGGTGCAAGGTAGGGTAATATGTGTGTGTTTGTATGAATTATTATGTATATGCCTGCATGTGTGTGTGCGCATGTCAATATGTGTGTGTCTGCGTATGCATATCAATATGCGCGTGTCTGCGTATGCATATCAATATGCGTGTGTCTGCATGCACGTGTCTGTTTACGTGTGCATTTCTGTGTGTGTGTATGTCTTTGAGTGTCTGCATGTCTGTGTGTGTCTTCACACGTGTGTGCATGCCCACATTTTTGTGTGTGTGATTGTCTGAGTGTGCATTTGTGTGTGTATCTGCATGTCTCTGTGCATGCCTGCCTGCGTGAATATGTGTACGTGTCCCCATTTCTGCGAGTGTGTGTATATTGCAATACTGCAATATAGTATCCACATAATACCACCATATACTGACAATATAATTGTGACGAAACAGCTTCTAATCTTAATCAGCCAAACATTTAAATTTGTTGAGCCAGGAGAAATACACTATTATCTTTGTGTCGACCTTTGAATGTATGTGTTTCTTTGGCTGGTCAAGAAGGACAGTGACTCAGTGTTTGGGACCAATGAATGTTTGCTAAATATGTTGATTAACCATTGTGCAGACCCTGTGGCTTGTTGACTCACAAAACAGGAGGACAACTACACAAATTCATTAAATGCTCAAACAATGAGACCTGAGCACTGCACCTTTCCCCCCCTCACCTAACCTGTGACTGATGACCTTAACCACATATGTAAATATTGTGACAGTCACTGGTAAGGTGATAGAAGGAATATATGTTTCATGGAGGCTATTAGCTTCCGTGAATTGAAACCATGACGTTTGATCCAGCATATTGTTTGCTGAGAGGGTTAAACCTCCATTTTAAAAGGGAGTGGTTTTTGTGAATGACCATTGTGAAGGGCAGGAGGTTGTTCTCCATATCTCCACCTCAGGGTGTGGTTTTTGTGAATGACCATTGTGAAGGGCGGGAGGTTGTTCTCCATATCTCCACCTCAGGGTGTGGTCTGGGGCTTAACTACTCCACCTGCTGAGGCATTCAGTGATCAGAAGGTCTGGAGAGAGGAGCTCCAGACATCTTTGTGTGGAGCTGACCTGAACAATGTGGAGCTGCTGAACGCTGAGCAGGCGGATCCCTGCGGCCACAAAGACTGCGCTTCTGTGTTACCATTTTGCTTTGTTTTTCCAGTTTAGCCCAGAGGGCTGGGTTTTCTTTTATGGACTCAGTGTTGGTTTATGCTGCATTTTAATAAGCCAACCACAACTTTTAAAAAGACGGCGTTCCTGTGTCTACCTCCGTGTACATCTGAGTGAGCGATCTACCACAGGTGGAGGTAGAAGTGCTGGCAAGAGCCCCAGGAGGAATGTGTAACGGCTGAGGACAAACCACATGTCCTGGGTAAAGGCGGCCATAAGCCAGGAAACAAAGACAGACAGTATGGAGGACCTGGTCAAGTATCTTGTGCTAGCCCAGCAGGAGACAAGCAAGCTGTTATTGCAACAGATCCACCAACAGCAGTAACACCAACAAGACCAGCTCCGACAACAGCAGCAGCAGATGGAGTTGCTCACAGAGGTGGTTCGTGTGAGGCCAGTAGCCCATTCCCCAACTCCAGGTGATAACTCGTACATCCGGAAAGCGGTAAGACGAGCCATGCAAAAAATGACCCCGGGCGATGATGTGGAAGTTTTCTTGACTGTGTTTGAGTGGGTGGCAGAGCGGGAGAAGCTACCGCCGGAGCAGTGGTCGGAGGTGCTGGCCCCCTATCTGACTGGTGAGCCCCAGAAGGCTTATTATGACCTGGCCTTACAGGATGCCCAGGAATATTCTAAGCTAAAAACTGAAATTTCGGCACGTGCTGGAGTGACTATGTCAGTCAGAGCCCAAAGGGTCCACCACTGGGTGTATTATGGTGATAAACCCCCTCGCTCCCAAATGTTTGACCTTCTGCATCTTGTACAGAAGTGGCTGCAGCCGGAGTCCTCCACCCCAGCCTAGATGGTCAAGCGGATTGTCATGGACAGATTTGTGCACTCCCTTCCTAGGCCGATGCAGACCTGGGTTGTGAAGGGAGACCTCCGGAATGCGAACTTCCTGGTCAGCCTCATAGAAAGATACCAGGTGGTCGAGAGGTCCCTAAGAAGTTCAGGTGGTGCTGCATCCCCAGAGGGATACTCAGAGGGAGCCCGTGTCCCAAAAGAGGGATGGTAGAGCCACAACTCGGGGGAGTCCAAGGTCCCAATGGGTTGCTGAGGGCTTACCAAAGGCGCTGTTCATACCATGCATACTCTGCCTGCAGTGTGGACTATCGGCCCGGTGAGCGGCCACAGTCTTGTTCAGCGACCATAAATGGGGTACTTGTGTTGGGACTTTTGGACGGGAGTTTGGTGACTCTGGTGAGGGCCACACTTCCCCACCAGTTGATCCCTTGAAAATACGTGGGTGTCCGCTGTATCAATGGTGACGGCAAGTGACTATAAAAACAAACCGTGGTACGGAGTCCCATGAGGTCGGGGTGGTCAGAGACTTGTTACACCCAGTTATAATTGGGCAGGACTTCAGGCTATTCTGGGACTTGTGGGGAAAAGCAGCGGTACCCCCTAACTCAGACGGGAGCCGGTTTGTCCATGAAGGATTCCCATTACAGTCAGAGGCTGATGAGTTTCCCCTGTGTGTCCTTGCTGGCGATGAGGACGAGACAGAGACCCATGAGGATGACATTCCTGAAATGGTGGTTTCTGGGAGGAATTTTGGTACTGCACAAATGCAAGATCTTACTTTCAAAGGTGCATTTGACAATGTGACTGTGATAAATGGGGTAGCTCAAGAGTCGGGGGCTGACACCAGGTTCCCATATTTCACCTTAAATGAGGAGCTGCTTTATCGGGTCACTAAACCAACAGGGGAAGTAATAGAGCAGTTGTTGGTGCCTGGTCCCTATAGACGTAGGGTATTAGATTTGGCCCATTCGCATGTCTTAGGTGGGCATCTGGGAGTGGACAAAACCCAAGAGCAGGTCCTGCAGAGATTCTACTGGCCTGGGTGTCACTGAGACATTGTTAATTTCTGCTGGTCTTGCCCTGCTTGTCAGCTAACTTCTCCCGTGTCCCACTTCCGGAGTCCCCTGGTTCCGTTACCCATTATAGAAGTCCTGTTTGACCGAATTGCCATGGACCTTGTAGGGCCCTTAGTTAAGTCTGCCAGGGGTCACCAATACTGGTTGTGCTGGACTATGCAACACAGTACCCAAAGGCAGTACCATTGAGAAACTCCTCTGCCAGGAGCATAGCCCGAGAGCTGGTACACATCTTCTCCTGTACGGGCCTTCCAAAGAAGATCCTAACAGACCATAGAAGTCATTTCATGTCAAAAGTGATGAGGGAGTTTTGTAAGGCTCTCCAGATTACACAACTCAGGACGTCAGTGTACCATCCGCAAACAGACGGCCTGGTGGAGAGGTTCAACAAGTCGCTAAAGTCCATGCTTAAAACGGTCGTGGAGAAGGATGTCCGAGACTGGGATTGCCTACTCGCTTACCTGGTGTTCTCCATTAAGTTCCCCAGGCCTCTACGGGGTTCTCACCCTTTGAGATTCTTTACGGACGGCACCCTCGGGGACTGTTGGACATTGTGAAGGAGACCTGGGAAGCCGAGGTAACACCCCACAGGAGAGTCATTGAGCATGTGGACCAGATGCAAGACCAGATTGCGAGGGTGATGCCGATTGTAAGAGAGAGCCTCCTTCAAGCACAAGAGGCCCAGGCAAGAGTCTACTGTTGGTCAGGGAGAGTAAGGCAGTTTAGCCCTGGAGACCAGGTGTTGGTGTTGATCCCCATGGTGGAGAATAAATTCCTGGCAAAGTGGCAAAGGTCATATGAGGTGGTTGACAAGTTGAGTGACGTCAACTACAAGGTCCACCAACCAGGAAGAAGAAAGCCGTATCAGGTGTACCACGTTAACCTACTCCTGGCCAAGTTACAAAGGCCACATGAGGTGGTCGAAAAGTTGAGTGACGTTAACTACAAGGTCCACCAACCAGAAAGAAGAAAGCCATATCAGGTGTACCACGTTAACCTACTCAAACCTTGGCAAGACTGGGAGCCGGTGGAAGTTATGTGCCTAGGAGCCCATCCTGAAGCCCGAGTCGAGGATGTCACAGTGGCAGAGACACTGTCACCGGCCCAGAAGCAACAGTGCTGAGAGCTGCTTCAACGGAATCGGGATCTGTTTTCAGAGATACCAGGTTGTACGCAGGTGGTCGAGCATGAAATCTTGACAGTCGCATGTGAGGGTGAATCAAAGGCCGTATCGGATTCCTGAAGCCCGCCGCGAGGTGATCTCCAAAGAGGTGAGGAGAATGTTGAGCTTTGGCGTCATCAAGGAGTCAAAGAGCGGCTGGTCCAGCCCCATTGTCCTGGTGCCGAAGCCGGATGAGGAATGGCGGTTCTGTAATGACTACAGGAAGTTGAATGAGGTGTCAAAGCTCGACGAGTATCCGATGCACCGGGTCGATGAGCTCATTGAGAGGCTAGGGTCAGACAGATATATCACCACCCTGGACCTAAAGAAAGGGTACTGGCAAATTCTCCTGTCCCCAAGTGCCAAGGAGAAGACTGCTTTCTTTACCCCTGACGGGTGCTTTCAGTTCACCAAGATGCCGTTCGGTCTGCAGGGAGCCCCAGCCACCTTCCGGAGGGCCATGGACCAGATCCTAGCCTCTCACAAAAAGTACACCGCAGATATTGCGATATTGTAATATTCAGCCCGGATTGTGAAAGTCATTTACAGAAGGTCCAGCTGGTACTGGATGGGCTAAGGAAAGCAGGGTTTACTATAAACCCAAAGAAGTGCGCCATGAGGAGAGAAGAGGCAAAATACTTGGACTACATCGTCGGAAGGGGCGAGATATCCAAAATTGTTTGCAGCAAGAAGCAAGCTCGGGCGTTTCTGGGAATTGTGGGTTATTGTCGGCGATTTATTCTGAATTTTGCCATGATAGCCGCCCGCCTGACTGATCTTCTTAAGGGCACTAAGACCTCGATGGCCAAATGGTCCGCCGAAGCGGAGATGGCATTCCAGGATTTGAAGCTCACCCTATGTAAATAGCCAGTCTTCGTAGCGCCTGACTTCACTAAGCAGTTCGTAGTTCAGACTGACGCCTCCGAGGTCGGTTTGGCAGCTGTGTTGTCCCAGGAAATAGATGGGGACGAACATCCAGTCCTATTCCTGAGTAGGAAACTCTCCTCATGTGAAAAGAACTATGCCATCGTAGAGAAGGAGTGCCTGGCCATCAAATGGGCCATTGAGACACTAAGATATTACCTGTTAGGCCGAAAGTTCAGGCTAGTGTCCGATCATGCACCCCTGAGATGAATGAGGGAAAGGAAGGGGAAGAATGCCCGGGTGACTAGGTGGTTTATAGCGCTTCAGAACTTTAATTTTTATGTGGAGCACAGGCCCGGGAAACTACATGGAAACGCAGACGCCCTGTCCAGACCTCCCTGTTTAGCGAGTGAAGGTGCCAAAACCCCTGGCTTTGGGCACAGGGGGTTTATATGTGACAAAGGCACGGGTAAGGTGATAGAGGGAATATATGTTTTACGGAGGCTATTAGCTTCCGTGAATTGAAACCATGAAGTTTGCTCCATCCTGTTATTTGCTGAGAGGGTTAAATCTCCATTTCAAAAAGGAGTGTTTTTTGTGAATGACCATTGTGAAGGATGGGAGGTCATTCACCATATCTCCACCTCAGAGTGTGATCTGGAGCTTAAATACTTGGCCTGCAGTGTTCAATAGGTCTGGAGAGAAGAACTCCAGATCTGTTTGTGTGGAGCTGACCTGAACCATGTGGAGTTGCTAAACTCTAAGCAGGCGGATCCCTGCTGCCACAAAGACTGTTTTTTTGTGTTACCATTTTGCTTTGTCTTCCCTGTTTTGCCCAAAGGGCCGTGTTTTCTTTTATGGACTCAGTGTTGGTTTATGCTGCATTTTAATAAACCAACCACAAGTTTTAAAGAGACGGTGTACCTGTGTCAACCTCCATGTGCAGGTGAGTGGGCGATCTACCACAAAATGAGGGAATAAAAGAGGATGAGAGAAGCAGAGAGACAGTCTTCAGAATAGTCACACTCTTCAGGACATCAGCTTGGTGGCATGGCTTGATCCAGAGTGACACAGATTTGGATTGCACATGATTTCGGCCTAAGGGTACACAGCCCTGGCAGGAAGGATACAGATCTGCTCCATTAACCATCAGAGAGCCCATGGATACATTTGGGGAGACCAGGTTGGGACGATGAAGTCACCTGGCCCCATGGATATGTTTGGGGTTGCCAGGTGGGACACTCCTCTCGCCTGGAACCCATGGAGACATACGGAGAAGTCAGATTGGGACCAGCAGGTCATCTTGCCCCATGGAAACTCTCGGAGAGGCCAGCGTGTGACCCTCCTGTCATCTGGCCCCATGGATATGTTGTTTGGGGTTGCCAGGTGGGACCTTCCGGTCGCCTGAAACCCATGGAGACATACGGAGAAGTCAGATTGGGACCAGCCGGTCATCTTGCCCCATGGAAACTCTCGGAGAGGCCAGGGTGCGACCCTCCTGTCATCTGGCCCCATGGAAACTCTCGGAGAGGCCAGGGTGCGACCCTCCTGTCATCTGGCCCCATGGAAACTCTCGGAGAGGCCAGGGTGGGACCCTCCTGTCATCTGGCCCCATGGAAACTCTCGGAGAGGCCAGGGTGGGACCCTCGGGTCTCCTGGTCTTGTACCTTGATGGACTGCTAGCTTCGTAAGCTTGCCGCTGCCTCCTCTCTGTGGGGGCCCGCCAGAAGCGGGGGGCCACTGGTTGAGGTAGTTGGCCCTGGAAGTCCCAAAGTCGCAGCTGTTCTATCCCAGGTGGGCGGAGATGAAAGGTGAGACTGTGTGATGTTCCACCATCTTGGGTATATGCTGGGACTGTTCTGTGTGTTTATTGGCCTCTTTGTGGGTCAGTAAAGTATTGCCACACTGTTTTACCAGCACCCTGTGTTGTCTGAGTAGTGTTACGCCCACAGAAGACCCCGGGTCTTCACAATAATATTGCCATTTAGTGCACACATAATACTGCCATATAATACCAATATAACACTGCCAAAAAGTGACCATATAAAACGACCATATAGTGCCAAAATAAAACTGCCATAGAGTGACCAGATAATACCATCAATATAGTGCCCACATAATAACACCATATAGTGCCCACATAATACCGCCATCTAGTGGCCAAATAATACCGCCATCTAGTGCCCACGTGATACTCAGCAGCAGCTGTAAGCAGTAAGCTAATGACATCACTTAGTGCACATTGCCAATTCCCGGCAGCCCCCACATGGCGACCTCTCCAGAATGAGCCCAGACTTGATATTTATCAGACCCGTCTCCTGGGATGAAAGCTGGAAATGTAAAGGACAGCGACGAACAGGCCCTGAATGTCACCCGGGAAAAAGCGCAGACCCCCCATACTAATAATATATTCTGGAGTAACACATGGAGATGTGAGATGTGTGGGTGCACGTTCACACTGTGGTCAACAGCAAAACCACTGCTCCATACCACGTCCTGTACACGGGACCTCACCGTGTATGTATGACACCATGTAACCATCATACCACTGCTCCATACCACGTCCTGTACCTCTGACCTCACCGTGTATGTATGACACCATGTAACCATCATACCACTGCTCCATACCACGTCCTGTACACCTGACCTCACCGTGTATGTATGACACCATGTAACCATCATACCACTGCTCCATACCACGTCCTGTACACCTGACCTCACCGTGTATGTATGACACCATGTAACCATCATACCACTGCTCTATACCACGTTCTGTACACCAGACCTCATCGTGTATGTATGACACCATGTATCCATCATACCACTGCTCCATACAACGTCCTGTACACCTGACCTCACTGTGTATGTATGACCCCATGTAACCATTATACCTCTGCTCCATACCACGTCCTGTACACCGGACCTCACCGTGTATGTATGACACCATGTAACCATCATACCACTGCTCCATACCACGTCCTGTACACCTGACCTCACCGTGTATGTATGACACCATGTAACCATCATACCCCTGCACCATACCACGTGCTGTACACCGGACCCCACCGTGTATGTATGACACCATGTATCCATCATACCACTGCTCCATACCACGTCCTGTACAATGGACCTCACCGTGTATGTATGACACCATGTAACCATCACACCTCTGCTCCATACCACGTCCTGTACCCCTGACCTCACCGTGTATGTATGACACCATGTAACCATCATACCACTGCTCCATACCACGTCCTGTACACCTGACCTCACCGTGTATGTATGACACCATGTAACCATCATACCGCTGCTCCATACCACGTCCTGTACACCTGACCTCACCGTGTATGTATGACACCATGTACCCATCATACCTCTGCTCCATACCACGTCCTGTACCCCTGACCTCACCGTGTATGTATGACACCATGTAACCATCATACCACTGCTCCATACCACGTCCTGTACACCTGACCTCACCGTGTATGTATGACACCATGTAACCATCATACCACTGCTCCATACCACGTCCTGTACACCTGACCTCACCGTGTATGTATGACACCATGTACCCATCATACCTCTGCTCCATACCACGTCCTGTACCCCTGACCTCACCGTGTATGTATGACACCATGTAACCATCATACCACTGCTCCATACCACGTCCTGTACACCTGACCTCACCGTGTATGTATGACACCATGTAACCATCATACCCCTGCTCCATACCACGTCCTGTACACCTGACCTCACCGCGTATGTATGACACCATGTAACCATCATACCCCTGCTCCATATCACGTCCTGTATACCTGACCTCACCGTGTATGTATGACACCATGTAACCATCATACCACTGCTCCATACCACGTCCTGTACACCTGACCTCACCGTGTATGTATGACACCATGTAACCATCATACCACTGCTCCATACCACGTCCTGTACACCTGACCTCACCGTGTATGTATGACACCATGTAACCATCATACCCCTGCTCCATACCACGTCCTGTATACCTGACCTCACCGTGTATGTATGACACAATGTATCCATCATACCACTGCTCTATACCATGTCCTGTACACCTGACCTCACCGTGTATGTATGACACCATGTAACCTTCATACCACTGCTCTATACCACGTCCTGTACACCTGACCTCACCGTGTATGTATGACACAATGTATCCATCATACCACTGCTCCATACCACGTCCTGTACACCTGACCTCACCGTGTATGTATGACCCCATGTAACCATCATACCACTGCTCTATACCATGTCCTGTACACCTGACCTCACCGTGTATGTATGACACCATGTAACCATCATACCACTACTCCATACCATGTCCTGTACACCTGACCTCACCGTGTATGTATGACACCATGTAACCATCATACCACTGCTCTATACCATGTCCTGTACACCTGACCTCACCGTGTATGTATGACACCATGTAACCATCATACCACTGCTCCATACCACGTCCTGTACACCGGACCTCACCGTGTATGTATGACCCCATGTAACCATCATACCACTGCTCCATACCAAGTCCTGTACACCTGACCTCACCGTGTATGTATGACACCATGTAACCATCATACCACTGCTCTATACCACGTCCTGTACACCTGACCTCACTGTGTATGTATGACACCATGTAACCATCATACCAATGCTCCATACCACGTCCTGTACACCTGACCTCACCGTGTATGTATGACACCATGTATCCATCATACCACTGCTCCATACCACATCCTGTACACCGGACCTCACCGTGTATGTATAACCCCATGTAACCATCATACCACTGCTCCATACCATGTCCTGTACACCGGACCCCACCGTGCATGTATGACACCATGTAACCATCATACCACTGCTCCATACCACGTCCTGTACACCTGACCTCACCGTGTATGTATGACACCATGTATCCATCATACCACTGCTCCATACCACGTCCTGTACACCTGACCTCACCGTGTATGTATAACCCCATGTAACCATCATACCACTGCTCTATACCACGTCCTGTACACCTGACCTCACCGTGTATGTATGACACCATGTATCCATCATACCACTGCTCCATACCACGTCCTGTACACCTGACCTCACTGTGTATGTATGACACCATGTAACCATCATACCACTGCTCCATACCACGTCCTGTACACCTGACCTCACCGTGTATGTATGACACCATGTATCCATCATACCACTGCTCCATACCACGTCCTGTACACCTGAACTCACCGTGTATGTATGACACCATGTAACCATCATACCACTGCTCCATACCACGTCCTGTACACCGGACCTCACCGTGTATGTATGACACCATGTAACCATTATACCACTACTCCATACCACGTCCTGTACACCTGACCTCACCGTGTATGTATGACACCATGTATCCATCATACCACTGCACTATACCACGTCCTGTACACCTGACCTCACTGTGTATGTATGACACCATGTAACCATCATACCCCTGCTCCATACCACGTCCTGTACACCGGACCTCACCGTGTATGTATGACACCATGTAACCATTATACCACTACTCCATACCACGTCCTGTACACCTGACCCCACCGTGTATGTATGACACCATGTATCCATCATACCACTGCACTATACCACGTCCTGTACACCTGACCTCACTGTGTATGTATGACACCATGTAACCATCATACCCCTGCTCCATACCACGTCCTGTACACCTGACCTCACCGTGTATGTATGACACCATGTACCCATCATACCCCTGCTCCATACCACGTCCTGTACACCGGACCTCACCGTGTATGTATGACACCATGTAACCATTATACCACTACTCCATACCACGTCCTGTACACCTGACCTCACCGTGTATGTATGACACCATGTATCCATCATACCACTGCACTATACCACGTCCTGTACACCTGACCTCACTGTGTATGTATGACACCATGTAACCATCATACCCCTGCTCCATACCACGTCCTGTACACCGGACCTCACCGTGTATGTATGACACCATGTAACCATTATACCACTACTCCATACCACGTCCTGTACACCTGACCCCACCGTGTATGTATGACACCATGTATCCATCATACCACTGCACTATACCACGTCCTGTACACCTGACCTCACTGTGTATGTATGACACCATGTAACCATCATACCCCTGCTCCATACCACGTCCTGTACACCTGACCTCACCGTGTATGTATGACACCATGTATCCATCATAGCACTACTCCATACCACGTCCTGTACACCGGACCTCACCGTGTATGTATGACACCATGTATCCATCATAGCACTACTCCATACCACGTCCTGTACACCGGACCTCACCGTGTATGTATGACCCCATGTAACCATCATACCACTGCTCCATACCACGTCCTGTACACCGGACCTCACCATGTATGTATGACACCATGTATCCATCATACCCCTGCTCCATACCACGTCCTGTACACCGGACCTCACCGTGTATGTATGACACCATGAAACCATCATACCACTGCTCCATAACACGTCCTGTACACCTGACCTCACCGTGTATGTATGACACCATATAACCATCATACCACTGCTCCATAAAACGTCCTGTACACCTGACCTCACCGTGTATGTATGACACCATGTATCCATCATACCCCTGCTCCATACCACGTCCTGTACACCGGACCCCACCGTGTATGTATGACACCATGTATCCATCATACCACTGCTCCATACCACGTCCTGTACACCTGACCTCAACGTGTATGTATGACCCCATGTATCCATCATACCACTGCTCCATACCACGTCCTGTACACCTGACCTCACCGTGTATGCATGACACCATGTAACCATCATACCACTGCTCCATACCACATCCTGTACACCAGACCTCACCGTGTATGTATGACACCATGTATCCATCATACCACTGCTCCATACCACGTCCTGTACACCTGACCTCACCGTGTATGTATGACACCATGTAACCATCATACCACTGCTCCATACCATGTCCTGTACACCTGACCTCACCGTGTATGTATGACACCATGTAACCATCATACCACTGCTCCATACCACGTCCTGTACAACTGACCTCACCGTGTATGTACGACACCATGTAACCATCATATCTCTGCTCCATACCAAGTCCTGTACACCGGACCTCACCGTGTATGTATGACACCATGTATCCATCATACCACTGCTCCATACCACGTCCTGTACACCTGACCTCACCGTGTATGTATGACACCATGTATCCATCATACCAATGCTCCATACCATGTCCTGTACACCTGACCTCACCGTGTATGTATGACACCATGAACCCATCATACCCCTGCTCCATACCACGTCCTGTACACCGGACCTCACCGTGTATGTATGACACCATGTAACTGTGGCACCCCAGGGGTCTGGTTTCCACAGTAATGTAATGTTATGTCTGAGAGCAGGTGGGAGGTCCTTTGGTCAGGGATCTTGTGCATGCCACACCTCCTGCCCAGTCTTGGGAGGGGAAGAACTTCCCCTATATAAACCCGGGGCTGAAGCAGGGTTAGCAGTCAAGGAGAGTAGAGACAAGAAACAGCAGAAGCAATACTACTACGAGTCAGGGGCTGGCAGCTGCAGAGCTCGCCCTGACTGACAAGCTTTCTTACCGGACCCGGCGTCCGAGGCTGTGGGGACTAACTCTTACCCAGCAGCAGAAGCCGACCGGCAGGGGATTTCAGGTCCTCAGGCCCAGAAACCCGAAGGCACGGTCACACGCGTGGGACCAGCACCGCCATCGTGGAGCGGAAGCCATTAGAAGGCCCCGAGTCACCGGCCATACGGGTGAGCACCACACGGTACACTCAGGGACGTGGGCTACTTATATCCGCTTCTAGCAAGGTAGCCAGAAGAGTACAGTCAGTTTGGGAGGCCTACAACTCCGCCTGGCCAGGGGAGATCCCATCTGCTCAAGGACTGACCAGGCCCCGTTCACTAGCAAGTACTCCGGGAGGGTCTATCGTTGTTACCAGTAAAGACCCTGAATTACACCGCACCGTCTCTGAGTGGTTCCTGCTACCCCCATCATCCACATCTGCTGCCCTGAGGCCATACCCCTCCCGTTGGGGGTTATACCATCTACGCTGCACCATCCATCCACCGGCCTCAGCGGACTGTCCTGCAGCGGCAGCTCCATAGCTGCATTCAACGGGTGGCGTAGTCGTCCTGCATCTACCGCTGTTACATCGCCGCTCAGTTTGACTCCCTGGGCACGGACCGGGTCACCGCCACGAGACTACAACCCCCAAGAGATCCGGGTAAGCTCCCGCGTGCGCAACGCAGCGCGACACAGGCCCAGGGGCGCGTCAACTTTGGCGTAGTCGGCAGGATCTCGTGCCCGCAACCACCGGGTACTGCGTGCCTGAAAAAGAGACTTTTCAAACTTACCTGTGGTGAAGATTCCCGCCATCCGGCGCCATCTTCAGCCTTCTTCCCGCCATCGGTGAAGTTTCCCGCCATCCGGCGCCATCTTCTGCCTTCTTCCCGCCATCCGTGGAGTTTTCCCGCCATTGGACGCCATCTTGAGGACGCCGCGCGGGAAGAAGAGGGGCGTGGACTCCGAAAGCGCGCGAGAACTGAAGCCCCGCCTCACGTCCGGACGTTGCGTAAGGTCCTGGAAGGAGCCCAGCAGACGCCGACGTCACAGGAGCGCGACGGAAGGTCCTCAACCCTGACGATCCACTGCGGAGCCGCGGCCTACGGAAGAGGATCATCGCAAGGTAGGCCACGGTCCACTAGGGGGGAGGAAGATGTCGGATACGGAGGAGAGCTTCACTGCCTCAACCCCCGCCAGCGCTACCGCTGCTGCAGTTATGCCCTTCACCATGCCCTATATCCCGGGAGCAGCTTGGCTACCCCAGTACTCAGGGGAGTCACATACCCTGCATGACTTTAGAGAAAAGCTGGATAGCCTCTTCCAGGTGTACCCCCTCACAGAAGAGCAAAAAGTGAGCATCCTGGTGGCCCAACTAACCGGGGCAGCCAAAAGGGAAGTAAAATCCTGGCCACCTGGGAGGAAGACTGTCGCAGGGATACTAACCCGGCTGAAGGACACCTTTGATACCCGCACCTCAGCCGAGATTAAGCTTAGATTCTACGGGTGCAAGCAGCGAGCGCATGAGAGTATAAGGGACTATGCACTAAACCTACAAGAGGCCCTGAGGGCCATTAAGCAGACCGACCCTGATGGAGTGGGAAACGAGGACAGGCTGTTGACCGAACAGTTTATAGAGGGACTGTATTGTAATACCCACCGAACCCAGTTGCGGGCAATGGCCTTACAGGATCTCCATCTGGGCTTTGCACAGTTCAAGGACAGAGCCATCCGGGTGCTCCGAGAACCGGCACCGGGTGGCGTTGTGACCCACAAGCGCCCTGCTATCACTTACCACCAGGAGGCGGCGCCCTTGTCGGCAGGGCCTGTGGGAGCTGATGCGCAGGCTTTGGACAATGACCCGGCTCCAGACCTACACCATCAGGTCCAAGAGCTAGCTAAGAGCGTTGCTGCGCTAACCCGAACTGTGCAGTCTTTACAGGCTTCCACCCCAGGGAAGATCCAGCTGGCATCCGGACCGGAGGACATCCCGTGGCGTCGACCAAGGAGGACCCCACCGGCCAGAGGAAGACCCAGTGACCGATACAGCGAGGACGGACGACCCATCTGCCGCCGCTGCAATCAACCTGGACATATGGCAAGGTACTGTTCTTTAAACGGGCACAACCTGGGGTAGAGGGCCAACCCCCAGGAAAAAGATCACCAGGCCCATCGAACTGGCGCGACAGATATGTGGGAGGACGTCCAGTCTTGCCTGTGGTACTGGATGGCATTCCCATGAGTGCCCTACTGGACACCGGGTCACAGGTCACCACCATCCCGTACGTGCTCTTTAAGCAGTACTGGAATGACTCGGATATTACCCGCTACCCTGACGACGACTTGAGTATCATCGCCAGCAATGGCCAGCCCGTGCCACAGATCGGATTTAAAGAGGTGACCATCAAAATCGGTAGAGTCGAACTGGCAGCACAGGGACTGATCATTGTAGATATTGACAAACATGAGAGTCACCCAAAGATAACTCTAGGAACTAATGTAATTGAAAATTGTCTTGCAGAGGTGATTTTCCTTTTACAGCAGGTTGCCAAGAACGCCAGCTCCGGCGAGCAGCGGGTGCTCCAGAAAGAGATCCGGGCACTGATGCGACGGCAACAGGTGGAACTCTCCGGCGGTGAGATTGGTAGCGTAAGAATGTGTGACCCTTTTCCTATTGCCATGCCCCCAAAAAGTGAAATGATGATTTGGTGCCGGGCAGCTATTGGTCTGAGAGGTAGAGATTACCAGGCAATGGTAGAACCAGTTTACTCGGACAGTAGGCCCACCATTTTGACAGCACGGGGGGTGGTTGATGTACGCCATGGGAGGGTGCCCGTTCGCATAATCAATATCGGGAAGAGGGAAGTGTACCTGCCCCGGTATGCCACGCTAGCCAAATTATATACCATTAACCAAAATTCTATACAATCTGTGGAACCCTTGCCTCCATCTCACCCGGAGGAAGGTAACGGCTCTAAGAAAAACATGGAGGACTGGTGTCAGCAACTACATCTGGGTACTGACTCCACTCCCGCACACCAGAAACAAGGAGTCTATCGGGTGGTTCAGGAGTACGAGAGAGTGTTCAGTAAACACCCGTTAGACTTCGGGCGAGTCAAGGGGGTAGAACACCACATCCCCACAGGAGACCATCCTCCTATAAAAGAGAGGTATCCACCCGTACCCCCTGCCCACTACCAACACGCCAAGGGGATGCTTAGAGATATGAAGGAGGCTGGGGTGATCAGGGATAGCTGTAGCCCCTGGGCAGCTCCACTAGTCTTAGTCCGAAAGAAAGACAACACCATGAGGATGTGTGTAGATTACCGGAAAATCAATCGTATCACACACAAGGATGCGTACCCCTTACCAAGGATAGAGGAGTCATTGGCTGCTTTAAGATCTGCTAACTTCTTCTCTACCTTGGATCTCACTAGCGGGTACTGGCAGGTTCCTGTAGCAGAGGCGGACCGGGAGAAGACCGCATTCACCACCCCGATGGGACTTAGCGAGTTCACCTGCATGCCGTTCGGACTCTGCAACGCACCGGGAACCTTCCAACGACTAATGGAGTGTTGTCTGGGCCACAGAAACTTCGAGACGGTCCTGTTGTACCTGGACGATGTCATCGTATATTCCAAGACGTATGAGGACCACCTGAAACACCTGGCGGAAGTGTTCGAAGCTCTGGCAAGTTACGGCCTAAAGGTGAAACCCTCCAAGTGTCAACTCCTGAAACCAAAGGTGCAGTACCTGGGACACGTGGTGAGCGCTGACGGAGTGGCTCCCGACCCTGATAAGATCACCGCAATTAAGGAATGGCCAAGCCCCTCCAGCGTAAAAGAAGTGCGGCAGTTCCTCGGGTTGGTAGGCTACTACCGAAGGTTTATTCCCGGTTTCACCAAAAAGGCAGCACCTATGCAGGACCTCCTGATAGGCCAGTCCCGGAAGGCCAAGAACCAGAAGCCGCCCTTCAAATGGGAGGAGCTGGAAGAAGAGTCCTTCCGCCAGCTGAAGATGGCCCTCACGGGGGACGAAATCCTGGCGTACCCGGATTATAGCCAGCCCTTTATCCTCTACACCGACGCCAGTAACATCGGGCTAGGAGCCGTACTGTCCCAGATCCAGCAGGGGAAGGAACGAGTAATCGCCTACGCCAGCCGAAAACTGCGACCCACCGAAAGGAACCCCGAGAATTACAGCTCATTTAAGCTAGAGTTCCTGGCCGTAGTATGGGCAGTCACCGAGCGCTTTAAGCATTACCTCGCTTCTTCCCGGTTCACCGTGTACACGGATAACAACCCGTTGACACACCTGGATACGGCAAGACTCGGTGCCCTGGAGCAGAGGTGGATGGCCCGTCTGTCCAACTACGAGTTCACAATCAAATACCGGGCAGGACGCTCCAATACCAACGCGGACGCCCTGTCCAGGATGCCCAACCTGCCGGACGGAGGAGAAGATCCGGAGGGACTGGAAGAAGTTGAACTCCCTGCGTTCCACCGTCATGGGACTATCCAGTATTCCCACCGGGTAAGGAGTAAGCAGGCTGCTACGTTGAACCCCTTACCCCACTACAACTGGGCGGAAACGCAAGACAGCGACCCCGCCGTCCGACTGGTGAAGGAGATGCTGACTCGGCCGGAGGCTCGCCTTGAACCAGACGCTCCGGAGGAAGCCAAACAACTATGGGCAGAGAAGAGTCGACTGTTCCTTTACAAAGGGAAGTTGTGCCGCAGAATGGTTAACTCCCGGACGCATGAATTACTCTGGCAAGTAGTGGTGCCACGAAGAGACGCAGCCATGGTGATGGGGGCATACCACGACGGAGCTGGACACTTCGGGTGGAAGAAGCTGGAGTTCCTGCTGCGCGAGCGGTTCCACTGGGTAGGCATGAGGGGAACCATCGAGAAGTGGTGCAGAGACTGTGGCCCGTTCAACCTGAGAAGGAAGGACCGTGCCAGCCAGAAGACTCCCCTGCAGTCCATCGTCACCCGGCAACCGTTGGAACTGGTAGCCTTGGATCATGTAAAACTGACCCCAAGCAGAAGTGGCTACGTCTACGCGTTAACCATCGTGGATCATTACTCCCGGTTTCTGGTTGTCGTCCCCGTCAAGGACTTAACGGCTCAAACAGCAGCTAGAGCCTTCCAGCAGCACTTTTGCCGTCCACACGGGTACCCGGACCAAGTGCTGACGGACCAGGGACCTGCCTTTGAAGCGGAGGTCTTCCAGGAATTCTGCAATCTGTATGGCTGCCGGAAGATAAGGACGACACCCTACCATCCGCAAACTAATGGACTTTGTGAGAAAATGAACCAGGTGGTAATGGATCTTCTAAAAACGTTGCCCCTGGAAGAACGCAGTCTGTGGCCTGAGAAGTTGCCCGATCTGGTGGACCTATACAACCACATCCCGGTAGGTTCCACCAACTGTACCCCGGCTTACCTAATGAGGGCAAGACCTGGTAAGTTACCTGTTGACCTGGAAATGGGAGTCCTGACACCCGAGGACACTTCACCAGAAACAGACTGGGACACAGAGAGGCAGCAGCAGTACCGGAGAGTACAGGAGAGCGTGGAGCGAAGTCTCTGTCAGGCTAGGGAAAGACAAGAGAAAACTTACAACCAGTATGCTCCCGCTGTTCCCCTGGTACCCGGAGAGCAGGTCTTGAAGAGGAAGAGACGGCTCCACAAGTTGGACGACCAGTGGGAGAAGGACCTGTACACCGTACTGCCCTCAAGCCACGAGAACCCGAAGGTTTGTACCATCAGTAAAGACGGAGGGGAAACCACAGCCATTGTATCCCGGGACCACCTGAAGAAGTGTCCCGAACAACTGAGGAACCCTGAAGAGGAACAAGAAGACCATCGACCCGTAGAGGAAAGGGAAGATATGGTTAGTACTGTGCTCGGGGACTTCCCTCGGTCTTGGACTCAAGTCAATGGTGCAGTTGTGGTACCCGTACTCACCTTCCTCCAACCAGCATCCCAAGCACCTACGGAGCAACAGGTAGAGCTGGAAGAACAGCCGGTCCAGGAGGCAAAAGACTCCACACAAGCAGAACAGGAGGATCAACCCTCTGCTTATAGTGAGCCTGCCGTACCCCTAGTGAGACAAAGAGCCGGTAGACAGCTGCCCAGTTTACCCTTGACAGCTCCTACACCCTGTAGTTCAGGGCCAGACAGTCAGCTCCGTAGGTCCACTAGGGCCACTAGAGGCCAGTTACCCGCACGCTGGAGGATTTGAAGTGTATAAATTGTTTTATTTATGTTTATCTGTGTATTGTTGCTTGTGTATAATTTTGTGTTTCCAGTTATTTTTAGGAATCCTTGGTGGATTTACCGGGAATCCTTGTACATAGTTGGAGCGTAACCCAGGATGGACTAGAGACTGTTAAGGACTCGGGGTAGGACAGACCCCTACCTGGTTACGTCTCCCTGTTTTGGTGAAATGGACACCTTGCTTTCTTCAAAGACTGCACCCGGTTACGGACATGCCGTGACCACCTTTATGTGTTTCTTATTGTATTGTTATTGTTATATCTTGTTATGTTTTTCTAAAATGTGTTTAGTCCCGGAGTACTAAATTTTACTAGGGGGGAATGTGGCACCCCAGGGGTCTGGTTTCCACAGTAATGTAATGTTATGTCTGAGAGCAGGTGGGAGGTCCTTTGGTCAGGGATCCTGTGCATGCCACACCTCCTGCCCAGTCTTGGGAGGGGAAGAACTTCCCCTATATAAACCCGGGGCTGAAGCAGGGTTAGCAGTCAAGGAGAGTAGAGACAAGAAACAGCAGAAGCAATACTACTACGAGTCAGGGGCTGGCAGCTGCAGAGCTCGCCCTGACTGAGAAGCTTTCTTACCGGACCCGGCGTCCGAGGCTGTGGGGACTAACTCTTACCCAGCAGCAGAAGCCGACCGGCAGGGGATTTCAGGTCCTCAGAAACCCGAAGGCACGGTCACACGCGTGGGACCAGCACCGCCATCGTGGAGCGGAAGCCATTAGAAGGCCCCGAGTCACCGACCATACGGGTGAGCACCACACGGTACACGGTACACTCAGGGACGTGGGCTACTTATATCCGCTTCTAGCAAGGTAGCCAGAAGAGTACAGTCAGTTTGGGAGGCCTACAACTCCGCCTGGCCAGGGGAGATCCCATCTGCTCAAGGACTGACCAGGCCCCGTTCACTAGCAAGTACTCCGGGAGGGTCTATCGTTGTTACCAGTAAAGACCCTGAATTACACCGCACCGTCTCTGAGTGGTTCCTGCTACCCCCATCATCCACATCTGCTGCCCTGAGGCCGTACCCCTCCCGTTGGGGGTTATACCATCTACGCTGCACCATCCATCCACCGGCCTCAGCGGACTGTCCTGCAGCGGCAGCTCCATAGCTGCATTCAACGGGTGGCGTAGTCGTCCTGCATCTACCGCTGTTACATCGCCGCTCAGTTTGACTCCCTAGGCACGGACCGGGTCACCGCCACGAGACTACAACCCCCAAGAGATCCGGCTCCGGGTAAGCTCCCGCGTGCGCAACGCAGCGCGACACAGGCCCAGGGGCGCGTCATAACCATCATACCTCTGCTCCATACCAAGTCCTGTACACCGGACCTCACCATGTATGTATGACACCATGTAACCATCATACCACTGCTCCATACCACTTCCTGTACACCGGACCCCACCGTGTATGTATGACACCATGTACCCATCATACCCCTGCTCCATACCACGTCCTCTACACCTGACCTCACCGTGTATGTATGACACCATGTATCCATCATACCACTGCTCCATACCACGTCCTGTACACCTGACCTCACCGTGTATGTATGACACCATGTAACCATCATACCCCTGCTCCATACCATGTCCTGTACACCTGACCTCACCGTGTATGTATGACACCATGTAACCATCATACCTCTGCTCCATACCATGTCCTGTACGCCTGACCTCACCGTGTATGTATGACACCATGTATCCATCATACCACTGCTCCATACCACGTCCTGTACACCTGACCTCACCGTGTATGTATGACACCATGTAACCATCATACCCCTGCTCCATACCATGTCCTGTACACCTGACCTCACCGTGTATGTATGACACCATGTAACCATCATACCCCTGCTCCATACCATGTCCTGTACGCCTGACCTCACCGTGTATGTATGACACCATGTAACCATCATACCCCTACTCCATACCACGTCCTGTACACCTGACCTCACTGTGTATGTATGACACCATGTAACCATCATACCCCTGCTCCATACCACGTCCTGTACACCTGAACTCACCGTGTATGTATGACACCATGTATCCATCATACCACTGCTCCATACCACGTCCTGTACACCTGACCTCACCGTGTATGTATGACACCATGTAACCATCATACCCCTGCTCCATACCATGTCCTGTACACCTGACCTCACCGTGTATGTATGACACCATGTAACCATCATACCTCTGCTCCATACCATGTCCTGTACGCCTGACCTCACCGTGTATGTATGACACCATGTAACCATCATACCTCTGCTCCATACCATGTCCTGTACGCCTGACCTCACCGTGTATGTATGACACCATGTAACCATCATACCTCTGCTCCATACCATGTCCTGTACGCCTGACCTCACCGTGTATGTATGACACCATGTAACCATCATACCCCTACTCCATACCACGTCCTGTACGCCTGACCTCACCGTGTATGTATGACACCATGTAACCATCATACCCCTGCTCCATACCATGTCCTGTACACCTGACCTCACCGTGTATGTATGACACCATGTAACCATCATACCTCTGCTCCATACCATGTCCTGTACGCCTGACCTCACCGTGTATGTATGACACCATGTATCCATCATACCACTGCTCCATACCACGTCCTGTACACCTGACCTCACCGTGTATGTATGACACCATGTAACCATCATACCCCTGCTCCATACCATGTCCTGTACACCTGACCTCACCGTGTATGTATGACACCATGTAACCATCATACCCCTGCTCCATACCATGTCCTGTACGCCTGACCTCACCGTGTATGTATGACACCATGTAACCATCATACCCCTACTCCATACCACGTCCTGTACACCTGACCTCACTGTGTATGTATGACACCATGTAACCATCATACCCCTGCTCCATACCACGTCCTGTACACCTGAACTCACCGTGTATGTATGACACCATGTATCCATCATACCACTGCTCCATACCACGTCCTGTACACCTGACCTCACCGTGTATGTATGACACCATGTAACCATCATACCCCTGCTCCATACCATGTCCTGTACACCTGACCTCACCGTGTATGTATGACACCATGTAACCATCATACCTCTGCTCCATACCATGTCCTGTACGCCTGACCTCACCGTGTATGTATGACACCATGTAACCATCATACCCCTGCTCCATACCACGTCCTGTACACCGGATCTCACCGTGTATGTATGACACCATGTACCCATCATATCCCTGCTCCATACCATGTCCTGTACACCTGACCTCACCGTGTATGTATGACACCATGTAACCATCATACCACTGCTCCATACCACGTCCTGTACACCTGACCTCACCGTGTATGTATGACACCATGTAACCATCATACCTCTGCTCCATACCATGTCCTGTACGCCTGACCTCACCGTGTATGTATGACACCATGTAACCATCATACCCCTACTCCATACCACGTCCTGTACACCTGACCTCACTGTGTATGTATGACACCATGTAACCATCATACCCCTGCTCCATACCACGTCCTGTACACCTGAACTCACCGTGTATGTATGATACCATGTAACCATCATACCACTGCTCCATACCACGTCCTGTACACCTGACCTCACTGTGTATGTATGACACCATGTAACCATCATACCACTGATCCATACCACGTCCTGTACACCTGACCTCACTGTGTATGTATGACACCATGTAACCATCATACCACTGCTCCATACCACGTCCTGTACACGGGACCTCACTGTGTATGTATGACACCATGTATCCATCATACCACTGCTCCATACCACGTCCTGTACACCGGACCTCACCGTGTATGTATGACACCATGTAACCATCATACCCCTACTCCATACCACGTCCTGTACACCTTACCTCACTGTGTATGTATGACACCATGTACCCATCATACCCCTGCTCCATACCACGTCCTGTACACCTGACCTCACCGTGTATGTATGACACCTTGTATCCATCATACCCCTACTCCATACCACGTCCTGTACACCTGACCTCACCGTGTATGTATGACACCATGTAACCATCATACCCCTACTCCATACCACGTCCTGTACACCTTACCTCACTGTGTATGTATGACCCCATGTAACCATCATACCACTGCTCCATACCACGTCCTGTACACCTGACCTCACCGTGTATGTATGACCCCATGTAACCATCATACCACTGCTCCATACCACGTCCTGTACACCTGACCTCACCGTGTATGTATGACACCATGTAACCATCATACCACTGCTCCATACCACGTTCTGTACACCTGACCTCACCGTGTATGTATGACACCATGTAACCATCATACCCCTACTCCATACCACGTCCTGTACACCTGACCTCACTGTGTATGTATGACACCGTGTAACCATCATACCACTGCTCGATACCACGTCCTGTACACCGGACCCCACCGTGTATGTATGACATCATGTATCCATCATACCCCTGCTCCTTACCACGTCCTGTACACCTGACCTCACCGTGTATGTATGACACCATGTAACCATCATACCTCTGCTCCATACAACGTCCTGTACACCAGACCCCACCGTGTATGTATGACATCATGTATCCATCATACCCCTGCTCTATACCACGTCCTGTACACCTGACCTCACCGTGTATGTATGACACCATGTATCCATCATACCACTGCTCCATACCACGTCCTGTACACCTGACCTCACCGTGTATGTATGACACCATGTACCCATCATAACACTGCTCCATACCACGTCCTGTACACCTGACCTCACCGTGTATGTATGACCCCATGTAACCATTATACCTCTGCTCCATACCACGTCCTGTACACCTGACCTCACCGTGTATGTATGACACCATGTAACCATCATACCCCTGCTCCATACCACGTCCTGTACACCGGACCCCACCGTGTATGTATGACACCATGTACCCATCATACCACTGCTCCATACCACGTCCTGTACACCTGACCTCACCGTGTATGTATGACACCATGTAATCATCATACCTCTGCTCCATACCACGTCCTGTACACCGGACCCCACCGTGTATGTATGACACCATGTACCCATCATACCACTGCTCCATGCCACGTCCTGTACACCTGACCTCACCGTGTATGTATGACCCCATGTAATCATCATACCTCTGCTCCATACCACGTCCTGTACACCTGACCTCACCGTATATGTATGACACCATGTAATCATCATACCTCTGCTCCATACCACGTCCTGTACACCTGACCTCACCGTGTATGTATGACACCATGTAATCATCATACCACTGCTCCATACCACGTCCTGTACACCTGACCTCACCGTGTATGCATGACCCCATGTAATCATCATACCTCTGCTCCATACCACGTCCTGTACACCTGACCTCACCGTGTATGTATGACACCATGTATCCATCATACCACTGCTCCATACCACGTCCTGTACACCGGACCTCACCGTGTATGTATGACACCATGTAAACATCATACCCCTGCTCCATACAACGTCCTGTACACCTGACCTCACCGTGTATGTATGACACCATATAACCATCATACCACTGCTCCATACCACGTCCTGTACACCGGACCTCACCGTGTATGTATGACACCAAGTAACCATCATACCACTTCTCCATACCACGTCCTGTACTCCTGACCTCACCGTGTATGTATGACACCATGTAACCATTATACCCCTGCTCCATACAACGTCCTGTACACCTGACCTCACCGTGTATGTATGACACCAAGTAACCATCATACCACTGCTCCATACCACGTCCTGTACACCGGACCTCACCGTGTATGTATGACACCATGAAACCATCATACCCCTGCTCCATACCACGTCCTGTACACCTGACCTCACCGTGTATGTATGACACCATGTAACCATCATACCACTGCTCTATACCACATCCTGTACACCAGACCTCACCGTGTATTTATGACACCATGTATCCATCATACCCCTGCTCCATACCACGTCCTGTACACCTGACCTCACCGTGTATGTATGACACCATGTAACCATCATACCACTGCTCCATACCACGTCCTGTACACCTGACCTCACCGTGTATGTATGACACCATGTATCCATCATACCACTGCTCCATACCACGTCCTGTACACCTGACCTCACCATGTATGTATGACACCATGTAACCATCATACCCCTGCTCCATACCACGTCCTGTACACCTGACCCCACCGTGTATGTATGACACCATGTAACCATCATACCCCTGCTCCACACCACGTCCTGTACACCTGACCTCACCGTGTATGTATGACACCATGTAACCATCATACCACTGCTACATACCACGTCCTGTACACCGTACCTCACCGTGTATGTATGACACCATGTAACCATCATACCACTGCTCCATACCACGTCCTGTACACCTGACCCCAACGTGTATGTATGACACCATGTAACCATCATACCACTGCTCCATACCACGTCCTGTACGCCTGACCTCACCGTGTATGTATGACACCATGTAACCATCATACCACAGCTCCATACCACGTCCTGTACACCTGACCTCACCGTGTATGTATGACACCATGTAACCATCATACCCCTGCTCCATACCACGTCCTGTACACCTGACCTCACCGTGTATGTATGACACCATGTAACCATCATACCCCTGCTCCATACCACGTCCTGTACACCTGACCTCACCGTGTATGTATGACACCATGTATCCATCATACCACTGCTCCATACCACGTCCTGTACACCTGACCTCACCGTGTATGTATGACACCATGTAACCATCATACCCCTGCTCCATACCACGTCCTGTACACCTGACCTCACCGTGTATGTATGACACCATGTAACCATCATACCACTGCTCCATACCACGTCCTGTACACCTGACCTCACCGTGTATGTATGACACCATGTAACCATCATACCCCTGCTCCATACCACGTCCTGTACACCTGACCTCACCGTGTATGTATGACACCATGTAACCATCATACCACTGCTCCATACCACGTCCTGTACACCTGACCCCACCGTGTATGTATGACACCATGTAACCATCATACCCCTGCTCCATACCAAGTCCTGTACACCTGACCCCACCGTGTATGTATGACACCATGTAACCATCATACCCCTGCTCCATACCACGTCCTGTACACCTGACCTCACCGTCTATGTATGACACCATGTAACCATCATACCACTGCTCCATACCACGTCCTGTACACCGGACCTCACCGTGTATGTATGACACCATGTAACCATCATATCACTGCTACATACCACGTCCTGTACACCGGACCCCACCGTGTATGTATGACACCATGTAACCATCATACCACTGCTACATACCACGTCCTGTACACCAGACCCCACCGTGTATGTATGACACCATGTACCCATCATACCACTGCAACATACCACGTCCTGTACACCTGACCTCACCGTGTATGTATGACACCATGTAATCATCATACCCCTGCTCCATACCACGTCCTGTACACCAGACCCCACCGTGTATGTATGACACCATGTACCCATCATACCACTGCTCCATACCACGTCCTGTACACCTGACCTCACCGTGTATGTATGACAACATGTATCCATCATACCACTGCTCCATACCACGTCCTGTACACCGGACCTCACCGTGTTTGTATGACACCATGTAATCATCATACCCCTGCTCCATACCACGTCCTGTACACCAGACCTCACCGTGTATGTATGACACCATGTACCCATCATACCACTGCTCCATACCACGTCCTGTACACCTGACTTCACCGTGTATGTATGACACCATGTAACCATCATACCACTGCTCCATACCACGTCCTGTACACCTGACCTCACCGTGTATGTATGACACCATGTAACCATTATACCACTGCTCCATACCACGTCCTGTACACCTGACCTCACCGTGTATGTATGACACCATGTAATCATCATACCCCTGCTCCATACCACGTCCTGTACACCAGACCTCACCGTGTATGTATGACACCATGTACCCATCATACCACTGCTCCATACCACGTCCTGTACACCTGACCTCACCGTGTACGTATGACACCATGTATCCATCATACCACCGCTCCATACCACGTCCTGTACACCGGACCTCACCATGTATGTATGACACCATGTATCCATCATACCCCTGCTCCATACCACGTCCTGTACACCTGACCTCACCGTGTATATATATGACACCATGTATCCATCACACCACTGCTCCATACCACATCCTGTACACCTGACCTCACCGTGTATATATATGACACCATGTATCCATCACACCACTGCTCCATACCACGTCCTGTACACCGGACCTCACCGTGTTTGTATGACACCATGTATCCATCATACCACTGCTCCATACCACGTCCTGTACACCGGACCTCACCGTGTTTGTATGACACCATGTAATCATCATACCCCTGCTCCATACCACGTCCTGTACACCGGACCTCACCGTGTTTGTATGACACCATGTATCCATCACACCACTGCTCCATACCACGTCCTGTACACCGGACCTCACCGTGTATGTATGACACCATGTATCCATCATACCACTGCTCCATACCACGTCCTGTACACCGGACCTCACCGTGTTTGTATGACACCATGTAATCATCATACCCCTGCTCCATACCACGTCCTGTACACCAGACCTCACCGTGTATGTATGACACCATGTACCCATCATACCACTGCTCCATACCACGTCCTGTACACCTGACCTCACCGTGTATGTATGACACCATGTAACCATCATACCACTGCTCCATACCACGTCCTGTACACCTGACCTCACCGTGTATGTATGACACCATGTAACCATTATACCCCTGCTCCATACCACGTACTGTACACCGGACCTCACCGTGTATGTATAACACCATGTAACCATCATACCCCTGCTCCATACCACGTCCTGTACACCGGACCTCACCGTGTATGTATGACACCATGTAACCATCATACCACTGCTCCATACCACGTCCTGTACACCTGACCTCACCGTGTATGTATGACACCATGTAATCATCATACCCCTGCTCCATACCACGTCCTGTACACCAGACCTCACCGTGTATGTATGACACCATGTACCCATCATACCACTGCTCCATACCACGTCCTGTACACCTGACCTCACCGTTTATGTATGACACCATGTACCCATCATACCACTGCTCCATACCACGTCCTGTACACCTGACCTCACCGTGTATGTATGACACCATGCATCCATCACACCCCTGCTCCATACCACGTCCTGTACACCTGACCTCACCGTGTATATATATGACACCATGTATCCATCACACCACTGCTCCATACCACGTCCTGTACACCTGACCTCACCGTGTATGTATGACACCATGTATCCATCATACCACTGCTCTATACCACGTCCTGTACACCTGACCTCACCGTGTGTGTATGACACCATGTAACCATCAAACCTCTGCTCCATACCACGTCCTGTACACCTGACCTCACCGTGTATGTATGACACCATGTAACCATCATACCACTGCTCCATACCACGTCCTGTACACCTGACCTCACCGTGTATGTAGGACACCATGTAACCATCATACCACTGCTCCATACCACGTCCTGTACACCTGACCTCACCGTGTATGTATGACACCATGTAACCATTATACCACTACTCCATACCACGTCCTGTACACCTGACCTCACCGTGTATGTATGACACCATGTAACCATCATACCACTGCTCCATACCACGTCCTGTACACCTGACCTCACCGTGTATGTATGACTCCATGTAACCATCATACCACTGCTCCATACCACGTCCTGTACACCTGACCTCACCGTGTATGTATGACACCATGTAACCATCATACCACTGCTCCATACCACGTCCTGTACACCTGACCTCACTGTGTACGTATGACACCATGTAACCATCATACCCCTGCTCCATACCACGTCCTGTACACCTGACCTCACCGTGTATGTATGACACCATGTAACCATCATACCACTGCTCCATACCACGTCCTGTACACCGGACCTCACCGTGTATGTATGACACCATGTATCCATCATACCACTGCTCCATACCACGTCCTGTACACCGGACCTCACCGTGTTTGTATGACACCATGTAATCATCATACCCCTGCTCCATACCACGTCCTGTACACCAGACCTCACCGTGTATGTATGACACCATGTACCCATCATACCACTGCTCCATACCACGTCCTGTACACCTGACCTCACCGTGTATGTATGACACCATGTAACCATCATACCACTGCTCCATACCACGTCCTGTACACCTGACCTCACCGTGTATGTATGACACCATGTAACCATTATACCCCTGCTCCATACCACGTACTGTACACCGGACCTCACCGTGTATGTATAACACCATGTAACCATCATACCCCTGCTCCATACCACGTCCTGTACACCGGACCTCACCGTGTATGTATGACACCATGTAACCATCATACCACTGCTCCATACCACGTCCTGTACACCTGACCTCACCGTGTATGTATGACACCATGTAATCATCATACCCCTGCTCCATACCACGTCCTGTACACCAGACCTCACCGTGTATGTATGACACCATGTACCCATCATACCACTGCTCCATACCACGTCCTGTACACCTGACCTCACCGTTTATGTATGACACCATGTACCCATCATACCACTGCTCCATACCACGTCCTGTACACCTGACCTCACCGTGTATGTATGACACCATGCATCCATCACACCCCTGCTCCATACCACGTCCTGTACACCTGACCTCACCGTGTATATATATGACACCATGTATCCATCACACCACTGCTCCATACCACGTCCTGTACACCTGACCTCACCGTGTATGTATGACACCATGTATCCATCATACCACTGCTCTATACCACGTCCTGTACACCTGACCTCACCGTGTGTGTATGACACCATGTAACCATCAAACCTCTGCTCCATACCACGTCCTGTACACCTGACCTCACCGTGTATGTATGACACCATGTAACCATCATACCACTGCTCCATACCACGTCCTGTACACCTGACCTCACCGTGTATGTAGGACACCATGTAACCATCATACCACTGCTCCATACCACGTCCTGTACACCTGACCTCACCGTGTATGTATGACACCATGTAACCATTATACCACTACTCCATACCACGTCCTGTACACCTGACCTCACCGTGTATGTATGACACCATGTAACCATCATACCACTGCTCCATACCACGTCCTGTACACCTGACCTCACCGTGTATGTATGACTCCATGTAACCATCATACCACTGCTCCATACCACGTCCTGTACACCTGACCTCACCGTGTATGTATGACACCATGTAACCATCATACCACTGCTCCATACCACGTCCTGTACACCTGACCTCACTGTGTACGTATGACACCATGTAACCATCATACCCCTGCTCCATACCACGTCCTGTACACCTGACCTCACCGTGTATGTATGACACCATGTAACCATCATACCACTGCTCCATACCACGTCCTGTACACCGGACCTCACCGTGTATGTATGACACCATGTAACCATCATATCACTGCTACATACCACGTCCTGTACACCGGACCCCACCGTGTATGTATGACACCATGTAACCATCATACCACTGCTACATACCACGTCCTGTACACCAGACCCCACCGTGTATGTATGACACCATGTACCCATCATACCACTGCAACATACCACGTCCTGTACACCTGACCTCACCGTGTATGTATGACACCATGTAACCATCATACCACTGCTCCATACAACGTCCTGTACACCTGACCTCACCGTGTTTGTATGACACCATGTAATCATCATACCCCTGCTCCATACCACGTCCTGTACACCAGACCTCACCGTGTATGTATGACACCATGTACCCATCATACCACTGCTCCATACCACGTCCTGTACACCTGACCTCACCGAGTATGTATGACACCATGTAATCATCATACCCCTGCTCCATACCACGTCCTGTACACCAGACCTCACCGTGTATGTATGACACCATGTACCCATCATACCACTGCTCCATACCACGTCCTGTACACCTGACCTCACCGTGTATGTATGACACCATGTAACCATCATACCACTGCTCCATACCACGTCCTGTACACCTGACCTCACCGTGTATGTATGACCCCATGTAACCATCATACCACTGCTCCATACCACGTCCTGTACACCTGACCTCACCGTGTATGTATGACACCATGTAACCATCATACCTCTGCTCCATACCACGTCCTGTACATCGGACCTCACCGTGTATGTATGACACCATGTAACCATCATACCACTGCTCCATACCACGTCCTGTACACCTGACCTCACCGTGTTTGTATGACACCATGTAATCATCATACCCCTGCTCCATACCACGTCCTTTACACCAGACCCCACCGTGTATGTATGACACCATGAACCCATCATACCACTGCTCCATACCACGTCCTGTACACCTGACCTCACCGTGTTTGTATGACACCATGTAATCATCATACCACTGCTCCATACCACGTCCTGTACACCAGACCTCACCGTGTATGTATGACACCATGTACCCATCATACCACTGCTCCATACCACGTCCTGTACACCTGACCTCACCGTGTATGTATGACACCATGTAACCATCATACCACTGCTCCATACCACGTCCTGTACACCTGACCTCACCGTGTATGTATGACACCATGTAACCATTATACCACTGCTCCATACCACGTCCTGTACACCTGACCTCACCGTGTATGTATGACACCATGTAACCATTATACCACTGCTCCATACCACGTACTGTACACCGGACCTCACCGTGTATGTATAACACCATGTAACCATCATACCCCTGCTCCATACCACGTCCTGTACACCTGACCTCACCGTGTATGTATGACACCATGTAATCATCATACCCCTGCTCCATACCACGTCCTGTACACCAGACCTCACCGTGTATGTATGACACCATGTACCCATCATACCACTGCTCCATACCACGTCCTGTACACCTGACCTCACCGTGTATGTATGACACCATGTACCCATCATACCAATGCTCCATACCACGTCCTGTACACCTGACCTCACCGTGTATGTATGACACCATGTATCCATCATACCACTGCTCTATACCACGTCCTGTACACCTGACCTCACTGTGTATGTATGCCACCATGTATCCATCATACCACTGCTCCATACCACGTCCTGTACACCTGACCTCACCGTGTATGTATGACACCATGTAACCATCATACCTCTGCTCCATACCACGTCCTGTACACCGGACCTCACCATGTATGTATGACACCATGTAACCATCAAACCTCTGCTCCATACCACGTCCTGTACACCTGACCTCACCGTGTATGTATGACACCATGTAACCATCATACCCCTGCTCCATACCACGTCCTGTACACCTGACCTCACCGTGTATGTATGACACCATGTAACCATCATACCACTGCTCCATACCACGTCCTGTACACCTGACCTCACCGTGTATGTATGACACCATGTAACCATTATACCACTGCTCCATACCACGTCCTGTACACCTGACCTCACCGTGTATGTATGACACCATGTAACCATTATACCACTACTCCATACCACGTCCTGTACACCTGACCTCACCGTGTATGTATGACACCATGTAATCATCATACCCCTGCTCCATACCACGTCCTGTACACCGGACCTCACCGTGTATGTATGACACCATGTATCCATCATACCACTGCTCCATACCACGTCCTGTACACGTGACCTCACCGTGTATGTATGACACCATGTAACCATTATACCACTGCTCCATACCACTTCCTGTACACCTGAACTCACCGTGTATGTATGACACCATGTATCCATCATACCACTGCTCCATACCACGTCCTGTACACCTGACCTCACCGTGTGTGTATGACACCATGTAACCATTATACCACTGCTCCATACCACGTCCTGTACACCTGACCTCACCGTGTATGTATAACACCATGTAACCATCATACCACTGCTCCATACCACGTCCTGTACACCTGACCTCACCGTGTATGCATGACACCATGTAACCATCATACCCCTGCGCCATACCATGTCCTGTACCCCAGACCTCACCGTGTATGTATGACACCATGTAACCATCATACCACTGCTCCATACCACGTCCTGTACACCTGACCTCACCGTGTATGTATGACACCATGTAACCATCATACCCCTGCTCCATACCACGTCCTGTACACCTGACCTCACCGTGTATGTATGACACCATGTATCCATCATACCCCTGCTCCATACCACGTCCTGTACACCTAACCTCACCGTGTATGTTTGACACTCTGTAACCATCATACCACTGCTCCATACCACGTCCTGTACACCTGACCTCACCGTGTATGTATGACACTCTGTAACCATCATACCACTGCTACATACCACGTCCTGTACACCTGACCTCACCGTGTATGTATGATACCATGTAACCATCATACCACTGCTCCATACCAAGTCCTGTACACCTAACCTCACCGTGTATGTATGACACTCTGTAACCATCATACCCCTGCTCCATACCACGTCCTGTACACCTGACCTCACCGTGTATGTATGACACCATGTAACCATTATACCACTGCTCCATACCACGTCCTGTACACCTGACCTCACCGTGTATGTATGACACCATGTATCCATTATACCACTGCTCCATGCCACGTCCTGTACACCTGACCTCACCGTGTATGTATGACACCATGTAACCATCATACCACTGCTCCATGCCACGTCCTGTACACCTGACCTCACCGTGTATGTATGACACTCTGTAACCATCATACCTCTGCTTCATACCACGTCCTGTACACCTGACCTCACCGTGTATGTATGACACCATGTATCCATCATACCACTACTCCATACCACGTCCTGTACACCTGAACTCACCGTGTATGCATGACACCATGTAACCATCATACCCCTGCTCCATACCATGTCCTGTACACCTGACCTCACCGTGTATGTATGACACCATGTAGCCATCATACCACTACTCTATACCACGTCCTGTACACCTGACCTCACCGTGTATGCATGACCCCATGTATCCATCATACCCCTGCTCCATACCACGTCCTGTACACCTGACCTCACCGTGTATGCATGACACCATGTAACCATCATACCCCTGCTCCATACCATGTCCTGTACCCCAGACCTCACCGTGTATGTATGACACCATGTATCCATCATACCACTGCTCCATACCACGTCCTGTACACCTAACCTCACCGTGTATGTATGACACTCTGTAGCCATCATACCTCTGCTTCATACCACGTCCTGTACACCTGACCTCACCGTGTATGTATGACACTCTGTAACCATCATACCACTGCTCCATACCACGTCCTGTACACCTGACCTCACCGTGTATGTATGACACCATGTAACCATCATACCACTGCTCCATACCACGTCCTGTACATCTACCCTCACCGTGTATGTATGACACCATGTATCCATCATACCCCTGCTCCATACCACGTCCTGTACACCTGACCTCACCGTGTATGCATGACACCATGTAACCATCATACCCCTGCTCCATACCATGTCCTGTACCCCAGACCTCACCGTGTATGTATGACACCATGTATCCATCATACCACTGCTCCATACCACGTCCTGTACACCTAACCTCACCGTGTATGTATGACACTCTGTAACCATCATACCTCTGCTTCATACCACGTCCTGTACACCTGACCTCACCGTGTATGTATGACACTCTGTAACCATCATACCACTGCTCCATACCACGTCCTGTACACCTGACCTCTCTGTGTATGTATGACACCATGTAACCATCATACCACTGCTCCATACCACGTCCTGTACATCTACCCTCACCGTGTATGTATGACATTCTGTAACCATCATACCCTGCTCCATACCACGTCCTGTACTCCTGACCTCACCGTGTATGTATGACACCATGTATCCATCATACCACTGCTACATACCACGTCCTGTACACCTGACCTCACCGTGTATGTATGACACTCTGTAACCATCATACCACTGCTACATACCACGTCCTGTACACCTGACCTCACCGGGTATGTATGACAGCATGTATCCATCATACCCCTGCTACATACCACGTCCTGTACACCTGACCTCACCGTGTATGTATGACACCATGTAACCATCATACCACTGCTCCATACCACGTCCTGTACACCTAACCTCACCGTGTATGTATGACATTCTGTAACCATCATACCCTGCCCAAGACCACGTCCTGTACTCCTGACCTCACCGTGTATGTATGACACCATGTATCCATCATACCACTGCTCCATACCACGTCCTGTACTCCTGACCTCACCGTGTATGTATGACACTCTGTAACCATCATACCACTGCTACATACCACGTCCTGTACACCTGACCTCACCGTGTATGTATGACACCATGTATCCATCATACCACTGCTCCATACCACGTCCTGTACTCCTGACCTCACCGTGTATGTATGACACTCTGTAACCATCATACCACTGCTCCATACCACGTCCTGTACACCTGACCTCACCGTGTATGTATGACATTCTGTAACCATCATACCACTGCTCCATACCACGTCCTGTACACCTGACCTCACCGTGTATGTATGACATTCTGTAACCATCATACCCCTGCTCCATACCACGTCCTGTACTCCTGACCTCACCGTGTATGTATGACACCATGTATCCATCATACCACTGCTCCATACCACGTCCTGTACTCCTGACCTCACCGTGTATGTATGACACTCTGTAACCATCATACCACTGCTACATACCACGTCCTGTACACCTGACCTCACCGTGTATGTATGACACCATGTATCCATCATACCACTGCTACATACCACGTCCTGTACACCTGACCTCACCGTGTATGTATGACACCATGTATCCATCATACCACTGCTACATACCACGTCCTGTACACCTAACCTCACCGTGTATGTATGACATTCTGTAACCATCATACCCTGCCCAAGACCACGTCCTGTACTCCTGACCTCACCGTGTATGTATGACACCATGTATCCATCATACCACTGCTACATACCACGTCCTGTACTCCTGACCTCACCGTGTATGTATGACACTCTGTAACCATCATACCACTGCTACATACCACGTCCTGTACACCTGACCTCACCGTGTATGTATGACACCATGTATCCATCATACCACTGCTCCATACCACGTCCTGTACTCCTGACCTCACCGTGTATGTATGACACTCTGTAACCATCATACCACTGCTACATACCACGTCCTGTACACCTGACCTCACCGTGTATGTATGACACCATGTATCCATCATACCACTGCTCCATACCACGTCCTGTACACCTGAACTCACCGTGTATGTATGGCACCATGTATCCATCATACCACTGCTCCATACCACGTCCTGTACACCTGTCCTCACCGTGTATGTATGACACCATGTATCCATCATACCACTGCTCCATACCACGTCCTGTACACCTGACCTCACCGTGTATGTATGACACCATGTATCCATCATACCACTGCTCCATACCACGTCCTGTACACCGGACCTCACCGTGTATGTATGACACCATGTAACCATCATACCACTGCTCCATACCACGTCCTGTACACCTGACCTCATCGTGTATGTATGACACCATGTATCCATCATACCACTGCTCCATACCACGTCCTGTACACCTGACCTCACCGTGTATGTATGACACCATGTAACCATCATACCACTGCTCCATACCACGTCCTGTACACCTGACCTCACCGTGTATGTATGACACCATGTAACCATCATACCACTGCTCCATACCACGTCCTGTACACCTGAACTCACCGTGTATGTATGACACCTTGTATCCATCATACCACTGCTCTATACCACGTCCTGTACACCTGACCTCACCGTGTATGTATGACACCATGTAACCATCATACCACTGCTCCATACCACGTCCTGTACACCTGACCTCACCGTGTATGTATGACACCATGTATCCATCATACCACTGCTACATACCACGTCCTGTACACCTGACCTCACCGTGTATGTATGACACCATGTAACCATTATACCACTGCTCCATACCACGTCCTGTACACAGGACCTCACCGTGTATGTATGACACCATGTAATCATCATACCCCTGCTCCTTACCACGTCCTGTACACCTGACCTCACCGTGTATGTATGACACCATGTATCCATTATACCACTGCTCCATACCACGTCCTGTACACCTGACCTCACCGTGTATGTATGACACCATGTATCCATCATACCACTGCTCCATACCACGTCCTGTACACCTGACCTCACCGTGTATGTATGACACCATGAAACCATCATACCACTGCTCCATACCACTTCCTGTACACCTGAACTCACCGTGTATGTATGACACCATGTATCCATCATACCACTGCTCCATACCACGTCCTGTACACCTGACCTCACCGTGTATGTATGACACCATGTAACCATTATACCACTACTCCATACCACGTCCTGTACACCTGACGTCACCGTGTATGTATGACACCATTTATCCATCATACCACTGCTCCATACCACGTCCTGTACACCTGACCTCACCGTGTATGTATAACACCATGTAACCATCATACCACTGCTCCATACCACGTCCTATACACCGGACCTCACCGTGTATGTATGACACCATGTAACCATCATACCACTGCTACATACCACGTCCTGTACACCGGACCCCACCGTGTATGTATGACACCATGTATCCATCATACCACTGCTCCATACCACGTCCTGTACACCGGACCTCACCGTGTATGTATGACACCATGTATCCATCATACCACTGCTCCATACCACGTCCTGTACACCTGACCTCACCGTGTATGTATGACACCATGTAACCATCATACCCCTCCTCCATATCACGTCCTGTACACCTGACCTCACCGTGTATGTATGACACCATGTACCCATCATACCACTGCTCCATACCACGTCCTGTACACCGGACCTCACCGTGTATGTATGACACCATGTAACCATCATACCACTGCTCCATACCATGTCCTGTACACCTGACCTCACTGTGTATGTATGACACCATGTACCCATCATACCACTGCTCCATACCACGTCCTGTACACCGGACCTCACCGTGTATGTATGACACAATGTACCCATCATACCACTGCTCCATACCACGTCCTGTACACCTGACCCCACCGTGTATGTATGACACCATGTAACCATCATACCCCTGCTCCATACCAAGTCCTGTACACCTGACCCCACCGTGTATGTATGACACCATGTAACCATCATACCCCTGCTCCATACCACGTCCTGTACACCTGACCTCACCGTGTATGTATGACACCATGTAACCATCATACCACTGCTCCATACCACGTCCTGTACACCTGACCCCACCGTGTATGTATGACACCATGTAACCATCATACCCCTGCTCCATACCACGTCCTGTACACCTGACCCCACCGTGTATGTATGACACCATGTAACCATCATACCCCTGCTCCATACCACGTCCTGTACACCTGACCTCACCGTGTATGTATGACACCATGTAACCATCATACCACTGCTCCATACCACGTCCTGTACACCGGACCTCACCGTGTATGTATGACACCATGTAACCATCATATCACTGCTACATACCACGTCCTGTACACCGGACCCACCGTGTATGTATGACACCATGTAACCATCAAACCACTGCTACATACCACGTCCTGTACACCAGACCCCACCGTGTATGTATGACACCATGTACCCATCATACCACTGCAACATACCACGTCCTGTACACCTGACCTCACCGTGTATGTATGACACCATGTAATCATCATACCCCTGCTCCATACCACGTCCTGTACACCAGACCCCACCGTGTATGTATGACACCATGTACCCATCATACCACTGCTCCATACCACGTCCTGTACACCTGACCTCACCGTGTTTGTATGACACCATGTAATCATCATACCCCTGCTCCATACCACGTCCTGTACACCAGACCTCACCGTGTATGTATGACACCATGTAACCATCATACCAATGCTCCATACCATGTCCTGTACACCTGACCTCACCGTGTATGTATGACACCATGTAACCATTATACCACTGCTCCATACCACGTACTGTACACCGGACCTCACCGTGTATGTATAACACCATGTAACCATCATACCCCTGCTCCATACCACGTCCTGTACACCTGACCTCACCGTGTATGTATGACACCATGTAATCATCATACCCCTGCTCCATACCACGTCCTGTACACCAGACCTCACCGTGTATGTATGACACCATGTAACCATTATACCACTGCTCCATACCACGTCCTGTACACCTGACCTCACCGTGTATGTATGACACCATGTATCCATCATATCACTGCTCCATAACACATCCTGTACACCTGACCTCACCGTGTATGTATGACACCATTTTCCCATCATACCACTGCTCCATACCACGTCCTGTACACCTGACCTCACCGTGTATGTATGACACCATGTACCCATCATACCATTGCTCCATACCACGTCCTGTACACCTGACCTCACAATGTATGTATGACACCATGTATCCATCATACCACTGCTCCATACCACGTCCTGTACACCTGACCTCACCGTGTATGTATGACACCATGTAACCATCATACCTCTGCTCCATACCACGTCCTGTACACCGGACCTCACCATGTATGTATGACACCATGTATCCATCATACCACTGCTCCATACCACGTCCTGTACACCTGACCTCACCGTGTATGTATGACACCATGTAACCATCAAACCTCTGCTCCATACCACGTCCTGTACACCTGACCTCACCGTGTATGTATGACTCCATGTAACCATCAAACCCCTGCTCCATACCACGTCCTGTACACCTGACCTCACCGTGTATGTATGACACCATGTAACCATCATACCACTGCTCCATAACACGTCCTGTACACCTGACCTCACCGTGTATGTATGACACCATGTAACCATTATACCACTGCTCCATACCACGTCCTGTACACCTGACCTCACCGTGTATGTATGACACCATGTAACCATTATACCACTACTCCATACCACGTCCTGTACACCTGAACTCACCGTGTATGTATGACACCATGTAACCATCATACCACTGCTCTATACCACTTCCTGTACACCTGAACTCACCGTGTATGTATGACACCATGTAACCATCATACCACTGCTCCATACCACGTCCTGTACAACGGACCTCACCGTGTATGTATGACACCATGTAACCAATATACCACTGCTCCATACCACGTCCTGTACACCTGACCTCACCGTGTATGTATGACATCATGTAACCATTATACCACTACTCCATACCACGTCCTGTACACCTGACCTCACCGTGTATGTATGACACCATGTATCCATCATACCACTGCTCCATACCACGTCCTGTACACCTGACCTCACCGTGTATGTATAACACCATGTAACCATCATACCACTGCTCCATACCACGTCCTGTACACCTGAACTCACCGTGTATGTAAGACACCATGTAACCATCATACCCCTGCTCCATACCACGTCCTGTACACCTGACCTCACCGTGTATGCATGACACCATGTAACCATCATACCCCTGCTCCATACCATGTCCTGTACCCCAGACCTCACCGTGTATGTATGACACCATGTATCCATCATACCACTGCTCCATACCACGTCCTGTACACCTGACCTCACCGTGTATGTATGACACCATGTAACCATCATACCCCTGCTCCATACCACGTCCTGTACACCTGACCTCACCGTGTATGTATGACAACATGTATCCATCATACCCCTGCTCCATACCACGTCCTGTACACCTAACTTCACCGTGTATGTTTGACACTCTGTAACCATCATACCACTGCTCCATACCACGTCCTGTACACCTGACCTCACCGTATATGTATGACACTCTGTAACCATCATACCACTGCTACATACCACGTCCTGTACACCTGACCTCACCGTGTATGTATGATACCATGTAACCATCATACCCCTGCTCCATACCAAGTCCTGTACACCTGACCCCACCGTGTATGTATGACACCATGTAACCATCATACCCCTGCTCCATACCACGTCCTGTACACCTGACCTCACCGTGTATGTATGACACCATGTAACCATCATACCACTGCTCCATACCACGTCCTGTACACCTGACCCCACCGTGTATGTATGACACCATGTAACCATCATACCACTGCTCCATACCACGTCCTGTACACCTGACCTCACTGTGTATGTATGACACCATGTAACCATCATACCCCTGCTCCATACCACGTCCTGTACACCTGACCTCACCGTGTATGTATGACACCATGTAACCATCATACCACTGCTCCATACCACGTCCTGTACACCGGACCTCACCGTGTATGTATGACACCATGTAACCATCATATCACTGCTACATACCACGTCCTGTACAACGGACCCCACCGTGTATGTATGACACCATGTAACCATCATACCACTGCTACATACCACGTCCTGTACACCAGACCCCACCGTGTATGTATGACACCATGTACCCATCATACCACTGCAACATACCACGTCCTGTACACCTGACCTCACCGTGTATGTATGACACCATGTAATCATCATACCCCTGCTCCATACCACGTCCTGTACACCAGACCCCACCGTGTATGTATGACACCATGTACCCATCATACCACTGCTCCATACCACGTCCTGTACATCTGACCTCACCGTGTTTGTATGACACCATGTAATCATCATACCCCTGCTCCATACCACGTCCTGTACACCTGACCTCACCGTGTATGTATGACACCATGTACCCATCATACCACTGCTCCATACCACGTCCTGTACACCTGACCTCACCGTGTATTTATGACACCATGTAACCATCATACCACTGCTCCATACCACGTCCTGTACACCTGACCTCACCGTGTATGTATGACACCATGTAACCATTATACCACTGCTCCATACCACGTCCTGTACACCTGACCTCACCGTGTATGTATGACACCATGTAACCATTATACCACTGCTCCATACCACGTCCTGTACACCTGACCTCACCGTGTATGTATGACACCATGTAACCATTATACCACTGCTCCATACCACATCCTGTACACCGGACCTCACCGTGTATGTATGACACCATGTAACCATCATACCACTGCTCCATACCACGTCCTGTACACCTGACCTCACCGTGTATGTATGACACCATGTAATCATCATACCCCTGCTCCATACCACGTCCTGTACACCAGACCTCACCGTGTATGTATGACACCATGTACCCATCATACCACTGCTCCATACCACGTCCTGTACACCTGACCTCACCGTGTATGTATGACACCATGTACCCATCATACCACTGCTCCATACCACGTCCTGTACACCTGACCTCACCGTGTATGTATGACACCATGTATCCATCATTCCACTGCTCCATACCACGTCCTGTACACCTGACCTCACCGTGTATGTATGACACCATGTAACCATCATACCTCTGCTCCATACCACGTCCTGTACACCGGACCTCACCATGTATGTATGACACCATGTACCCATCATACCCCTGCTCCATACCACGTCCTGTACACCTGACCTCACTGTGTATGTATGACACCATGTAACCATCATACCACTGCTCCATACCACGTCCTGTACACCTGACCTCACCGTGTATGTATGACACCATGTAACCATTATACCACTGCTCCATACCACGTCCTGTACACCTGACCTCACCGTGTATGTATGACACCATGTAACCATTATACCACTACTCCATACCACGTCCTGTACACCTGACCTCACCGTGTATGTATGACACCATGTAATCATCATACCCCTGCTCCATACCACGTCCTGTACACCAGACCTCACCGTGTATTTATGACACCATGTAACCATCATACCACTGCTCCTTACCACGTCCTGTACACCTGACCTCACCGTGTATGTATGACACCATGTATCCATCATACCACTGCTCAATACCACGTCCTGTACACCTGACCTCACCGTGTATGTATGACACCATGTAACCATTATACCACTGCTCCATACCACTTCCTGTACACCTGAACTCACCGTGTATGTATGACACCATGTAACCATCATACCACTGCTCCATACCACTTCCTGTACACCTGAACTCACCGTGTATGTATGACACCATGTATCCATCATACCACTGCTCCATACCACGTCCTGTACATTTGACCTCACCGTGTATGTATGACACCATGTAACCAATATACCACTGCTCCATACCACGTCCTGTACACCTGACCTCACCGTGTATGTATGACACCATGTAACCATTATACCACTACTCCATACCACGTCCTGTACACCTGACCTCACCGTGTATGTATGACACCATGTATCCATCATACCACTGCTCCATACCACGTCCTGTACACCTGACCTCACCGTGTATGTATAACACCATGTAACCATCATACCACTGCTCCATACCACGTCCTGTACACCTGAACTCACCGTGTATGTATGACACCATGTAACCATCATACCCCTGCTCCATACCACGTCCTGTACACCTGACCTCACCGTGTATGCATGACACCATGTAACCATCATACCCCTGCTCCATACCATGTCCTGTACCCCAGACCTCACCGTGTATGTATGACACCATGTAACCATCATACCACTGCTCCATACCACGTCCTGTACACCTGACCTCACCGTGTATGTATGACACCATGTAACCATCATACCCCTGCTCCATACCACGTCCTGTACACCTGACCTCACCGTGTATGTATGACACCATGTATCCATCATACCCCTGCTCCATACCACGTCCTGTACACCGGACCTCACCGTGTATGTTTGACACTCTGTAACCATCATACCACTGCTCCATACCACGTCCTGTACACCTGACCTCACCGTGTATGTATGACACTGTGTAACCATCATACCACTGCAACATACCACGTCCTGTACACCGGACCTCACCGTGTATGTATGATACCATGTAACCATCATACCACTGCTCCATACCACGTCCTGTACACCTAACCTCACCGTGTATGTATGACACTCTGTAACCATCATACCCCTGCTCCATACCACGTCCTGTACACCTGACCTCACCGTGTATGTATGACACCATGTAACCATCATACCACTGCTCCATACCACGTCCTGTACACCTAACCTCACCGTGTATGTATGACACTCTGTAATCATCATACCACTGCTACATACCACGTCCTGTACACCTGACCTCACCGTGTATGTATGATACCATGTAACCATCATACCACTGCTCCATACCACGTCCTGTACACCTAACCTCACCGTGTATGTATGACACTCTGTAACCATCATACCCCTGCTCCATACCACGTCCTGTACACCTGACCTCACCGTGTATGTATGACACCATGTAACCATCATACCACTGCTCCATACCACGTCCAATACACCTGATCTCATCGTGTATGTATGACACCATGTAACCATTACACCACTGCTCCATACCACGTCCTGTACACCTGACCTCACCGTGTATGTATGACACCATGTAACCAATATACCACTGCTCCATACCACGTCCTGTACACCTGACCTCACCGTGTATGTATGACACCATGTAACCATTATACCACTGCTCCATACCACGTCCTGTACACCTGACCTCACCGTGTATGTATGACACCATGTAACCATTATACCACTGCTCCATTCCACGTCCTGTACACCTGACCTCACCGTGTATGTATGACACCATGCAACCATCGTACCACTGCTCCATACCACGTCCTGTACACCTGACCTCACCGTGTATGCATGACACCATGTAACCATCATACCCCTGCTCCATACCATGTCCTGTACACCTGACCTCACCGTGTATGTATGACACCATGTAACCATCATACCACTACTCTATACCACGTCCTGTACACCTGACCTCACCGTGTATGTATGACCCCATGTATCCATCATACCCCTGCTCCATACCACGTCCTGTACACCTGACCTCACCGTGTATGTATGACACCATGTAACCATCATACCCCTGCTCCATACCATGTCCTGTACCCCAGACCTCACCGTGTATGTATGACACCATGTATCCATCATATCACTGCTCCATACCACGTCCTGTACCCCAGACCTCACCGTGTATGTATGACACCATGTATCCATCATATCACTGCTCCATACCACGTCCTGTACACCTAACCTCACCGTGTATGTATGACACTCTGTAACCATCATACCTCTGCTCCATACCACGTCCTGTACACCTGACCTCACCGTGTATGTATGACACTCTGTAACCATCATACCACTGCTCCATACCACGTCCTGTACACCTGACCTCACCGTGTATGTATGACACCATGTAACCATCATACCACTGCTCCATACCACGTCCTGTACACCTGACCTCACCGTGTATGTATGACACCATGTAACCATCATACCACTGCTCCATACCACGTCCTGTACACCTAACCTCACCGTGTATGTATGACATTCTGTAACCATCATACCCTGCTCCATACCACGTCCTGTACTCCTGACCTCACCGTGTATGTATGACACTCTGTAACCATCATACCACTGCTACATACCACGTCCTGTACACCTGACCTCACCGTGTATGTATGACACCATGTATCCATCATACCACTGCTACATACCACGTCCTGTACACCTGACCTCACCGTGTATGTATGACACTCTGTAACCATCATACCACTGCTACATACCACGTCCTGTACACCTGACCTCTCTGTGTATGTATGACACCATGTAACCATCATACCACTGCTCCATACCACGTCCTGTACACCTAACCTCACCGTGTATGTATGACATTCTGTAACCATCATACCCTGCTTCATACCACGTCCTGTACTCCTGACCTCACCGTGCATGTATGACACCATGTATCCATCATACCACTGCTCCATACCACGTCCTGTACTCCTGACCTCACCGTGTATGTATGACACTCTGTAACCATCATACCACTGCTACATACCACGTCCTGTACACCTGACCTCACCGTGTATGTATGACACCATGTATCCATCATACCCCTGCTACATACCACGTCCTGTACACCTGACCTCATCGTGTATGTATGACACCATGTAACCATCATACCACTGCTCCATACCACGTCCTGTACACCTGACCTCTCTGTGTATGTATGACACCATGTAACCATCATACCACTGCTCCATACCACGTCCTGTACACCTAACCTCACCGTGTATGTATGACATTCTGTAACCATCATACCCTGCTCCATACCACGTCCTGTACTCCTGACCTCACCGTGTATGTATGACACCATGTATCCATCATACCACTGCTACATACCACGTCCTGTACACCTGACCTCACCGTGTATGTATGACACCATGTATCCATCATACCCCTGCTCCATACCACGTCCTGTACACCTAACCTCACCGTGTATGTATGACACCATGTAACCTTCATACCACTGCTCCATACCACGTCCTGTACACCGGACCTCACCGTGTATGTATGACACCATGTAACCATCACACCACTGCTCCATACCACGTCCTGTACACCGGACCTCACCGTGTATGTATGACACCATGTAACCATCATACCACTGCTCCATACCACGTCCTGTACACCGGACCTCACCGTGTATGTATGACACCATGTAACCATCATACCACTGCTGCATACCACGTCCTGTACACCGGACCTCACCGTGTATGTATGACACAATGTAACCATACCACTGCTCCATACCACGTCCTGTACACCGGACCTCACCGTGTATGTATGACACCATGTATCCATCATACCACTGCTCCATACCACGTCCTGTACACTTGACCTCACCGTGTATGTATGACACCATGTATCCATCATACCACTGCTGCATACCACGTCCTGTACACCGGACCTCACCGTGTATGTATGACACAATATAACCATACCACTGCTCCATACCACGTCCTGTACACCGTACCTCACCATGTATGTATGACACCATGTAACCATCATACCACTGCTCCATACCACGTCTTGTACACCTGACCTCACCGTGTATGTATGTCACCAGGTAACCATCATACCACTGCTCCATACCACGTACTGTACACCTGACCTCACCGTGTATGTATGACACCATGTATCCATCATACCACTGCTGCATACCACGTCCTGTACTCCTGACCTCACCGTGTATGTATGACACCATGTATCCATCATACCACTGCTCCATACCACGTCCTGTACACCTGACCCCACCGTGTATGTATGACACCATGTATCCATCATACCACTGCTGCATACCACGTCCTGTACTCCTGACCTCACCGTGTATGTATGACTCCATGTAACCATCATACCACTGCTCCATACCACGTCCTGTACACCTGACCTCACCAGTATGTATGACACCATGTAACCATCATGCCACTGCTCCATACCACGTCCTGTACACGGGACCTCACCGTGTATGTATAACACCATGTAACCATCATACCACTGCTCCATACCACGTCCTGTACACCTGACCTCACCGTGTATGTATGACACCATGTAACCATCATACCACTGCTCCATACCACGTCCTGTACACCAGACCTCACCGTGTATGTATGACACCATGTAACCATCATACCACTGCTCCATACCACATCCTGTACACCTGACCTCACCGTGTATGTATGACACCATGTAACCATCATACCACTGCTCCATACCACGTCCTGTACACGGGACCTCACCGTGTATGTATGACACCATGTAACCATTATACCACTACTCCATACCACGTCCTGTACACCTGACCTCACCGTGTATGTATGACACCATGTAATCATCATACCCCTGCTCCATACCACGTCCTGTACACCAGACCCCACCGTGTATGTATGACCCCATGTAACCATCATACCACTGCTCCATACCACGTCCTGTACACCGGACCTCACCGTGTATGTATGACACCATGTAACCATCATACCACTGCTCCATACCACGTCCTGTACACCAGACCCCACCGTGTATGTATGACACCATGTAACCATCATACCACTGCTCCATACCACGTCCTGTACACCGGACCTCACCGTGTATGTATGACACCATGTAACCATCATACCACTGCTCCATACCACGTCCTGTACACCAGACCCCACCGTGTATGTATAACACCATGTAACCATCATATCACTGCTCCATACCACGTCCTGTACACCGGACCTCACCGTGTATGTATGACTCCATGTAATCATCATACCCCTGCTCCATACCACGTCCTGTACACCAGACCCCACCGTGTATGTATGACACCATGTAACCATCATACCACTGCTCCATACCACGTCCTGTACACCGGACCTCACCGTGTATGTATGACACCATGTAACCATCATACCACTGCTCCATACCACGTCCTGTACACCGGACCTCACCGTGTATGTATGACACCATGTACCCATCATACCACTGCTCCATACCACGTCCTGTACACCTGACCTCACCGTGTATGTATGACACCATGTAACCATCATACCACTGCTCTATACCACGTCCTGTACACGGGACCTCACCATGTATGTATAACACCATGTATCCATCATACCTCTGCTGCATACCACGTCCTGTACACCTGACCTCACCGTGTATGTATGACCCCATGTATCCATCATACCACTGCTCCATACCACATCCTGTACACAAGACCTCACCGTGTATGTATGACACCATGTATCCATCATACCACTGCTCTATACCACGTCCTGTACACCTGACCTCACCGTGTATGTATGACACCATGTAACCATCATACCACTGCTCTATACCACGTCCTGTACACCTGACCTCACCGTGTATGTATGACACCATGTATCCATCATACCACTGCTCTATACCACGTCCTGTACACCTGACCTCACCGTGTATGTATGACACCATGTAACCATCATACCCCTGCTCCACACCACGTCCTGTACACCTGACCTCACCGTGTATGTATGACACCATGTAACCATCATACCACTGCTCCATACCACGTCCTGTACACCGGACCTCACCGTGTATGTATGACACCATGTATCCATCATACCACTGCTCCATACCACGTCCTGTACACCGGACCCCACCGTGCATGTATGACACCATGTATCCATCATACCCCTGCTCCATACCACGTCCTGTACACCTGACCTCACCATGTATGTATGACACCATGTACCCATCATACCACTGCTCCATACCACGTCCTGTACACCTGACCTCACCGTGTATGTATGACCCCATGTAACCATCATACCACTGCTCCATACCACGTCCTGTACACCTGACCTCACCGTGTATGTATGACACCATGTAACCATCATACCTCTGCTCCATACCACGTCCTGTACATCGGACCTCACCGTGTATGTATGACACCATGTAACCATCATACCACTGCTCCATACCACGTCCTGTACACCTGACCTCACCATGTATGTATGACACCATGTACCCATCATACCACTGCTCCATACCACGTCCTGTACACCTGACCTCACCGTGTATGTATGACCCCATGTAACCATCATACCACTGCTCCATACCACGTCCTGTACACCGTACCTCACCGTGTATGTATGACACCATGTAACCATCATACCACTGCTCCATACCACGTCCTGTACACCTGACCTCACCGTGTATGTATGACAAAATGTATCCATCATACCACTGCTCCATACCACATCCTGTACACCTGACCTCACCGTGTATGTATGACACCATGTAACCATCATACCACTGCTCCATACCACGTCTTGTACACCTGACCTCACCGTGTATGTATGACACCATGTAACCATCATACCACTGCTACATACCACGTCCTGTACACCTGACCTCACCATGTATGTATGACACCATGTAACCATCATACCACTGCTCTATACCACGTCTTGTACACCTGACCTCACCGTGTATGTATGACACCATGTAACCATCATACCACTGCTCCATACCACATCCTGTACACCTGACCTCACCGTGTATGTATGACACAAAGTATCCATCATACCACTGCTCTATACCACGTCTTGTACACCTGACCTCACCGTGTATGTATGACACCATGTAACCATCATACCACTGCTCCATACCACATCCTGTACACCTGACCTCACCGTGTATGTATGACACCATGTAACCATCATACCACTGCTCCATACCACATCCTGTACACCTGACCTCACTGTGTATGTATGACACCATGTAACCATCATACCACTGCTCCATACCACGTCCTGTACACCGGACCTCACCGTGTATGTATGACACCATGTAATCATCATACCACTGCTCTATACCACGTCCTGTACACCTGACATCACCGTGTATGTATGACACCATGTAACCATCATACCCATGCTCCATACGACGTCCTATACACCTGACCTCACCGTGTATGTATGACACCATGTATCCATCATACCCCTGCTCCATACCACGTCCTGTACACCTGACCTCACCGTGTATGTATGACACCATGTAACCATCATACCCCTGCTCCATACCACGTCCTGTACACCTGACCTCACCGTGTATGTATGACACCATGTAACCATCATACCACTGCTCCATACCACGTCCTGTACACCGGACCTCACCGTGTATGTATGACATCATGTAATCATCATACCACTGCTCAATACCACTTCCTGTACACCTGAACTCACCGTGTATGTATGACACCATGTATCCATCATACCACTGCTCAATACCACTTCCTGTACACCTGACCTCACCGTGTATGTATGACACCATGTATCCATCATACCACTGCTCCATACCACGTCCTGTACACCTGACCTCACCGTGTATGTATGACACCATGTATCCATCATACCCCTGCTCCATACCACGTCCTGTACACCTGACCTCACCGTGTATGTATGACACCATGTAACCATCATACCCCTGCTCCATACCACGTCCTGTACACCTGACCTCACCGTGTATGTATAACACCATGTAACCATCATACCACTGCTCCATACCACGTCCTGTACACCGGACCTCACCGTGTATGTATGACATCATGTAATCATCATACCACTGCTCCATACCACGTCCTGTACACCTGACCTCACCGTGTATGTATGACACCATGTAACCATTATACCACTGCTCCATACCACTTCCTGTACACCTGAACTCAACGTGTATGTATGACACCATGTATCCATCATACCACTGCTCCATACCACGTCCTGTACACCTGACCTCACCGTGTATGTATGACACCATGTAACCAATATACCACTGCTCCATACCACGTCCTGTACACCTGACCTCACCGTGTATGTATGACACCATGTAACCATTATACCACTGCTCCATACCACGTCCTGTACACCTGACCTCACCGTGTATGTATGACACCATGTATCCATCATACCACTGCTCCATACCACGTCCTGTACACCTGACCTCACCGTGTATGTATAACACCATGTAACCATCATACCACTGCTCCATACCACGTCCTGTACACCTGACCTCACCGTGTATGTATGACACCATGTAACCATTATACCACTACTCCATACCACGTCCTGTACACCTGACCTCACCGTGTATGTATGACACCATGTAACCATCATACCCCTGCTCCATACCACGTCCTGTACACCTGACCTCACCGTGTATGTATGACACCATGTAACCATCATACCACTGCTCCATACCACGTCCTGTACACCTGACCTCACCGAGTATGTATGACACCATGTAACCATTATACCACTACTCCATACCACGTCCTGTACACCTGACCTCACCGTGTATGCATGACACCATGTATCCATCATACCACTGCACCATACCACGTCCTGTACACCGGACCCCACCGTGTATGTATGACACCATGTAACCATCATACCCCGCTCCATACCACGTCCTGTACACCTGACCTCACCGTGTATGTATGACACCATGTATCCATCATACCCCTGCTCCATACCACGTCCTGTACACCTAACCTCACCGTGTATGTTTGACACTCTGTAACCATCATACCACTGCTCCATACCACGTCCTGTACACCTGACCTCACCGTGTATGTATGACACTCTGTAACCATCATACCACTGCAACATACCACGTCCTGTACACCGGACCTCACCGTGTATGTATGATACCATGTAACCATCATACCCCTGCTCCATACCACGTCCTGTACACCTGACCTCACCGTGTATGTATGACACCATGTAACCATCATACCACTGCTCCATACCACGTCCTGTACACCTAACCTCACCGTGTATGTATGACACTTTGTAACCATCATACCCCTGCTCCATACCACGTCCTGTACACCTGACCTCACCGTGTATGTATGACCCCATGTAACCATCATACCACTGCTCCATACCACGTCCTGTACACCTGACCTCACCGTGTATGTATGACACCATGTAACCATCATACCTCTGCTCCATACCACGTCCTGTACATCGGACCTCACCGTGTATGTATGACACCATGTAACCATCATACCACTGCTCCATACCACGTCCTGTACACCTGACCTCACCATGTATGTATGACACCATGTACCCATCATACCACTGCTCCATACCACGTCCTGTACACCTGACCTCACCGTGTATGTATGACCCCATGTAACCATCATACCACTGCTCCATACCACGTCCTGTACACCGTACCTCACCGTGTATGTATGACACCATGTAACCATCATACCACTGCTCCATACCACGTCCTGTACACCTGACCTCACCGTGTATGTATGACAAAATGTATCCATCATACCACTGCTCCATACCACATCCTGTACACCTGACCTCACCGTGTATGTATGACACCATGTAACCATCATACCACTGCTCCATACCACGTCTTGTACACCTGACCTCACCGTGTATGTATGACACCATGTAACCATCATACCACTGCTACATACCACGTCCTGTACACCTGACCTCACCATGTATGTATGACACCATGTAACCATCATACCACTGCTCTATACCACGTCTTGTACACCTGACCTCACCGTGTATGTATGACACCATGTAACCATCATACCACTGCTCCATACCACATCCTGTACACCTGACCTCACCGTGTATGTATGACACAAAGTATCCATCATACCACTGCTCTATACCACGTCTTGTACACCTGACCTCACCGTGTATGTATGACACCATGTAACCATCATACCACTGCTCCATACCACATCCTGTACACCTGACCTCACCGTGTATGTATGACACCATGTAACCATCATACCACTGCTCCATACCACATCCTGTACACCTGACCTCACTGTGTATGTATGACACCATGTAACCATCATACCACTGCTCCATACCACGTCCTGTACACCGGACCTCACCGTGTATGTATGACACCATGTAATCATCATACCACTGCTCTATACCACGTCCTGTACACCTGACATCACCGTGTATGTATGACACCATGTAACCATCATACCCATGCTCCATACGACGTCCTATACACCTGACCTCACCGTGTATGTATGACACCATGTATCCATCATACCCCTGCTCCATACCACGTCCTGTACACCTGACCTCACCGTGTATGTATGACACCATGTAACCATCATACCCCTGCTCCATACCACGTCCTGTACACCTGACCTCACCGTGTATGTATGACACCATGTAACCATCATACCACTGCTCCATACCACGTCCTGTACACCGGACCTCACCGTGTATGTATGACATCATGTAATCATCATACCACTGCTCAATACCACTTCCTGTACACCTGAACTCACCGTGTATGTATGACACCATGTATCCATCATACCACTGCTCAATACCACTTCCTGTACACCTGACCTCACCGTGTATGTATGACACCATGTATCCATCATACCACTGCTCCATACCACGTCCTGTACACCTGACCTCACCGTGTATGTATGACACCATGTATCCATCATACCCCTGCTCCATACCACGTCCTGTACACCTGACCTCACCGTGTATGTATGACACCATGTAACCATCATACCCCTGCTCCATACCACGTCCTGTACACCTGACCTCACCGTGTATGTATAACACCATGTAACCATCATACCACTGCTCCATACCACGTCCTGTACACCGGACCTCACCGTGTATGTATGACATCATGTAATCATCATACCACTGCTCCATACCACGTCCTGTACACCTGACCTCACCGTGTATGTATGACACCATGTAACCATTATACCACTGCTCCATACCACTTCCTGTACACCTGAACTCAACGTGTATGTATGACACCATGTATCCATCATACCACTGCTCCATACCACGTCCTGTACACCTGACCTCACCGTGTATGTATGACACCATGTAACCAATATACCACTGCTCCATACCACGTCCTGTACACCTGACCTCACCGTGTATGTATGACACCATGTAACCATTATACCACTGCTCCATACCACGTCCTGTACACCTGACCTCACCGTGTATGTATGACACCATGTATCCATCATACCACTGCTCCATACCACGTCCTGTACACCTGACCTCACCGTGTATGTATAACACCATGTAACCATCATACCACTGCTCCATACCACGTCCTGTACACCTGACCTCACCGTGTATGTATGACACCATGTAACCATTATACCACTACTCCATACCACGTCCTGTACACCTGACCTCACCGTGTATGTATGACACCATGTAACCATCATACCCCTGCTCCATACCACGTCCTGTACACCTGACCTCACCGTGTATGTATGACACCATGTAACCATCATACCACTGCTCCATACCACGTCCTGTACACCTGACCTCACCGAGTATGTATGACACCATGTAACCATTATACCACTACTCCATACCACGTCCTGTACACCTGACCTCACCGTGTATGCATGACACCATGTATCCATCATACCACTGCACCATACCACGTCCTGTACACCGGACCCCACCGTGTATGTATGACACCATGTAACCATCATACCCCGCTCCATACCACGTCCTGTACACCTGACCTCACCGTGTATGTATGACACCATGTATCCATCATACCCCTGCTCCATACCACGTCCTGTACACCTAACCTCACCGTGTATGTTTGACACTCTGTAACCATCATACCACTGCTCCATACCACGTCCTGTACACCTGACCTCACCGTGTATGTATGACACTCTGTAACCATCATACCACTGCAACATACCACGTCCTGTACACCGGACCTCACCGTGTATGTATGATACCATGTAACCATCATACCCCTGCTCCATACCACGTCCTGTACACCTGACCTCACCGTGTATGTATGACACCATGTAACCATCATACCACTGCTCCATACCACGTCCTGTACACCTAACCTCACCGTGTATGTATGACACTTTGTAACCATCATACCCCTGCTCCATACCACGTCCTGTACACCTGACCTCACCGTGTATGTATGACACCATGTAACCATCATACCACTGCTCCATACCACGTCCTGTACACCTAACCTCACCGTGTATGTATGACACTCTGTAACCATCATACCCCTGCTCCATACCACGTCCTGTCCACCTGACCTCACCGTGTATGTATGACACCATGTAACCATCATACCACTGCTCCACACCACGTCCTGTACACCTAACCTCACCGTGTATGTATGACACTCTGTAACCATCATACCCCTGCTCCATACCACGTCCTGTCCACCTGACCTCACCGTGTATGTATGACACCATGTAACCATCATACCACTGCTCCATACCACGTCCTGTACACCTAACCTCACCGTGTATGTATGACACTCTGTAACCATCATACCACTGCTCCATACCACGTCCTGTACACCTGACCTCACCGTGTATGTATGACACCATGTAATCATCATACCACTGCTCTATACCACGTCCTGTACACCTGACATCACCGTGTATGTATGACACCATGTAACCATCATACCCATGCTTCATACGACGTCCTATACACCTGACCTCACCGTGTATGTATGACACCATG